>NC_089981.1:55824767-56148517 GCF_036417845.1 Apteryx mantelli
GAGAAAAACTTGTTTTTTTTAGGCAAGGATTTAATCTTTCATTTATGCTAGACACCTACTTTGGGAAGTTATATACCAGCAAATAGTAGCAAAGACTTGGAAGGTCGCAAAAATTAGTGCCAGTTAGTGTTTAGAAAAGTTAGCAGTGATTAGGGAATTATATAATAAAGTCTTGCTAGTCTATATCCAGCACATTATGTTTTTAATGACCATTCCAACAAGCACTTAAATGACTGTGATACACTGAGGAATGACCAATACCAGTGCATAAACGAAAGTTGGGCATCACTCACCTTTTGCAATTTTTGGACGTGTCATAAAAAAGCAAATTAAAGAAAAAGAAGATTGTTTTAAAAATCTTTGATAAAGTTTATTATTAGTAGCTAAGGAAACTAAAGTAGTTACAAAACAAAACAAAATTCCAAAGCATGGTCAAGGACTAGATACTGAGAACAAGTAGAAATACAGGTCCAGTTTCTCCTCGCAGAAGTTAGTAGTGGGATGCTTAACAACCAGGTTGCTTAAAATCTTTTGTAAGTACCCCAGAAAAGCAAGTAATGAGGCTATAAAGGATTCAAATTTGCCAAAAATCAGGTAATAATGGCAAATTTGCCATTATTACTGGCACCTATCGAAAAGCTGTGGCCGCACAGCTGCACATTTCAGACCTAGCACGTGACTGCCTTGTACCTGTCATTTCAGGGCCGGGACCTCATGTAGTTTAGTGAAACAAAAGCAAATAAATTTCAGAGCATAACATTAAGGCTAAATGACTGCATGCTTCAACAGCAGATTGAGAAGACTTTTTAAAGCAAAATGTGTACCTCTTCATTCTGTCTACTGAATTGTTTTACCCATCTCAAAAGAAACATAAAATAATTGTAAATAAAGCAATTTTGATATTTAATGAAAGCATATAGCTCTGTAGTGATATACCCTGATCAGCAAGCTAGCAGATAACTTGAGGAAAATGTGAGAGTGGCTAGGGAAACTGCAGAGGAGAAAGAGAATCACCCCTGAAGTAGGGAGAAAGAAGAAAGTTCTTCAGAAAAGCATATGGAATCATGGTTTCCAAAAGCAAGAATGAGTCAGGGACAGGCAAGAAAGTGTACAGTCTTGAAGATAAGCTTAGGAAGAACTGTACTAATAAGGATTCAAAATATTTGTTCAAAATTTTTATTTTGAAAAAGCTGTTTTTATCACTTGAACTTTCAGTTGTCCTGAAATAACAGAAAATAAAGTTACAACAGGAAATAAACTCAGTTGCACCTCCTGAAAAAAAGAAAAAAGGATACTTTACATTGCGATTCCCATTCTAAAGGTAGTCTGAATTACAGGATTCTGCTGTTGAAAAAGTGCAGAATTTGGGGCTTATTATTTGGAGGTTACACCTTCAGAAATGCGAGAGTAGAATCCACAACACAAAATATTTCCAGACCATAACATCCAGTAATGCACAGTGAAAGAGAAAAGTCGGCTATTTGTTCATTTTACTAGTCTCTAAATTGGCTGAGTTTGAGCATCACTCTTCACTGAAGACTGACTCTAATTTGGATGAATAAAATAAATGGGCTTGGAAATATCACCAAACTCCTTATAATATTTTTATATGATATACTGATATAAACCCACTTGGAATCATTACATTCAGTTCTGTCATCCTATCTCAAAAATATCTAGGGGAAGCAACATGGGTTCAAAGACAGAAAAGAATCATCAGTGGCCTGAAAAAACTTAGAAAGTTTGGGCACATGAAACATTTATTTTAGAAGACACAAAAGTAAAAGACACCACAAAGGCAGAAAGGTTCCTGATTACCATTTCTGTTCAGTGTCAGAATAGCAAGTGGACATTCAAGTAGCTTTAAAGAAAGCAAACTTAGACCTAAATCTTTTTTTCCTATGCAAATGTACCAGTTTATGAAACTCACAGCTACAAAACACCAGGGCCAAAGATATCACAGGATTTTTAAAGAGCTGGGTATTTAGAAATACGAGTATTAAAATTAAAAAGAAAACCAAAAGAGTAACAATTATCAAAAAAGAATCAGCATTTTGAAAGCGATATAGAACAACAGCCAGTACTTGTCTTTAAGTGCTTGTATGCAGGACAAAAGATAAACGGGCAAAGGTTATTTGGTGTTTGCCTAGTGTGGAGGATTGTCTGTGTGCTGTCCTCCCCCCACCATCAAGCATAGTATCCCAGACTAGGAAACAATGTATACACGGGTTTTGTTACCTTCTGGATGGTGGGCATGTCCTAACAGTTTCCTAATCATTTTCCATCTTGCAGCATGATGGACAGAAGCAACCCTTCATTTATATTTTAGTTTTACGGGGAGAGAGGTGGAAGATACTTTTTCTCAGAGTAGTTTTGCAATACCTATCATGACCAGGACCAGATTCATAGGTGGAACTGTTATCCAAACCAAAGAATTCCACGATTAAAAGATCACTAACTGATCTGGTATCATTACGTTAACAAATAATGTGATGCAGCCAAAAAACACTAATAGGACAAGGCTACAATTGCATGACAGTAAAAACTACCATTCTACCAAAGATCTATTCTGACAACTATTTGGGGACAAGGTGACAAACTGAAAGCATATCTCATACTATTTTTTAAACAGAGTCCCAAGGAATTTGAGCTAAAAAGGCTGGATATACATATTACATAGGGAACAGCTATCTGAAAAGCACAAATCCATCTCTGTTTTGCAATATTCTCCTGGAATATCTTAATGGGAAGGCTGAAGAAGAAGAAAGGCATTTTAGCCAATCTGTAAAAAGTTATACTTGTCCTACTGCAACAGAATTCTCTCTATAAGAGTGCAAATTGTATGCGTAGGGGAGTGAAGAAAAGAAGAAAAGGAGTCCTTCTGAATAGCCTGTCTGAGACTGTGGAATGAACATAGGGCCCCCACCCCCTTCTGCTCCCCATGAAAGGCACATTTCTTTCACTTTGTCTTCTCTAACAAATACAGAACATGTATACTATAAGAGAACATGTATACTAAAACAAAACAAAACAAACCTCAGCAAACTAAACACTTAACTGGTTACGCTTCTCCTCCTTGGGAGAATAGGAGAGAACAAACAACACATGACAGACATATGACTGTATGCATACAGCTGAACACACTACTGGAAGGCACTCACATATAACAGAATAAATGAAGGATAAGTTCCTATACAGAATGGCGAAGAAAATAAATCACAGGGAAAAAAAAAAGTCTTTTTTTAAACACCCCAAATAGGGTTTTTGAACCACAAGAATTTTTTGGAAGAGGTATCACTACAAGTTTAGTGTATATGAATAACAGACGTTATGAATATGAATAACTAACATTTTCTTGAAAGGGGTAAGCAATCAGTTAAGTAACATAAACATCATGTGTACTGCAAGTATATTTGCCTGTTCCATTGGGGAAAACTGTTGAGGAATAGTTTTAATTTTTAATTAAGAAGAAGAACTATAACCCATTTATTAAATATGTTTTGAATGGCTCCATCACAAATTAAGGTCAAAATAGAATTTCTAAATTCTCAAGCTATGACGTAGGATTAACTTTATTGATCTTCTGCATGATTTGTAGGAGGCCCCAGTCATTATTTTGACAGTTTTATCATATAGTAATAGACTTGTAATAGACTTTAGCTAATTACAGTTACTACATTCAACTTCAATCTTCCTAGGACTTTCTCTTAGATAATCACACCTAGATCATGTTTCTTTCTTCAGTCACACACATGCACACACACATTCAATACACTTTGGATACCAGCACTAACACTATCATTTTAAGGCTTACCAATATAAGGTAAAGGGTTAACTACATAAGAAAGCTTTCATCTTTAAAAGCTTCTGTTGAAAAATGAATTTTACAATTAATTAACATCTACTTTAGGAAAACACAAAGCAGACTGGATAGCATTAATAGACCACAAAAGTTATTAAAAGTTGTGAAGTTGTAAACATCTCTTGTTTCAGTATATGCGTGTTGTTTCCCATCCTACCACCATGCATTGCTGCCAAGAGCCTGGATTTGCCTTCTTGATAATTTCCCCGTCGGTACTGGCAGGCTGCTGTTCGGTGCTCCCAAAACCATCTCTCTCTCCAGGCAAGTGCTCCAGCCCCCAACCATCTTGGCGGCCCTCCAGCTCACTCCAGTTTATCATCGTCTTTCCTGTAGTACAGGGGACAGTATTCTAGATGCAGTCTAATAAGGTCTGAGTAGAGGGGGATAATCATTTCCCTCAGTCTACTGGCTCTGCTCCTGTGAATTCAGCCCCAGGTGCTGCTGGCCTTCTCTGCTGCCAGGGCACACTGCTGGCTCATGTGCAGCTTGCTGCCTGCCAGGACCCCCAGGTCCTTTGCAGCAGAGCTGCTCCCCAGCCAGTCAGTCCCCAACCTGCACCACTGCAACAGGTTCTTCCTTCCCAGGTGCAGGACTTCATATTTACCCTTGTTAAATTTCATAAGCTTCCTGCTAGCCCATTCCTCCAGCCTGTCTAGGTTCCTCTGAATGGCAGCCCTGTCATTTTCGTCATCTGCAAACTTGAAGAGAGTATACTCTGTTGCCTCCTCCAGGTTGTTGATAAAGATGTTAAACAGGAATATCAATTTGTAATAGAAATGTGAAACAAAGAGGAAGAAGTGCAATAACATTTTTTTATCTTACCTTTTCTGCCATCCACTTATATAATCCAAGAAAATACAATTTCATGCTTCTTCTATTTGACTATTTGTTGATTATTTACCTGGTACTCCATGTATATAAGGTTAGAATATCCTCCCAACTTCCTTTCCTTATCTTAGCTATTAAATAAATAATGCAACTTCAGAAGAGAAGCCATTAGCATCAGGCAGTCTATACTCAGCTTTTGGTGAAATAAAAACAAAAAAAAATCCTATGAGATGTAGTTTATGTGTTCATGTTGAGCAGAGCAGCACTAGCATCAATTGCTTCTGCTAAAACGCATCTCCAGTCCACTTGCCAAGTGAAGGCAGAAGGATGGAAAGCAAGAATCACACAATCACAGAATGGGAGATTGGAAGGGACCTCTGGAGATCATCTAGTCCAACCCCCCTGCTCAAGCAGGGTCACCTAGAGCACGTTGCACAGGATCGCGTCCAGGAGGCTTTTGAATATCTCCAGAGAAGGAGACGCCACAACCTCTCTGGGCAACCTGTTCCAGTGCTCTGTCACCCTCACAGTGAAAAAGTTTTTCCTCATGTTCAGATGGAAGTGTCTGTGTTTCAGTTTGTGCCCGTTGCCTCGCGTCCTGTCGCTGGGCACCACTTTGACTTCAAATTTGTCTAGTATATTTATACAGCATACCTACCATAAGGAATCTATTTGCTCTGAGAAAACTACCTACACATAAAATCCTTGCATGTCAAGACTCGTTAACACAGATAAAATTCATTTCAAAACTGTATCACCTCTGTTAGATAATGCTTCATACTTAGCTTTTAGAAATGATTTCCTCCTCTGTAGAACCTCTTACACAAGAATCTAAAATTCATTAAATCACCAGGAATTAATATATATCTGAATAATTATTTCTCATTTTTCCGTAATACAAAGTGTTCACTAGTTAATATATATACCATAGGAACATGCTTCACCTTTCAGAAGTATATTACCATTGACTAATTATCAGGATGCATTAATGCAGAATCCATAGAACTCAGGATTTGGTTTCAGGCTGGTAGCCTTGAGTTATGTTAATATACAGCACATGTAAGTGAATTTGATATGTGCCTATCAAATCTAGACATGCAACAGGGCCAATTGCTAGCCTTCAGGTCTGTGAAAATGCTAAGTACAGTATACTACTGATTGTAGTATAGCACATAGTTTGTAAAAACAATCTTGAATACAATATTGCCTTCACTTTATGTCTACTGAAAATACGCAAATTTAAAGTGGGTAACGCTGCCTTTTCAAGTAAAAATTATAGGTGCAGAGTAGGTATTGGCAAAATTCTGCTGTACTTCCTTGTGTGTTTTTCCGTGTTGATGAAATCTTGTTCTAGCCAATTAGTATCAGGAAATAAGAGCTTTGTGCTTAAGTCAAGGGTATTTTGCTGAGTGCCTTTTGACTGTGGTCCATTAAGCTTGCATTCTATTGACTGGTAGTTGATTTCACTGTTGCAAAAAGATAAAATTGCATGAATTATCCAGTTTCTCTGCATCCACAATCACATTACACATACAGTCTTTTAAGACAGACTATTCTTAATACTGAGCAATGCTAATATTTTGAAATAAGCATTTGAAGCCACTCTTAATTTTTCCATCCCCCCCCGCCTTTTGTATCTTTGGATTCATACTGGCATAAGGCAACATATTTTACAGAGACAGGAAAGGTACCAGACATTTAAGTTATGCTACCATAAGTAGAGATCCCCTGTCTGAACAGCAACAACAACAAAAAAAAAAAACTTACGATTTTTTTTTTTTCTATCTACTGTCAGTATTTCATTTGTTCCCTTTTGGGGAATGGGGAATTATTTTTCCTTCACCATTAGACTGACTGTTAATAAGCTGTTTTTTAAATTTGCCATATAATAGCCTGGTGATGTGGGGATGCTGCTACACAACAGGTATCATATGCAGGTATTCATACAGTAGTGAGCCAATGTCTCTTCCAAATGAGAACTGGCAACTGAATTAAAACTTTCTCTGAAGAAACTGGGGAGTAGACCTACAGTCCCAATGTTGTATACTACAAGCACCTTAATTTCATCCTCTTAACTCTTGAATGAGAAAAGCACAGTGGAACAGAAGCAAGAGGCGGAGGACACAATGCAAAAGAATAGTTTTCATTAGGCTAGTTATTACTGTATATTTCCAATATGAATAGTGATATTATTTAGTGAAGCCAAAACCCTTGGACTTACTTTTCTTGTTATGTGTTGGACAGTCTTTGAGGTAATGCTCTTATTTCCACTTATTCTGGACAGTATGCACAACTGACGCAAAGTGAATGCTGTTAACATAATCGGGTTTCTAACCACTATACAGCACCTTCTTCTTGCTGATCTATAAATACTGGCTTATTCACTAGCCATGAATTGAGTTTTGATCCAAATACTATTCCCAGTTTACAAATGAAATAGTTGAACCATAAACAGGTTAATTAACTTGGCCACAGTCCTATAGAGAGCTTGTGTCAAAGCAAAGACAAGGATTCAATCTTACACTTGACAGGCATGAATTTATGAGAGCTAAACACTTCTGAATCCACATGTACCCATTCCCTGCTTCCTCTTTAAGCTAGAAGGGGAAAAATAGATGAACACAAAATGAAGGGCAATTTTTCTTTCTAACCTATATGAGGCTGCTGTCCACTTTTTCTGAGGAAATTCAGTAGCTTTTCTGTAACACTGAGCAAGGCTCAATCTTTCCATTTCTGTATAAACGTCTGACAAACGCAGCCACAGTGGTGTACTGATAAATCAGTGCTGGGGAGAACTGTTCTTGCTGCAGTATTGCTTAGAAAAGCTATCTGCCTTCAAATCCTGAAAGTTACTTTTTCTTGGACTACTCTAACTTCTCTTTCTAGAATGAATTAGAGAACGAGTGAGTCTTTCATGCCCTAAGTAAACACAGAACATTCTTCAGTGTAAAGCACTGTATATTAGTGAGCTATCTGACCAACAGTGTCTCAGATTTTAAATCATGACCATCGAGTACAGTAAGTTTCTGTTTATAGAAATGGACATCTTCAAACTCCCATAAGGTAGACACAGGCATCCTTTAGTGGGAGACACATTCATTTAATAGGAGATACACTAGCATCTGTGTAAATATTGCTACTTCAGGGTAATTTGTGAACAGCAGTGGGAATTGGCCCTGCTATTCTCTCTAAAAATGGCTTTAACTCAAATAACCCAATTTAAACTTCTCTTCAAATCTTTGCCATCCATAAATGAAGCACTGTGCTAAAAGCACAAGCATTAAATCTCTGGAACATATCTTACCACCAGTTTTATCCTGAATACCTACAGCATCTATGTCCAGTGTATTGGAGGAGCTAAAAACCAGTACCTGACCTAACTTTGCTGTTCTTCAGAATGACTCTTCTTTGGCAAAAAGGATAAAAGCACCTGACGGCTGAGGCATCTCAATTAAAGAGCTGATTATGCAGTAAAATGCAGGAGGAGCCATCTGAAAAAGACATTCAAGCACTTGACTTCCTCAGAGCTGTCTTAAGCAGCCAACAAAAAACACTGATGCATTTCCAGTTTACTGAGGGCTGCAACAGGGATTTTTTTCCAATAGTATACATGGCCCTGAACCCTCTGCTCAAGTTAGATGCTCCAACACTTTAGTTAAAACAAACATCTCATTTTTTTGTTCTCCTGGCTCCAAAAGATGGTAGAGCTTTCAGGTAGTAAACTACCCGAGTTTAATCACTTTGACTCGATGGAGACTGGAACCCAGTATTCTAAAATCACAAGGAAATAAGCAGGTTGATAAAATATAGGAAGAGGGTGCCTTTAATGTACCAGCTGAAATCTGTTCCATGCAAAAAGGTATTTAGTACCCTCAGCCAGGAGGGGAAAACATGATATCCAGTCCTACTTAGTCACATTGGTTCATAGTTTTAATGTGATCAGCACTGTGTTATTCACCACTGTAGAGACTCTGTGAGAGAGAAGTTCTGATTATGCTCAGAAGCAGAACTCTGGATGCCTTCTGGGTTAGACTGCAGCTGTATCGTCTACTCTAGCATCTGGAATCTAATGTCTTAAAGGGATGCTTAAGTCTCTAAGTACAGAAACGATCTATTTTAAAGACAACATCAAGTTTATTTTTTCTTTTCTGTTTTTAGAATATACTTGTTTATGGAAATAACTACAACCTATGATGTTATGTGTATAGGGTTTCATTAAGCTTGTATAAGGCACCCTCTTTCCCTGGTGCCAAAGTTTTGTTTGGAGTTAATCTTCCATACATTGACAGTATAATCTGAGAGATTTAGTAAGCTAATAGAAAGAATTATTACAGCGCTTAGTTGAATAATAGGTTTTGAACTTGGTTAAGTCAAAGTATACATAGTAAGAGCACATTCTTCAAATTCTTCAGCATCCCAATAGAACTTGAAGCTTGTTATAGATGGAAAACTGGCACACAAGGCTCCCCTGCTCAAACCCAAATAGTTAAAACACTAAAATGATGTGCCTTGTTCACATCCAGAAGCCCTTCTTTGACAACATGCTTCATCACCACAGCAGAATGGTGATTATTATAGCATATTTATGTTCTGTGTACTTAAAAAAACAGTGGCACAGAGATCTACTCTGAGCACTATTACTTTATGTCAGAAAACCATAGCGAACACAGTACTTTTGATTGCAAAAGCCTTATAGTACATAAATAAGGAATTTGGTGTGTTAACAGAGTAATCTCTCCCCTAAATCCAATGTCATTGACAAAGGAAAAAGAGTATCAAATCAAAAGTATATTTTCTGGAATGGAAGAAAACTAGGACACTAAGTGTACAATTTTCCATTGTACTTAAATCACCTGTGCAGATTTTAAGTCCCAGTTCTATATATTTTTTAAAGGGAGTACTAAAGGTATTACAGTGTTAGCTACAAAATAGTTCTATATTGGCAAATAGGTCAACTGGTGGAAAACTTTCCCATCATTAGGACTGATGTCTTTATATAGAAAGATTTATCTTTTGCTTTCAACAGATTTTTGTTGCCTAACTTGCAAAGAGGAATGCAAACATTCCTGCTCAGTGATAATTCTGCTTCCATATTCCCTTGCCCACAGATTTATTTTCCTAGTTTCTGATTCTTCAGAAACATACAAAAAGTCCTCTCCAGAAACTTTTACTTATCAATAAAAAACTGATATACACTGTAAACAGCATTCACCTGATATAACATGCTGTGTTTAAAAAAACACAGGCAAAACTTACTTTTGTTATTCTCTAAATAGGCTATTGTAAAAAAAAAAAAAAAAATTAATACCATTCGGGTCACTTGAGACCTTATAATCCTTTGCCTTGGAAATTCTATGGTTTAAAGTCTATACACAGGAGAGTTAATGGTAATACCAAACAAGTAACTTACACTGCAGCAATTCTCTGTATTTTAGGAAGGATGTATTTTAGTAGAAGCAATAAGCTGTGTGCTTCTGTTCTCCCAGTCGCTACCAACCATACGTTTTTGTAGAAGCAAAATAATTTAGAAGCATGAATTGATTAGTGAAAGTAACAGTACTGCTACAGTACTCTCCTATCCCAAAGGGAAAGCATTTTTTCCAGATTTAAAGGGGATAAATTAAAAATACAAACCAAGACTGACTGAGACTTGCAGCTCATTAAAGCTGGGGTGATTTCCACTATATAGAATTCTATTGATCTCCATAGTCCACAGTAGACAAAAAAGTGTGGTCAGGGAGGGGATGATGGATGCCTCTGCCAATAGCACTGAACAAACCTGTTAGCTAATTGCTACCAAAGACAATTATCCCCGCATTGTTTCATAATGGAAATACATTACAAAACTCTAATATACACACAGGGAAATTTGATGATTTGACTGCGGAGCCATGTGCATTGAATTTCATTGCCAAAGGCCAGCCAGGTCGCTGCTGTGAGGGAGCAGAAAGTGTCAGAATAGAAGCCAGAGTATCTCACAGCTCCTTCCTTAAAATCAGTTTAGCAGCTCCACAGTATCCTAACAGCCCTGCAATTCCCCTGCCACACCCACACAATATAACAGACAATAAAAAGCACACCTTTTAACAAAAATAAAAAATAAAAAGTATTTTGAAGGGGAGTATATCGCTACTTAATATAAATAAAAACCAATGCTAAAACTGATTCTTCACAGTTTTGATGTCCATGAAAGATTTTTAATCATTCCACATTTGGATTACAAGTCAGTCTACTGACAATCATATAACAAACAGTGAATTGTTTTATATGGCATAATCCCCCTCCAAATCCAAAAGTGTAATGAATTTACTTTTGAAAAAAAATCTTAAAATAGTTTACAATAAAACTATCATTATAGCTAAACAGCTATAAAACTAAAAATGCTTCAAAACAAGGATTTATTTGATTCTACGTAGTTAGAGTGTAATTCAAGAACATAGTACTCTATAAACAATTTGCCTCCTATTCCCAGAAACAACATTCTTGGAATGCCTCTTTCTAAACATGTTTCTAAATATGCTCTTTCCTGGGGTACTTATACAAAACATCTTCAGACATTGTCTATCAGTGCTGCTTTAAGAATTCTCATGTACAGCACACTTCAGAATTATATTCTGTTTGACTGTGCAGTATAAGATGATGCAAAATAAAAAGAAAAATGTACTGAAGATATGCCAGCATTATAAAGATAAATTAATAGTCAGAAAATTTATGATCAATCTATTAACTTCATAATTCACCAGCCAATGAATTCTGTTTTACTATGTTTGATACTGCTTTACATAGGCTAGTCTACCTGCCTCAGATTGTGCTGACTACTATTTTGACAAGACCTGGATAGCAGTAGGTCCAAAGCAATCAGAAGGTTGACTTTGACAAATGGTGGTGCTGCGGCGAAGTTGAAAATAACACACATCCACTTTAATCTCTTTCTTGATTAAATCGAAACCATACCATTCTGACATCATGTGATTTGCTCATGAAGCATCACTGCAGGTTACTTTAGAGGCTACATCTATTGAAATGATATTGAATTTTTAGGGGAAGTACTTAATTCATTCAAATGAAACCTTCACAAGGTAACTGGGCCACCAGTCACTGATAACTGTGCAGATTCAAAGAAAACCAAAGGAAAAATCCCTGACAAAAAACACCATATGCTACTGGATGATATTTTAGTAGGTATTATCTTCTGCTTTCAAAAAGAGAAGATTATATGCATAAAGCATATTCTGAAGCTTTTTACCTATTCTGCCATAGTCAAGCTTCAAAGGTAAACATTACACTAGGTAATAAAAATGCAGAAGATGAAATTGTCTTTTTTACATGAGACTAGGCAAATATTTATGGGGCAGTTGACAAACTCCTGCCTAGTAAAAGAGCCAGCACTGAGAGCAATTACCCTGATATTCATGACTCACTTTGAATATCACATTGAATATTACTCATAAATCTTTTACGAGCACATCCCCAGAGCTCACTTAACAGCCGGTTTTAATCATGCAGTTGACACAGAGAAAATAACAAAATGTATTTTTTCAGTGGCAAATTAATTTAGGCTTGAACCTCCTCCTGTAGCTCTATTCTTTTCTTTTCTTTCATTTTTTTCCTTGTACTCAGACCAGTTTAACTCACTTTTGCATTTAGTAGCAATATTTCTCTAATGCTGCAGAATTAAAAAATGGCTTAGGTTTATTTTTAAAGCTTATTTTTGGTAATTATTGACTTTTAAAATATGTAGCTTTAAATATTTAAGTGTACTGTGAGCCCCATATACTTTATTTTTCTGAAAGGACAGATATTCTGAAAATCTAAAAAGGGAAAAAAAAAGCATTCATCTAGCTAGCATTAAATTGTGGGTGGTCTTTTTACATAAAGTTTAACTGTCGTTAGCCGTTCAAGATACCAGCCTTAAAATGTGGCCCTCATTAGCTCACTTGCAATGCTGCATTAATTATTTTTATGTTATTGTCAGGAGAAAAGTTTAGACAAAAAATTCTAAAATTAAAAAAATACAAAAGGAAAACAACAACAAAGTTACTTACGGATGGCTTGTTCTTGTTCTTGTAGAAATCTTTCTAACACAATGCGAGCCATCAATGATGGGGCAAAGTTCACCTTACCATAACAGAAATAAAAAAAGAATTTCAAGAGACAAACATATTTAGGCACACATTTTGTCAGCACCAAAATTTTGTAGATTTAAAATAAAGCGCATTAAATGTAACGTTAGTAGCTTTTCTCAAGTGTTAAGCTCAACTATTTGTATCAAATGTGTGGTGACTATCCGCAGTACCCAGCAGAAAACCAAAATTCATGTGAGAACCTAACATTTTCCTGTATTTGTGCAGATAAATGTAGTACCCTTTTCCCCTCTCATTGAGAAAAAGTAATTAAATATGTTGATCTGAGCTTCTTTTCACATACTACAAAAAAAAGGTATCTATCTATGTTTACATTGTTTTTATGTTTGCAGTGTAATACATGTAACTAAAATAAAATAAGGAAGGAATGGACAAATATCTAAATTTATTAGAAGTTAATAACATGACTAGTAATGTTCTAAGTAAATAACAGGGATATAAAAATGTAAAATATTAATCACAGTATATATTGTATGTAATATAAATTAATATATATATCTTGTATTTGAACTGCTCTTTGTAAAAGGTGGCAGTAAACCCCTTTCTGTAAGGTTACCTGTCAAGGAAAAGAAGTGGCGATCCTTTGCTGTAAGTACTTATAAATATGGCACCCATCATATATCCTTAATATCATCAGCAGACCTTCCTTAGTTTTGCTGACTAGAAGTAACAGATCCAACAGATGCATTTTTGTTTTGGACTTGATCAAAATTTCTTTAGAGATTATGTTTTCCTTTTTACATAAATTATTCCTCTATTTTAGTATTTTTTATATTTATGGAAAATATATGGTGTAGTTTATCTGAAATTACAATAGCTTTTTAGATATCATTATAACATCACTTCGGTGAATCAGAATTTTAACTACGAGACAGTAAACCTTGCTTATACATTATCACAATGAATTTTTCTTGACAGGTTTTCAAGTTCGATATTCATACAAAAATTTTATCTTGATTTAGTAACTAAACAAAAAAAAGCTTGCTTCAGTTGTATATACATTTTTTTTCCAAATAAGTATGTACTTGGATGCCCTTAAATTCCCCAAGTAGAGAGAAATGCTTTCCACAGAGCTGCTTATTTCCAGTAACCCACATCAGAGCTGACACATGAAAAATGGTGAAATTACTGAAGGTAGTCCAGGCTGAATAAGGACTACCTTATTAGTTCAGGTACTTGCATCTCCCTAATTTTCATATTAATCATATGTCCATCTTTCTTTGAAATGGGGCCATCATGCTTCATGTCAGAATTTAGCATGTAAGTAAAATTCATAGGGCTTCAAATCTCACTTGAAAATATTTGTATGAAGAGAACAATGCCTAATTTTATTATTCTTATCTAACAAAAATGAGATTTTAGTCCTTTTGCACTATGTATACAATGTGACAAAGCTGGCAAATGAAATTTCCAATAAAATTTAAAAGTAGTCTCACATATCCTCAAAAAAACCCCAAACAAACTCAAAAAATAATATGGAGCTGTTCCTATTTAACAAAGCTGCTACACACTGTAATGCACGCATGTTATATATTTCTCACCAATTTTTACAGTTTCCACTGATTAAATATATATTGACTCATAAAGTATTACCATTACATCAATTGTCAGCAGATGCAAGAGTATGTCATTTAAATATTAAGTATCATATAAAAATGGCAGCTTGATTGTTTGGAAGCAGTAATCTGGTGCTGGTTACTGCCACATTTCCCTAATGCATTAGGCAGCAGTCACAAAATGCATTGCCTTTCTTACATACCTACGACTATGAAGTCAGAAGCAGATAAGTTCTTTAAATATCTTCCCTTTCCCTCTGATTTAATTTTTATTTATTTCTGAACTGCAGAAATCTTTGATCTAAATTGCAAAGAAGCATTAGTATAATATAAACAAAGATATGTTGACTGGAGTCAGATTATACGCATCATCTCTAAATCATTGGGAACATCATGGGTAGAAAAAATATACAAACAAGAATCAGTAACAGATATATTACTCTGTGCTTGAAATATTTTTATGACCGTTCCCATACAATATGGGCATTATATATCATGAATCGTGCTGTTCGCCTAAATTCTTAATAAGTACTTTTTTATGTAAAATCCTGAGAACAGAATATATTTAGAGACTTATTTTTTTTCAGAAACTGTAAAAAGCTGCGCATTGCCACTAATATGAAATAAATCCTTTATTCTATGTTAACTGTATGATTAGGATATGTAGACACTTCATAGACCATTAAAACCTTCTAACAACTGATAGGTAATCGCTCATTTGCTGGCTGCAGGACTGTACATGAGAGAGAAACAATTCTTTCTTACTAATGTAACATGTAGAACTTGCTGCTATTGCAACACTTAATGTTCATAGTGCCATATCATTTTTAATGCAAACACCCATTTTCTGCCTTCCTCCCATGCTTTCTATTAAAATGCAACACAAAACAGCATACATTTCACTCTATCCCTTTGAGGGTTGCATAAGCAGTTCCAACTTGTATCAGATATTGTATTGCTATTATTATTGTAAATAAATATTTCAGACTTTAAGGGGTAGATATTTCTTTTTTTTTTTTCTAGGATGCTCATGGTCACCATTAGAAACTTTTTAGATCTTCTTTTAAGGTAATGCCTTAGAGGGCACTTTTTAATGCAAATAACTCCTTGCATCCCAAAGCAGATTCATATTCTAGTTAATAAACATCATCGATAAATTAGTCAGACTGTAATGGCAAATGTACTGATCTTCTCATACACCAACTTTTCTATGAAATGGCTATACTGAGGAATTTATTCTGCTTAATTGCTTTATATTAAGCAGTTTTCATTAGCCATTCTCTAATCTCTACCAAATGAATTAAAAGGAGTTAGGAAAATGAACTGTTTTAACTCTTCCTATTACAAAAAAATTCTTAGATGGGTTTTATTATTTAAAAACAAGGAGACAACAGCAGCAAAAAGTAAACCTGATGTAACTCCATTTAAAAATATTAAAAAAATGTGTCAGAGTACTTATCTTACTTAGTTTCTCCAAAATTTCCTGCAAAATACAAATTCAGAGTCTCTTTTACACATTTGCCTTGAAGTTAAGAGACTAATTACATTAACTGATTTATTAATAAATGGGGCTCTTTGTCTAATTATTGTAAGTACTAACAGACTGGGGAACAATTTTAAATGTCTAATGTGCCTTGAAACCATTTTTTTTAGGTTAATTACATTTCTCAGTAAAGTCACTATAGATATGCCCCTTAGGTTTTACACTGGAAGATTAAAGAAAAAAGTAAAGATGATTACCTCATTGGCCAGCTCCAGTAACACAGGGGCAGCTGCATTTTTCATCACCCCATTCAGGTACCTAGACAAGACAAAGCTAAGTTATTCTGCACTGGCAAGAAAAGGCCAGCCTCTACATGCAAGTATCTCCTGTGAATCTCTCACTTGGGGGAAAATACTCTAGTACAGTATTTAACAGGAAATCTTTCAAGAAATAAGTATTTTAAACAATTACTAATTATCCAGGGTTGCTTCCCACTCATCTGCAAGACATATCAATCTCAATTAAGTCATTGATAAAACCACAGTAAATAAATTAAGAAAACTATTTCAAAATTTTTTGGCTTAATGCCACACAAAGAATTATAACTTCAGTATTTAAAGATATATAACAGACAAGAAATCTCTATTATTCACAGTAAAGATTTTTGGTTGCACATGGTCTTCAACTACACAGGCATAAATCACCACATATTCCATTCACTACTATGCACAAAAACAAAATAGCAAATTTAATCACAGATGTCATCAAGTAGGTAGTAGTTTAAACAATAAAGGCTTACTTCACTGAAATCAGAGTCTAACAATGAAATTATTATTCTAAAGAGAAAGTTCAAAGAACTATTTGGAATCCTATGAAGGGGAAAGTCATTATCCTATCAATGCCAAAGGCTTAAAGTTTCCAGTTAAGAATATTAGACCAATACAGATACATGGTGATGTTTCTGACAATCGCCTCACACAATATTGCCTTCCTCATCTCTGTTACTTTCACTTTCTGATGTTTAAGTTTCAATAATGCCTAAAACATGCTTTCAGGAGTTGATGGGAAGAAGCTATATTATTGGAAGTCACTTTGTGCTTTGTAGCCATCTGGAAAAGAACAACAGTTACCAACATTTGAGCCTCTTAGTTTATCCTATCCACAGTGATACAGCAAGCTGTTAGCAAGCATGACATCTTTAGAAGACCATAATCTTTTTAGCTCTATCGTTATCTATCCACCAAAGTGACTCTTCTGGTCATTTTTTAGGGATATTATAAAATTTTATCATTTTACCTTTCTGTGAAATGGGTGTAACACCATTTACATATAACTCTTCCCAGAGGAGGCTTTTTGTTTTCAAATTATTCTGAGACTCAATGATTAAATATTATTACTGTAAAATATATTAAATTATATGTAAAACAACACAAAACAAGACTCCTTGTGTATAATTAAACACTTGAAAACCTACATTGGTGGGAAAAAATGAGAGTTCATAAACAAAATAACCAGGGAGATTTACTTGACACTAACGTTCTAAAACATGCATCTAGCTGATAAAACACCAAAGCTACAGCTGACAGTGGAGTAATTTACTGTCAGATATTTCTAATGCTACTGGCAGTCCCTTATGGACTGACTGG
Organism: Apteryx mantelli; assembly: GCF_036417845.1. Lineage (NCBI taxonomy): Eukaryota > Metazoa > Chordata > Aves > Apterygiformes > Apterygidae > Apteryx > Apteryx mantelli. The sequence goes on from NC_089981.1 coordinate 55,842,287, forward strand.
CTTCACATGCTGATGGCAATACCATTCTGAAAAGCTTGCTGAGCTTTCTGATAAGTTGCCTCTGTGTTTGTCCAAATCTAAGACAAGTCTCAGCAGAGGAGACTCACTCAACTGCACTTCTACTGGCTCCCGGCAGGGACCACTGGAAACGATACCTTCCAAAATAGGGAGAGTTTTGGACATAGGAAAGCAACAGAAGCACTATAATCTGCTTGTATGTAGGTGGGAATAGGAAGAGGCATTCCACACATATTGAGGGTTTACAGCTGTAAGATGAATGCTAGAAAAGAGTAGTGGAGAAGATGTGTTTGTCTTGTTTATGCTTGTAGCATGTCAAACTGGCTTCTGACTCACGTAGTCTGCCCCTGTAACTTACATAACATACTACACAGTAAATCTGCTAAAACAGGATGCAGATGAGTTTTCTAACTATTAACCAGAACATCTCTGATTTTAAAACGTGCATTTTATTCAGCCATGTTAGTACATGTGCAACATGAAAAACCTAGAAATAGCATAAAGAATGATTTTTCCTGTCACAACCATATAGCTTTATACATAATGCATTAGTCAAGTACTTCCATCATACTTCAGACAGTACAGAAGGGGACAGGAGACCAAATCTTCCTACCTGATGCGAGCCAAACTTAGTCATACCTACAAACCTACTGACACCCACACAACTATTGCTTTGCATAAAGCAAAATCTGGTTCCATGTTTTGGGTTTAAGTTGTTGGAACTAGTAATACATTGATCATAAAAGTGTTTTGGGGGATTTACACGAATTCTAAGAAAAGAGTTATTTATTTAGCAGTTACAGCTAGCATAGGTTACTTTACTAAAACTATGTAAGTGAAAAGCAATTAAAAATAGCATTGCATATATATGACCATTAACACAACAAATTTTTAAACCAATACTCTTCCTAAACAAGAATCAACAATGGAAAAGTGAAACAAGATCCAGTATATTTTTTTTATACAGCAATACATCTATCAAGAAAAGAAAAGTAAGCCTCAAAACACCACAATTCACACTATATTTTCTACGCTGGTGTCTAATATAATCAGATTGTCCTTAGGTTTTAAATATATGACTCTGTGGAATCACTGAGAGTAGTTAATTGTTTACAAATTAAGGCTTTTTGCTTATTTTTCCGATTCATAAAGATTAATATTAAGCATAAGTATCAGACATCTATAATCACAAGTATGATCCCACTTGCCATGCAAGCTCTTCAGATATGTCAGTCTACAAAGTAATATTTTAATTGCATACCTCTACCTGTTATCAGTATGGCCCCAATTATGTCATTGCAATATTTTAAGAAAAACCTATAGAACTAACAGACAAACTATAAGGTGTAGCAATTACAATTTATTAGCTCAAGATGCACACAATTGTAAAATACTGTATAATGACATTCAAGGTTTTCATTCCTCCTTAAAAGCTATTTCTGACACTTCTGTTGATAAAAGAGTAGAGATCTAATAATTAATGCTTTAAATGGCAATACACGAATTTAACATGCAACTTTTTGTAATGTAACACAAATGTTAATCTAAAAACAAGCAACTGCAACAAAGCAAGCTCCCTCACTTTAAGGAATTTATCATCAATATTAGTCTTGACATAGAAATCCTGAGATTACAAACTATAGGCAATATATAATGAATTCTATGACATGCATTGTAAGGAATAATATTTTGTTATCTTGACTTAAAATCAAGGAAGAAAAACCCTTCTTGATCAGACTGAACAAAGCTGCAACATTTTTGCCTTTTCACTGAAAAACATCTTTAGCGGAGCCTTTCTGTAAACCTCATCCCAAATTGCTGATCTATATTTATAGAAAATTAGCCTAATAAGCTAATTTACTTATAATTATCATAACAATTAGTAGTTATGATGATACACTTTCCTGGGGTGGGGAGGTCATACCTTTGGTAGTAAGTTTCAACAGCCTCAGCAGTGTGATGCTTGGCATGTGTTCTTTTCACTTGTTTCTGGAAAAAAAAGAAAAACAAATCAAGAGTCTTATAAATGTATCACAGATCAAAACACAGAAATCATGACTGCCCAAACACATGTTTCTTAGCCATACTTTGATACATAAACCGAACTATATTTTTAGAATTCTATACAGAAATGACGTTTACTCTACCTATTGAATTGAATGTCTTCAGACTGTACTGCAATGTTCCATATATGTAAAAGCCAGTAAGGTCACAAGAATTGAATCTAAATAAGTTTACTGAAGGCTGTAGAGGGCAATGAAAAACTTGTTCTCTTGTTCAACCTTTGTATTAATTTTCCCCCAATTCAATTCCATCTAAGTCTGGTGCACTCTGGTTTTACAATTCAATTGGCATTTTTAACCAGGAAGAACATTGCTTAAAAACAACTTATTTGAAAAACTACAAAAAGTAATTCCATAGAGACTTGCCACTTGACTGACACCTGTCATCTCATGATAAATGACTCCATTTTCTGCCTCTCTTGCCTTCTGCCACTCCGGCTATGGTCATTTATCATCATCTCTGTCAGCAATGGAAAGCAGCACTGACAGTGCAAGTCAGCAAACATTTAGCACATGGAACCACGCAACACAGGGAAATTATTATTGTCAGAATAATAATGGTTTAGCATAATTTATTACAGGTCCACCAAATAAGCAAAGGCTAGATGTTATTAGACAGATGGATGGGTAGGCTTGGCAGCCATCCACTGAGACTCAGGCGGTGCTTGATGTGGAAAAGGGAACATCCTCCAAACCAATCAGAAAGCTGGCAGTTCAATTACAAAGAAATAAAGGGACATTCATCATTCAATTAGGCACCTGTCAACCCTCACAAAGGAGAAAACTTCTAACCTGGTACTCCTGGGAGAAGATGCTCAGCAGAGTGGACTGCGATTGACTGGAACAAATAAAAGAAGGACAAAGTTAATTACTGGAGTGCACTGCAAAGAAACAAAAGAGAAGGGAGCTTCAAAGGTAGGCCTGCTGCCCTGTAATCTAACAGAACATGAAAACAAGTGTGGAAAAGTTGTTCCAGATGAACACCTCAGACAAAGGCTTCCTGCTGCTAAGTCAAGGAGAAAGCGCATGAGGGAGGGGAGGAAAATATAGCAATAGTTTCAAAGCAAACTAGCACACTGTTTGGGTGATTCTTTTTCAGCTTCAGAACCCACAAAGTCTTATCAGTAGCAGGTACTGGAGTTAAAAGGGAAAAGGCAAAAAGGGAAACAAAGCAGAATTTCCATTAATAATTGATGGAACTAAATTCCATTAGCAGTTGGGAACATGCCGCTTGTTCATTGGCAACATATTGAAATTCATTTTGTTAGCAGCAAGGGAACCTCTTCAGTAGCTGTCTCATATTCAGAGTAAAAACTTCGCTCTCTGTCAGAAGTAGCATATGGGACCACTGGAACATTCCCACTGAAACTGATGTGCTTTGAAAATAGAAACTTTCACAGCAGGAAGCTGAGATTCCCCAGAGTCGGTCATTTCCAAAAGCTGCCATAAGCTTCATTCATCTAAGGCTCGACTCAATGTCAAACACCTGGCAATGAAGCAACCTGGAAAACATTTTTCCCAAGTGGGAATTTTTTCTCTCTGAATTGTTAACATTTAGAAATGGGACAAGATTTTTTTTCCTTCTAAAAGGCAATCAATACCACGCTGCTACTGTTTTCAATTGTCCTCTGTGGATATATCTACCACATCACATCCTGAAAACAATTAATTACTTCTGATATATTTTCCTACTAGATGCAACTCGAACAAATTATAGTCTCAATAAATCGAGTTTTATGGTACAGCAAAGCACTATGAATAATTAACATTTTTCCTTTCATGGACGTACCTACTTAGGCATAACATAGGTAGTTTAAATATTCATCAATGTCAGAAGTCTTGCTCTTCGGCTAGTTTTCTTGAATGTGAATTTAACATCTGCATCGCATCATATTTACATATCACATCATATTATTGATGACCCTATTATAAAAGTATACGTTCTCTACATACTTACACAGCCCTTCTCCTTGTAATTTTCACACATCAGAAACACTATTTTAAGAAAAGGAAGTCTTACTCCCATTTTGAAAAGGGAAAACTGAGGCACAGAACAATTAAATAGTGTGTTCAAGGTTAAACAGAAGGTATGTCCATGCAACACAATACAGAAACCTCTAAACTAACTAGTTGAAGCATTAAGAACAAAGTAACTAGATTAATGCAGCACTATATAAAGTGCTGATTAGTTCTGAGTATTTTGCTTCCATATCTGTGCTTCCGGTATCTCTGCCACAACACTGTATTCTGGGTTTGCTAAGCAGTGACAGCAGTACACTGAGCCTTGCTCTCCAGTATTTGAAAGACAAGAGTACCCACCCTGAGTACTCACTAACTGTTAAAACTGTAAAAAAAAAAAAAAAAAAAAAAAAAAAAAAAAAAAAAAAAAGATAGCAATACAAACCATTCTACTAATACACAGATTTACAAAATTAATGGATTACAAAAAATGCATTACTATACAGCCAACATTTCAAACATTTGAAATATACATCATTTGACACAGAGGCCAGAAGAGATGAACTATAATGTCTCCCCAAAAGGTGCACCACCCAATTATGAGAAGTCCTACCATGCACATGTAATAATCAGAAGGTGAACAAAGGAAAGAAATTAAGATTATCTACTTACACAGGCTATATATGTGCAAGGCTAAGTTATTTCAGGTTGATTTATTTAAAAAAATTTGCAAGCTATAAATAAGGAGGATACATATGGCCCCCTAATGGCTCTCCACGTAACTATAATTATCTGGCAGATTTACATGGTCACAATGGTAGAACTGAATATGGGAGACTTGAAAGAACAAAACAGGACAGCATTTCACTGGATTTTTGAAGGACAGTATGGACAGAATGATAATGGAAGCACAAACATACCCTTTGGAGGAATGGAAAAGTAACTGAAGATGATTTAGGAGTGAGGCATAAACCAAAAAAAGCAAGATCTTATATTAAAAGATTTTTTAAAAAACCTAAAAACTAGAAATTTGACCTTGATGCAGTTTATGGACAGATTTAGAAAGTAATGGTACAGGAAAATTTGTGGATAAACACAGACTACGCCAGGATGACTTGTTCTAGACAAGCATTTTGAATTGACTTGAGGAAAAAGACATCAGAAAAGTCAGAAGTGAGGAAACTGTGGTAATTAAGGTGCCAAATAGTGAAGATTTTTACTGGTGTGTTTGGATACAGAGCATGTACTGGGTGGACCTTGGAGATATCACAAACGAAATCTCAGCAAGGTTTGAACACAAAATGTATATAAAAATAACCTAGGCAATTTGGAGTCAAACATGACACTCGAATTACAAATCAGGAGGAGTGACTGACGTGAAAGACAGTGTTTTGTCAATTACAACAGAACAGAAAGGAATACAAAATGGTATCGGTTTTATTTTGTTCCACACCCTCCCCTTGTCCAGATCCTAAAGAAAATAAAAAAGACAAGTAAATCGTGATAAAAATGTTGGTCTTTCTAAGTTTTTAATTTAACAGATGGAAGAGGAAGCTACCTTACATAATGTAAGAATATTCTAGGGAGAAGACTCAAATCAACTCCTTGTTAATAATAAGAAATTATGAATATAATCTGATTAAACGAACAGAGTTTTAAAAGACTACTTTCTTAAAATGTATCAAATCCTTTCTTCTTCCTCATATCTTGATTATTTTTCCCTGTACCTTGATTATCTTTCCTCTTCCCAGCCTTATAACATTCCACATGTCTCGGTTTCCATATCTTGTCTTGTTTGAGTTCCTTCCCATTCATATACCAGTGATTGTATTTTTTTAGGCTGTTCTCTGTAAGATTACTGTACTTACTGTACCATTATCCCATTATACTTACTGACATATCAATAAGACTGAAAACCATTATATTTGTATTCACAGACTGGATTCTTCTTGTCCATTTATTTTGTTCCCTTGGTGTCCTTAATTTTTCCTTTCTCTCTGTTTTGGTTTAGTCTTACTCCCAGCACTTTGCATCATTTAGGACTTACCACAAGTACTAGAAATTACAGTCCAATAACTGAACAAATTGGATATATATTGGACTGCAGCATAAAAACAGGAAGAACATGACAAAAAGAACTATTTCAATAGTAGCACTGAAAGAATTTCAAGCCTTACCACCAGAAAAATCCCTCCCCTTCCCCAAAAGAAGTGGATTTTTATCTTCACATGGCTGTTCCACGTTTTTTTCTAATTAACATAGTTCCCCTGTTCATGCCGAAAATCACTTATCTCCAACTCAGTGTTTCCTTGCCACAGTAGATAAATTCAATTTCCTGGCAAAGCAAGATAGCTCCTCTAAACAGAGTTGGAATATCTATTGCAAGATGCCAGTGATAGCAAAACTGAAACATCTTGTTTTCAGAAAGTGCAGGAAAAGATGGTTCTGTGTACATGGAGAAGGGACACTAGCCACAGATAGGCATTGACACTGCAAGACATGGCATGAAAAGAAATGATCGCAACAGCTGACACGGGCAGTCGGGGATACTGATATGTAAATTATTAGGACTTCCACAGAAGCAGCCGAATTCCTAGAGCTCCATCCTTCCTCTAATGCTTCTTTCTACACATGATTTCAAAGTTGAAAAAAGGCACACAAATTAATATAGCTGAGATATCCCACAAAAACAAATACCACTTATGTTCATACCACTGAAAACAGCTTTTATTCCAAGTAACTTCAGTATTGTATTATCGCCTCTTAAACTTCATAGTGAGCCACACGGCTTACTAGAAGGCTAGGAAGAGAGTATATTTGTTTAAGTAAGCTGTTTGGTCCGACACTGATTGCAGAGGCAAAATATGGATTTGTTGATTTTCTTAAAAAAAAAATAAAAATCTGTGTGCTGCCTAGTTTAAATAATCAATAAATTAACTTGTTATCCATCCCTCATAGAACTGGATGTATTTTCCAGGAAAACAAGCAAACTTTCCTCTTAAGTTCTCTAACAGCTACTTTCATGGAAACATTTTCTTCTGCAATTCCAGATGCTAATGGATCTAACTCCCAGGACTGTTCAAAGCTACCAGCCTTGCTCTTGAAATACCCTCTTTTTCTTTACAACAGCATCCATAATGAACCAATTTACCTTTTGTTGCTCCGTGTTGACGTTGGTGGCATACTTCCATCTGCATGCCTGATGTAGTTTGTGCTCTTGTCTATAGTACTGGATTTCTGCAGGAAACAGTCTGAGATCTAAAAACCACCCAGCACTAGGAAATGCCCAGCTCTTGTTTAAAGAAAATAACTTTTTAAAAAACTGAAATATTATTTCTGGGTTCCAAATGTTATAAAGGCATAAAAATTTGCTTTTAATATAAAGCATAGCACTATAGATACTAAACTCCAACCACATTTAGAATGGGGTGTCCAAGTCTGACCAGAACAGGCTAAAAAGACAACTGCAACTCTTGTGCTGGAGATATAATATGCCTTTTTGTCACTTATTATGTAAGAATAGAGCATTTTTTTCTAGTGAATGCCTTAATTTGGAAGAGGGCAGAGAAATTTTTTCTACTGGTTAACACCACTGGACAGTATTCCTGAAATGTTTTGTCTGCAATGAGTATTCATATTTAAACTAGTAACAGATAACATGATGATGCAGATCAGTGCTTCATAACTAGATCTGATGTAAAATTCTGACCAAGAAGCAGCTAGTAAGACCAAAAGATTTTGTTTATATCAGATTGTCTTCTCAACAAAGCATACTTGCATGTCTAGCCAAGATTTGGGGTGCTGTCCAACTTAATCTTTTGCTGTTTACTACAGCCTCACCAGGGGAAAAACCAAACATGACAGCTTCAGCAACTATTACATTATCCTAAGCTCTTTCAAATAATGAACCCTTTAGGGATAAGACAAAACTTAGGCTTTTCCACTTTATTTTCTGAGATTTCTAAAAACACAAAATTCTAGGTAGCAAAACAAGTTTTCTTTTGTTTCATCCCTTCATTTTAAAATGACAAAATTTTCTTTTCTCCATCATTAACTCCCCACTTGCTGCCTAAGATAGAAAGACTAAAAATTCAGCTTTGCATTTCATGTGTTTTACCATGGTACAAAGGAAGAGTATCTAGACAGATCTGTAAAAAGCATAAAGAGTAAATATGAACTGTGGTATTTAATCTAGTAGCTATCCACATAACTGGAGACAAGCTGGGAGAAAGTGAAGTGCATCATGAGATGATGATAAAGTATTAGAGGAAAAAGAAAGTGTTTTCATGTGACAAACTGCAAAAAAAGAGAATATATATAATAGTCTTGATGTTTTCTTTTAACAAATGTAATCTACAAAGAGCATTGCTTCCCTTTTACAAAATGGATCATTCCACTCATTAAGATGATAAACATATTAGTTAAAAACCTCACCTAGGAGGTAAAAACACAAAAAGGGGGGGGGGAGGGGGAAGGCTGCATTTCCAAAATTCAGAAGTCGTTACGTGTAAAATGCCAAAGCAGCCGTGTCAAACACTGTCTTCAAAGTGCATACAACAGTGCATCTTAGCTACTGTAGGAATTCAGGTATGGGGAGAATGTGATATTGATCTTTAAAATACAAGTAATACAACTTAGGGTTAGAACTGTGCAGTACTGCCATGCTGGAATAAAAATCTATGTGAGGAAAAAAATATACGTATCTGATTAATTTAAATAGCTGGGGATGGAAGAGGAATCCTCACAGCTATTCTAAGAATGCTAGAATGTGTGTCTAAAATATGTTTTTCCAATTACATCATCAGACACATGAGACAAACCTGAGCAACCTTTTAAGTCTCATCTTCTGGACTGTGAACTCTTTGGAACAGGGATTGCTGAAGAAAGCTGTGTTTCCATACTGCTCATCACATGCTAACCAGTCCTCTCTCGATTTCTAAAAACGCTGTCAATAATAGAATTCAAACAGATCTAGCAGCATCAGCTCAAATGTGCGACACATGCACAGATGGGTGAAGCTTCCGTGGCTTCCCAGAACTGCAGGATGTAGGCTAACAAGCAATAAAGTTATGCCTGTAAATCAACTAAAACCAGTCTGATAGTGAACTTCTTACATGAGAGGAGCCCACAATTAGTTAATTCTCAGAATTTCTTCCAAGTGTCAGGATTGTCAGGTTGGGGAAAAGGCCTCTTAGACTCTGAATGGTTCCACTTGAGACATGGCTCTAAGTAAGGCTCAGGAATAACGAAGACCTAGCAAAACTTGAGAACTGCTGTGCTGATCCACATCTAAGCACTGAAGAACATGGAATGAGGGAGGGAGAGTCACTGGCCTCTGGAATAAAGTTAGGACTCTTTTCACTGCAGCTTTTAGTATTAAAATCTTTCCTACAGGTTTAATATGCTTATAGCCACTTCAGAGAATGCAAAATTAACAAAAAGAAAATTATTGTCTCAGGACACATTTGTACTCTATCATTCACAAATCTAACACATTGATTTATCGGAAGTCAGTGAATTACCAATTTAAACTAAATCAATATATGTGTCTAAATTAAGGGTTTGAATCAGAGTAACTCAGTCACGTAAAAGTCTTTAGTCACAACACTGCAGCTTCTCTAAAACAGGTATCTTCCAGTGTTACAGCTTTCCAGCTACACTGGTTCAAGTTTGGGATTCAAAAACAGTTTTATAGTCTCTGCATAAGCAGCCTTCCATGCAATGAAACATCATCAGTAGCTACTACTTTGGGAACTAGAAAACCAAGACAATGCTTTTGGCAAAATACTCCCATTACAAATATATTAATAGTATAAAAATTCTACATATATGACAAGAAGAATCTGCTGTAGGGCTGATAGACTCATTTCAGAATTACTGCCATCAAATTTAAAATCAAGACAAAATTCAAGCCCAGTCATTTGCAGAACTATAGCACTAATCAATTTTGAAATTCACCAACATCAAGTTCATTAAACTGTATGACTGCTCAACTCAAAAGAATTTTTATAAAGCACTTCTAAATATGAAACACTTACTAAAAAGTCTCGTTGCATCAAACATAAAGCAGATTTCATACTTTTGGTAGGACAGACTATGTTGGTACAAGCCAAAAATAAAGACTCTGAAGACTTCCTGCTTTGCAAGTTAGACGATGCAATAATAACAAAAAGGTTAAATTCATGTATGTACATACAACTTTGCTGCCTATATCCAGGGTTATGAGGATAACTATATGACAAAGCTCTGAGAAGGCTACTTGAGAAGAGTCATCACTTCTATGACCTTGACACTGTTGGTCTCACAACTTCTATGCAATTTAGAGATGTGCAAGAACGGATGATGGTGCAATACATAGAGGCAGCATTTAAAATTCATAGTAGCAGAAGGCCATTACTTTTCCCACTGGGCCACTTGAACTTTAATATTGTCTGACCTGGTTGGCCAATAAGTTCTAGCAGCAGACAGAGGAAAATTGCCAGTATTAGATACTGTTCGAATGATTTTTCATTTAGAAAGACTTAGAAGTTCCTTTAAGAACAGGGCACCAATTCTTCCTGCAGACATCTCATTTTTTTGGTGTCTTTTGTAATGGCCAATATATTTTCAGACAACTGCAGACTGCGAACAATCTGTATGAGACATGTAAAGAAAATAAAAAACAGAGGTGAATACAAATTATTAATAAGGACAATGATCACAAAATAACACTAGCATTCCTGCAGAACTAATTTCCATCTTCTTTCATCCACACCACAAAAAATAACTTTGGGCAGCAGTACATAAGGGTAACCCAAAATAAGCAATATCTAATTGTTACAAAGTATTTCTGATGAAGCTCCCAAGAAGAAAAAAAGAGAAGTAATAAGAAAGATGTGAGTTTGGCAATTGCAGATATATGCACATGGTGAGAGAAATAGCACTACACTTCGAGAGTGGATAAACAATAATAGATATTGCAATTAAAAATGGAATTCTGAAAACACAGGAAGAGATGAGTGATGTTTCCACTTGAAAATAAACTACTTGCTGGTCTTATCATCTTAGTAAGCAAGTACAGAAAATAGACAGTAATTTGCCTGAAATATTGTTCTAATAGTTTATTTCAGAGTTAAATAGTGCTGTGCTTGTTGCATGAATGTTTGAAACATACCTAAATGCCAAACGCATACTTACAAGACCCTTGTAAGTAATTGCTCTTTCATTAATGTTTCAAATGAAGCCTCTTCCATGAGTATATAAAACTATTTTGTAAGGTTTAATTTTCAAGCTGGAAAAAACTACAGGTGTAATACAGAAACAAAGAATATTCAAGTAAAAATACCCAAGAGAGTTGAGAATACAGTGTCAATGTTAAAACATCATACTAAATTCTCAGATAAATATTCTAAAATAAGGCTTCCGTAGCTTTAAAATCTTTACAACTTGCACATACTAGAACTTTGCTGGTACACTGTGGTGATTTAGCCAGGGAGCCCCTTGTCAAAAGAAACTGATGGGAAGAGTCTATAAATAGAGTTTGGCCTCCCACCTTCAGCTTGGTAATCTTCATACTTGTCCTCCACGTTTTCTTCTCCTGATTTTCTTTTAAAAGTTCTTTAAATCTTCTTTCAATCAATTTCTCTACCAATAAAATTCCCCAGAAATAAAATTCCTCATAAAATCAAATAAAAAACAAAGCAAACTGTGAGACTAGCACTGTGATGACATATAAGCAGACGATCTATGTCCATTCCCTCATCTATTTAAATTTAAAGTTTCTTAGCAAGAAGAAAAGTTTCTAAATACTCAAATACAGCATCAGTGCACATATCCTAAACAGGGGCATAGAGCAGCATATCAGAGAGACTGAGAAAAGCAAACCTCTGCATATTCTTTGCTTGTATTTAAATGTACATCATCCATAACCAAATTAAATTTAATTCAGGTAAGGTTATATAAAAAACATGTTTGGAAAGTTTGAACTCTTCCTCTTAGTACTGCAATCTAAACAGTGCAGCATTAAGTAAAGATACACAAAAGTCAATGTTATCTGATGACAGTTGTTCAAAGAAACATGCACCTAGACCACAGCAACAATGGGCCTTAGCGAGCAGTTAAGGCAGACAAGACACAGTTTAAAGCAGTGATTTATCATCTCACCTTTCGTACCTGCCCTCTTGATAGGGTCAAGGTCTGTATGTTAAAACAACATTCACTTAGTAAGCTGTTACGGACAAGAAATATTTGATACATTCATTTTGTGTTCTCATACACCTCATTTTGTTTGGATAATTATATCCTGCTACTTCCCTTTTCCCTTCTACCCCATAGAAAAAAATTCAGATTATGGAATAACTTGTCAAGAGAAGTTTTTAAAACTAAAATCTTAAAAATCCTGATTTGCAGTGAAGGGGAAAACCATAAATGTATAAATTTTATTTTAGAAAATTATTTTTGTTAGTAAATGGCAATTTGAAGATAATTAGACCATTCATTTTATGTTTAAAAAATTAGCCTGTATGTAAAAAGCATATCTGTGCCAATTCAAAACTAAATAAATCCCCAAACACCCTTAAACAATTTGCTGTTAAAAATATATAATCAAATTTAGAAAACTATAAATTATATTTAAATTTATTATTTACAAGCAATTAATTATGAAGACAGCCAGGTGGCTTTCATTACATAAATTACTGTTAATGACACTTGCCTCATGCTGCTACTGTATTTAGCATTTGCATGCATCACGTGTCAAGCATACACACTGTTGCATAGTCATCTCCAGGGCAAAACTGAACACCTTAAGTCAAAAAAATTTCTAGTAATCCAATCAAAAATTGTTAATGCCTCAAAAAAAAGGCAGGATCTTATTAATGTAACCCATACAGGATATAATTTAAAGAATTTTAGCTCTATCAAACATGAACTTTACAGAAGTGCAAAACTTAAATTCCACTCTTGAGAAAGATACAGAATTAAGGCAAGAAATAAACCCATTTATAGCTTGTTCACTTGAGATTTTTAGTCTTAAACCCTAAATAATGTACTAAAGTTTATCATTTTAAAGCTACTTGTAATAAAAAAATAAAACAGCATAATTCTTGCCTACCTAGCTGACAGAGCCTTGCCTTGTATCTATAAGGTATTTTACCATATATGTAGATATTTAGAAAGTCCACTTTCTGTCCCAAGGGTATAACTTATTGTGCCATAGAGGGAATAAACTAATTTAATCCCACTACTTACTTTCGAATGGAAACATGGCAGAATGTGCAAAAAGGGAACAGTTGGATTTCCTTCTTAACTAGCAGTCTTTGAGTGTTCTTTTTTTTTTTTTTTTTCTTTTTTTTTTTTTTTAATTCTCTACCTAGAACTGTGACAAATGCATTCCCTGGCAGACAACATGAAGGGAATATCTGACAAGAGGAAATCATAATTCTATCCTGAAACTTCTCTAACCTTCTTTTCCACTCCTACAACTATAATTTTCCCTTCTCTGCCTCCTCTTCCCTGGGGATTTGTTTTTTGGTGTTCTTCTTACTTCTCTGGGAATTAGTACAATCGCCATATGCTTTGCTTCCTGCGTTGTCAAAGGAACTGAAAAGGTTGGGTTTCCAGCAGAACTCCTATTCCATGTGCTAGTTAAACAGAATCATCTCTGCTATAAACAATCAATAGATTCACCATACAGCATCACCTCCATTAAGCACCAAAATTTGACTGGTCTTGGCAGCATTGGCAAGTAAATAATGGATGGAAACCAAGGAAGAAGGAAAACAAGTTCAACATCAAACATTTGCCCTGCGTTAAAATAAACTGAGGATGATCTCAACATGCATCTAGTCATATGGCATGACTCACCGACACTTCTTAAATTTCCATAATAAAAATATACATTGCTGTTTTTACACTAAAGCACATAAGGACTAGACTTTTCATGAAAAGTCTGTGAGTAACTAAACTTCACTAAAATTTAGTGAAACTTGACACTTAACATCCTTAGGGCTCCTTTCAAAAAGGCCCCAAACAAAAAACCGCAATCCTGTCCTCTCCCACTTTAGTCTTCTTTACATATTATAATAAAGCAACAAAGACCTTTTTTTTTCTTCAGATTATTATTATTATTATTTTTACAGTTAAATATCAGGCCTTGATACATTATAAAATTTCTAAGACAGGACAAATTAGCAGAACTAGGATATGAGGAGACAGTGGAAATTGAGAAGTTGGAGAGAATAATATTTTGAATTGGACTGTTTACATTTGTGTATGCTACTCAGTAACTAACAACTTCCTCTGACATAGCCTTAGAAAAGAATGCATATTCTTACAAGAGTGAAAGATTCACCTGCTCCCCTTTTAAATAAAGGGCATCTGAACCTGTTTCCCAAGCAAAAATAGGAATGTCAAGACCTATTTTAAAGAAAGCAAAAGATTTAGAGGGGAGAAGGGGGGCTAACCCCTAATTTAATACTAATTTGGGGTGGAAAAAATAGAGATGTTCACATATCCTTTGCTTTCAAACTTCTTTTCAAAGTAAAAAAATTTTCTTCTATCAACTTTCATTTAGAGGTAAATTCTCTTTCCCCACAACAGCAAAGCTATAATGCCCAGAATGGAAAAGTGGAATGAATTTAATTTTTAGCACAGCAAATATACAAATACCATTTTCTCGTGGTACCCTAAAGTATTTTGTTAATGTACTACTTTCCACTAAACCAACCAGAAACAAATCTTTAAATTAAAAGTTATGGCTGTTTGTATGTAAACTGTTACCTGTAAAAAGGCAGAAGGCCTCTCCAGCCATCTAATCACCATATCAATGACACATGCCACAACAGAGAAGCACTAGTTTATTTGATTGATCATGGTAGATAAACTCCAAATAACAGAGAAATTAACAAATGCTTGACATTTGCTCAACATCCATTATTCTGACACTGCTTTCAGGATTTCAAAGCCTGGGAGTATGCTTAATCAACATTCATATTCCCTAGTGAGCTACAGGCACCATATTGCGCCCCGCCTTAGTACTGATGAAAACTGCATATTGGCCATTTCCAAAATGTTCTGGGACTCCACACAGGGCCCCTTCTCTCCCTTGTTCCTGTTCTGCAGTTTTCTTTTAAACACTTCCAAGACAAAAGCATCTGCCAGTTTTTCTCTCTGGGGATGTATGCAAAATGAACTTAACAGTTTTAAGGCAGAAGAAACCCTCACATCTAAATTCATTCATAGGACAGAAAAGGGCCTAAGAGGCCTCTCTAGGGACAAAACCCTGCTGAAATTTTCCCCAACAACAGTGGGAGCTTTATAAAATCTAAGTCCAGACAATTTCCAATTCAAATGCCCAGCATAGCATGACCTTTGTCAGATCTATGAGCCCTAGATGCACCCACTATTTTTTTATTCTAACCAGCACAGACATTAGACAGAGCACTATTGCTAAGCAGGAGGTTGAATATTTGCATGCTCTTCTATTGTGAAAATGTAACAGTGACAGCACTGTGTCGAATTCTTTTCCCTCTAGAACTTTAACTCCATAGGAGAGGCATAGCTGACAGATGACTCTCCCAACATCTGTGTTATGTACACTGCACAGCTGAGGAACCTTAGATCACTGTCACAGCTTCTCTGAGATGACCTACACCTTTCTTATATCTACCCATGATCAAAAAAGTAAAATAAAAAATTGAAAACACCTTTTTTTTTTAAATGAAAAGTAAATATGGCAAGAAAGATTAACATAATTTAGTCATTAAGCTGTTCACATAGCAGCTCACCATATGTTGTATAAATGTCCTATACAAAATAATTTATCAGATCTGACACGTTGCACATCATATTGTATTATTTAATATGCTTACTAAAATTTCATGGATCAAGCTCCACTTCTAAAAGCATACAGAAAGCCCTAGAAAATATTTCTTCATCTTCCATGATTTATTTTGATTACCTTTTACACCTACATGATAAAGTGAAACTTGCAAAATTACAAGGTTAAGGTTTACAGAGCTATTGCTTCAAATACTAAAATATAACAAATGGTTCCACGTCTATGCAGTATTTTAGTTGCATTTAATATTCAGAAGCACATTAAACTAAGCACTTTGCTTTCTACTGCATATTTTAATAATTTTAAGTAGTTATTTCAGTAAACATCCTGATCCAAAGTTCCAGTGACACATTTATCCTTGATGAAGAGACTAAGAAGCTAAGAATTACAAAATAAACTGAAACAAATAATCAATGTGCAATAAATGCTGAAGAAAAAAAACCCACAAACCAGTGCACATAGAAAGATATTAATATCTACATAGTAGCTGAAACATTTGAACAGTATTTTTAAATTCTTGAGACACAAAATGTTAGAACTGCAAGCAACTACAGCTAAGTAAACGGACAAAATTCTCTATCCGGAAAGTTCAAATCACAAATCATGTATAAGAATGATTCTGACTGTCACTAGTGAGGTCAAATAAATTTAAAAAAAAAGCATAAGCAGGAAGCTTCTGGAGAGTAGTTGCTCGGTGACCAAAGGGATTTCTATTTGGAAAAAAGCTAAATTTATGGGACATATTGAACAGATAGATAAGGTTAGAAAAAAAATTAGACTGAAACAACGTAGTTATCCAGTGAAGCACTATTTTCTTTTTTCCTCCCTTACCACTGATGCCAAAGGAACCCAATACAAATGAGATAAAAATGTAGTCTGACTTCTCTTTTTGGTCAATAATTAAACTCTTCTGTTTATAATAACAGGATAAAGAAAACCATATTTCTGTGTCAGATCACTCATTGCAATGAAATCATTTAACACTGTATCTGGAACTGAACTTGCTTGGCCTACTGGAGTATCTGCCAACCATTCAAAACAAATCTTCCTATTTAAGCTCTGAAAGAAGCAGAAATTTAGTTTATGGGTTATTTTTTTTATCTTTTTATATATTATCTATTCAAGATAATGAGCTTGTCTAGAAAGACATATTGCTCACCTATGTTAAAAACTGAAGGACTGCTAGACTGACAACATGCATTTTATATTTAGGGCTGAAAATGGCTAGTGTTCAATAGTCTTTTCATTTGTAGGAGCCTACACTCAAGCTCTGGCTATTAGTTATTGCACTTTGCACCAGCTGTAGCCTCATAATACACATCCGCATTTCATAGAAGAAGTGCAATAAAAGATTGGAGGTTACCAGGATCAACAATGGATTGATGGGAAGTTCTGCAATCTCTTAGCCAGCCACAAATGGAAATGGAGAAATACATGGCATCATTATACCTATCTGCATCTTCAGGAGCAATGAAGAATTCCAAAAGACCCTTTATATTAATTCAGGTGAAAACCCTTTTATTCACAGAAATGTTACCTCTACATTGGTGACACTTTTTATGCTGTCCTACTACTTTTTAAAACAGTTCCATACAGGCATTTCTTACGTGAAAAATTGCCTTTGGTATCACATGGGTCTTGCTCAGAGAAACATCCTGCTTTCTGTGGAAGAAGGATGTATGCTATTTTGGGGCATTTTTGTTCAGTGTTGAAGCTTCCTGGAGGTATCTGGGAATCAGTGCTATCAAATGCTTCCAAGAGCTTGCAGATATGCAAATAGAGGACATCCACCCAAACAACAAAGTTCTCTTCAGCACCACATCCTGACCTGAAGCCCAGTTTTACCACCTGGGATGGACAGCATCCTCCACTTAAATATCTTATTCAGATGAGAAAGATAAAGCATTGGATCCAAGTTTAAGAAATCTCTAGTGTAAAGCAACAAGACTGTCACTATCAGTCAGACCACTGGATATTTTAGAGTGTGGACTGGAGAGGATAATATATCCCATTCATATCATTACCATATTTAAAATGTTAAGGTTTAGAATTTGAAAAACACTTATGAAACAAAACTGTAAGATCAATAAAAATATTTTCATTGCTGACAAAACAGAAGTTTACAACCTATAGGGTTCACAAACAAAAATATTTTTCCCACAAGAGATGCAGATTCCTGCTTGGCAAATTTAAGCCTGCTGACAAGTTCATTTACTTCGAATCCTCATCTGAAGTCCATGAACAACAAGGAGTCCATGAAACACAAGCTGAAAACCAATGATAGAGCATGAAATCTTAGCATGCCAATGGGAGTCTGCCATCTACTTTCATGGTATCAGTTAGTTAAACAAACAAATGAACAAGACTTTTAACCATCACTGGCTCTGAAGAATATGCACCACTATTTTTCCACTCCTTTTCTAATGCTATTGGTCTTTTTGGTGACAATACACTATCAGGCTTGTCTTGGAAGACAATTTTAATAGGATCACTTACTGTATTCCATACTCTTACTAAAATCAATCCTTACCATTACTTCACTCAGTGTGAAATATAATTCAACTTTCTGAGATTTTCACATTGCAAACAGATATCATGATATTTCACCAGATCGGAAACTTAAAGGAAAAAACAATTACAAAAATGACTCTAAGAGAAGCCTGTATTTGATTTTATTAAGTGATGTGATAAGCTTAGGGGCATATATCAGAACTAAAATGGTTGTGGTCATTAATTTAAGTAATAAATCATAGGTTCCTGCCAACAACGACAGCAAACAGATGCTAACAGGAAAATGTATTATTTAATATTGCCATGTGTTATAAAAATGTAAGCATTTAAGACACATCTTAAATTTTTATAATAATATGCATTTAATACATTACTGTTTTGACACATAAAAGAATCAAATTTATAGGTCTCATTCTGCAGTTGCCTTCTCTTCTGTGAACACAGAATAGATTCCAGAGGGAAAAAAGCACAGGAACTGAATGTTTAAAATAGATGTTTGCAATAGATGTTTTGCTGTTTTCAAGTAAATATTACAAGCACTACAACTCATTAGAAAATGCAAACCTACATATTTGCCTTTATGTAAACAGAAGTTTTCCCTGAAAATTCCCAGGAAATTCAAACAACAATGAAGTTTCTCTATCTACAGACAGCAAAAGATGTGGCACAAAGTTAAAAAAAAGTCCTTAAAATCCTTAAAAATGGAATGTCAGTATTGTATGAGCCTCAATGAGCCTGCTAAGTTATAAATATGGCAGAAGTTTTACTCTCCAGTGTGTCTTATTTTGTGTCAATGTGTTTCCCACATCAGTTTAAACAATGCCATGGAACACTCAAATGATTTTCTCCAACAGCATCCTTTGCAAAAATGCCAAAAACTAAACAAAATCAATGTTAGTTTGCAGAATTATTAAAAACATGACCCATTCAATTCCTCCCATCTATACCCACCCTCTTCTCAAGATACTGAAAGCCAGAGAGAATGACAATCTGATTCAAGCACTGAAATCTGAAAGCTAAGTTGCGGCTGTGCAGTGCACTGTACCTCTACAGCAAGGGTCAATTGTTTCTAAGAAGATTACTGACTTTTCAAAACATTCCAGTTTTGCTTTAAGGAAATTGTTTGGCTAATGACACTTCTGTTTGCATTTTGTTTCACTTTCTTTATCAATCAACTATTCCAGGTACCAGCACAGTTCCCTTCTCGGAAGCGCTATAGTCAGTGCTTTAAAACACTTGAGGAAGCAGTGATCAGAGTATGGAAACTAAATTTTCTTCATTAAATCTACTGAAGCAGATATTAAAAATGCATTTAATATACCGGGGATGGCTGGTGGGCATCACTGACTGTGACAGGCCAGTTACTGATGAGCTGCTGTCAGACGGCCTTCTCAGCAGGGATCTGTGTCTAAGGCTGCTGAAGGACAGCAATATCTTCCCTTGTGTGTAAGCTCTATTCATCTCCCAAGTATTTACTAAATCACAGACCTCTGCACACAAACCCACCGTTTCAGCGCATGCTAACAAATGATGGATGGCCTAGTCAATTCGTTATGTCCTGAAAGCGTGATTTCCTGCCATTCCAATCATCAAACCTCTAGAGCCTTCAGAGCTGATCAGTCCTGGAGAATATATTTTGCAGGCTCTATTAAAGGAGTAGAGGTTCTTTCCATTAGTCTCAAACTTTTTTTTTTTCTCTCCCTGGCTGATTTAAAGAGAACTCCCTCCTTCCTCCCTCCTTCCAACACCACCACCACTAACCACTATTATCTGTGTAAAGTATTCAGAGCATATACCATTAGTGTATTAGTAAAATAGCACTCCTTGAACATCAGCCAGTTAAAAAGACAAATTTTTTTGTGATGATTATAAAACACTAAAATCTTTTATTTAAATTCATCTATATATCTTTATTATGTAACCTAGACAGTCCCCCAAACATTTTGTAACTGAGCTTCTTTGATCAAATACCTTTTACAGCAAGGGAGCACTCCAAAGGACTTGTTTTCTTTGTATTTGCTTAGCGAAACATATCAGAGCTCTTTTAATTGTGTTCCTCCTAAAAGGATAAACCACTTAGGAATAAACTTTGATGTTCGAAAGACAGGTTTGCTGTCAAAGAAATAAAGCTTCTAGATTTCTCCCTTTTCATAGCAAGGCAATATATTTGGCAGTCTTTTTTTCCCTACATGCTAGAGGAGAAATTTTATTTAGCTTTCCTATTCAATGATCTATGGGAGAAGGATATACGTACCTCACACTTTATTCTGAAACATTAAACTTCAAACAAATTAGTGTACAGCTGCTGAAGAATCAGTTGTCTTAAGCGCAGTTTTTGAAGATGGTATAACAGATATGAGTAAACTTTAGGTAAATATACATTTGGCTACTCTAAAATGCAAAGGTCTAGTATTTTTTTGCTTGCTAGGTGTGATCCAGCCATAGCCAGCACAAACCAATCCACACTGCCCTACCATTCACCTCAATCTCAACCTTGACCTAGAGATTAAGCTCACTTTTATTGCACACAAAGGTCATCTGTGTTAGGTCAAAATTCAAAGTCCCCTGTCAGCTAAGGCTGATATATTCCAACCTTTCCTACTCTAATGCATCAAATTTTTCATGGTGAGCTCATATTCAGCAGACAGTGTATTCAACAATTTATTGTACCATTGTAATATAGCCCAGAATATGAGTGTCCAAAAAGCAACACATGAATAAAATATTTTTCACTCTGATGTACCAAATCCCCTCTACTCATAAAGCCCTATCCTGAACTTGTTTCTAGACTTCAGAAGAGTTATACAGTAAATGTTTCTGAAAGACAATCAAGAATTACCATTTTTTACCATTGCTGTCCTTAAGTACAAGCAACATGAGTATAATGGTATCCCAAAATCCATGAGTCAATTAAAATGCACATATGGTCAGCGTTAAACCTTCCATTTCATTCTTAACCACTATAATCTGGCCTTTAAATCTAAAGACATCTGTTTGTCTGTCTGATGACACCAAGCTCGCTTCATGATGAAACACTTCAGAAACAACAGTCCTGCAAGACTTACATTCCTATTCTACTGGTAATTATCATAACCATGTAATTTGGAAAGTGGCAAAAAGTACAAACAAATTAAACTTTATGAAGCAACACAGTAATGTACATGTTACCAAGACCATCCCTGAACTTTGACATATGAAAGGATTTTTTCTTTCTTCTGTATTAAACAAAAGCACCTAAAACACAGCTACAATATGCCCAGAGTGCATTTTTTAATTATAGGGAACTAATTTGCACATTTGCTTCAGAGGCCCCCTCCAGTTGTTGTATTCCACCATCATATCTTCAAAGGATATTGAATTGGCTTCTAAGTGATTTGCATAAAATGTTCAAGGCCAAAAAGGCTTTCCCTTTACTCAGTCAATATGAATTTCACAAGTGTAATAAGCCCTGTTCTCTGTAACTTTTTTTTAACATCTGTACTGTCATATGGTAGCACTTCCTGTATTGGAGGAGAAAAAAGGTTGAGAGAAGGAAAAGACCTTCCTCCTTATCAGTACTCAAGAATCAGAAAGTACAACCTTAATTTTGGTTGCACATTTCAAGCCTAAACTTGAAAATAACTTTGCATTTTACCAGGATGGACAATGTATGTGGGAATACTTGCAAGGAAGAAGAGGATTATGCTTATAAAAATTGTAATGGAAAACTGCTATGCGCTTCCCTCAGAATTAAATTTCACCTTGACACATGCTCAGTCATACATGCGATCTACTTTTTAGCTAATGGCAAAGGTAATAAGCAAACAACCAAAAACCCCCTCTCCATCTCTTTCCAAACAAATCCAGATGGCATCCACACACTTAGAATTTATACATGCCAAAACAAAACTTTCCTTCTAAATCCTGACTACCGATATTGGAGGACCCAAACACTGGGCAAAACTATTTTTCCTGTTCTACTCCGAAAGCTTCTACTGCTATCAGTAACTATTTTAAAAATAACTTTCTTGGCTTCACTTTTAATCTAAAGAATAATGGAGGAGACAAAGTTCTTACCAGTTATATGCTGATTTAGTTAATTTCTGTGATGCAATACTTTGTATTACAAATGAGGATTAGTTTCCCTCCTATTTATGGTCACAGCATGAGCAAACAGATTTTTAGAATAACATACCAAACCCAAACAGTTACAACTCCTTTGAGGCTTGTACATGGGTGTTTACAGTGAAAACTGAAAACGAGTATCCTACTCTGGATTATCCTACAAGAAATGTTAATATCCTACAGTAGATTTCCTAACAAAGCTTCAAATAGTAGCAATAGCTTTCCAAAATGAAAGAATTCAGTCCAGAGCTCACATAATTACTTTATATACTAATTTTTTACTTCATTTTAAGATTATTTCGAATATACATTCTATTGTGGGTCATTCCTGAAATATTCTATATTGTTAATTTGCTTTTCAAGTAACCAGCCAAGACCTCTTTCTCATCTGTTACTATCAATGTGTTTACCTGTGAGGTTAAATGTAGCTTCAAGTATACAACAAATTTTAAATTATATTAGATTTTTGTTACAAATAATAGACAACAACAAACAGTAACGTCAACCTTGGTTTACTCTGAAGTCAAACAGACAAAAGAAAAAAACACAAAACCTTATAGACTCTACTGTTTGCAAAGCTGCTGTAACTCTATGATCCAGAAGATTAAACACAGTACCGCACTGCACAGTATTTGCTACTTCAAAATAGACAACGTGGAAATTTACCAAGGACCATTCAGTCTCTCTCTACAAGTCTCTGCATTTCCCAAAGTCCACTTTCTTTTCTCTCATCAGTTTATCTACTGAAATCAGTGCAATGGTTTGTACAGGCAGAGCATGAATTTATTTCATTACTAAGCAGTGAGAATATAGAAAAGCAGAGGGAGTTTAAATGATGTCTTAATAAGATTTTTTTTTTTTTTTGAGAAATAAAAGTTTCTAGCCCTCATGGGCACAAAGGCAGCTTCTAAATGAGATTTGTTAGATGAATGCTGGCAGAGTAAAGAAAAACAGTCTAGCTCCTCTGCTTTCCAAAATAATTAACCTACTCTTGTGAAGCGTAGGGGTAGCAGGGAAGCTGACAAGAATTATGTCAGCTTTGCTATGCTCAGAGCCTTCCCAGAGAGAAGAGAAGGTAACTGACAAGTCGCACACCAGTCCCTAGACAAGATTTCCCTATATAATATACCTGAGCTTGAGTCCTGAGCCTAGGGCTCTGAAAGACACCTAGACAGCTAGCTGCCCTTGGCTCTTGAGCTTCACTGTCAGCCCTCCTTCCTGGGTAACAAGGACAGAGAATTCTCCTTCCACCTTGGCTCAATCTCCAGGATCCATTAGCAGCAGGAACCAGAACCCAAAAGAAAAAAAGAAAGAAAGAAAAAAAAAAAGATAAGGGAGAGGGGAAAGAGAGAAGCACTTCTACCTTCCTACTCCCCACCCCAACCATTTTGGGCTTATCAGTTTACCAGAACAAAAGCCTGGATACAGCTTCCTAGCTCTGTCATTACCTGATAATAACTTAAAACTGTCAAATAAAGGTGGGCAATTTTGCCCCCCGATATCTCAAAGGGTTTTGAGACCCTTAAGAAGCACTGCAAATAAGATTTAAGAAATCAGACAGAAGGTGAGCTAGAGCCCAAATGAGGACTCTGATATATGCTTAAAAGTATTTTGTGAATACACACAGTATTGTTCTGAATAGAGATCATCATGTCAGTTTTACTTATGTCATTAAGGAAAGCTTGATAATCTGAGGAACAGCATAAAGAAGGCCTGAAATAATTCATGAAAAAAGCAATATACTTCCTTGTAAATAAAACTGTCTGGGAGAGGAGAAAACAGAGACCTATGTATCCCCATCTCTAAAAACCAAAAGAAGAGGCACCGGATGGCACTGGAGAAAGAGGAAAAACAAATGTTAACTCAATCTTAAGTGATTGGAAGTTTGTCTGATAAAATAACACTGATGCAATATGTTTACATTTCTTTAGGGCATTTGTTTCATTATGAACCATCACTGGGAAAAAGTAATTAAAAATTAGCAAACAATAAATGGATAAGGTTTTCCAATTTACACTGTGAGACATCACCAAGCAGATACATTTCTTGTGGAATCCTGTCAGGACTCATTCGAGGCCCTGTGTCATTTAATAAAGCCATCAATAGTATAGAGAAAGAGCAAAATAATTACTGAAAAACGTCTGTAAATCCTGAAGGAA
The DNA here is from genome assembly GCF_036417845.1 of Apteryx mantelli. Lineage (NCBI taxonomy): Eukaryota > Metazoa > Chordata > Aves > Apterygiformes > Apterygidae > Apteryx > Apteryx mantelli. The sequence goes on from NC_089981.1 coordinate 55,866,919, forward strand.
TATTAAATAATGAATAAGACAGGTCATGAATGTAGAAGAATGTGCTTCACTTGATCTGCTGTAGAAACAAAGTAAGTGTGCCTTTCTATAGCCAAATGTGAAGTTAAAACTAAGCATCCATACTCAAATATGAAGGAGTCCATCCTAGGAAGCCATGGCACTATGACAGACTTACAGATTCGTAGTATAAAATGCATTGATCAAGAACTACTAGCAAGCAGACGAGCCCCAAAGGATTAATGCAATCCTGAGATGTACTGGTGAGGGGGAAGAACTTCTATTACCTCTAGTATAACAGTTTCTATACAGTGTCTAGTTCTTCAAAGGTAACTGGCTCCTTAAGAGGCCTGAACACTTTGGTCTGCCTCATTGATGGTCAAAATCCACTGTGAGCCTTTTTTTCTCTTGCTTACTGGAAAAAGAAAAGGAAAAATTTTCTCTTGCCTTTATGTCAGATTACCCTTCTGTTGTAAGAAAAGCTCATCCTAATTACCATGAAGGAAGCCTACAGAAGTCAGATAAACTAGACTGCACTAACAGTGCTATGGAACAATACTGCACTCCTAGATGGAATGAAATATGTTTCACAACAGTTCAGTGCAAGAACTCAAAAAGTAGATTTTTTTTGAATCTCTAAAAGATGTAAGACTACCGAGTCAACCTGCAATGCCAGAAAGTTCCTGGAATCCCTAATTCAAGCACAATATAGTGTAAGAAGATTAAAGACTCAAAACAGAACCAAACCAGAAAAAGGCTGAAGGAAAAACAAGATAGTACCATAATGAACTGGGTCTGCAAACCTTACACCCTTAGAAATCTTGCCGGAGACCAGAGGAAGATTCTAACAGAAAAGCTGCAAAATGCAATCAAAATGAGAAACCAAGAAGCAAAGAAAAATACTTTACAAGGTATAGATTTGAGCAGCATCCACTCCTTTGCCCATTATATTCTATCAGTAAAAAGCTTCAGGCAAGGACTAAAAGTTTGCAAAAGAGAAACCATATATCCATATTCTGCCAAACAAATAATGAGAAGAACTGAGAGATTCTTCTCCTGAAATGACTAGACTGAGGGACTAGAATATCAGCTTGGGTATGAATCAAACCCTTAGAAGGTGGATTTTTTTGGACAAGTTAAAATAGACTTTGAATATAATTTAAAGTTTAAAGATCGAATCTAAATCTTGTTGCCATAACTAGGTAATTCTAAAGTGATTCTTATAGGGAGGATTCTACATGTGGGTATTTCTAACATCAATTTAAAAAACAAGCACTGAAAAGACTCTAGCATTCTCAGAGCATTTCCAGTCCTACAATGGGTAATCCAATTTAGACATTAGGTCTCGATGACAAAATTATATCACAGAAGAACAACAGTCCACGATAAAGAGAAAGCAGAAAAATGAAATACAGAAGTTACAAAGGAAAATACAATTTCCTAGCAAGTAGACAACTTCAGGTGAAAAATGAGGCAAAGAAGTTGGTACTGTTAAAACAAGCCCAATATAAAACATGCAGAATATCCATCCAGTGTTGTATATGTTAAGATGCTCAAAGGAACAGTTTAAATTTGACTATTTGACATTAATAAATCACAAAGCAGCATTCTTGAAAATAGTAATCTCACTTGTTGAACTCTTGTTCAATACCAGTTGAGAATGGACCATCACATTAAAAACGAATTTAGACTCACAGGTCATGTCAGCAGTGACCATACAGTATACTTACACACATTAAATTGTGGCAGTAATCCCTGAAATTACAAATTATTCTCAGGGAGAAATTCCAGAACAAGAGTAGGCCCATAACAAAACATGAAAGATACTCTGACCTTCTACAAAATGGGAGAAGAGGTAGATTCTCAGTCTTCAAGTTGTGAAACAGAACAGACAAGTGAGGAACCAGCAGATAATACAGTACCAGAGAGAGAACTGAGCAGAACAGTGCAGAAATCAAAAGGTCTTCTCAAGGTCTATGAGGCAGTAGGAATCACAAATATTTGAGAACTGCCAATGTATGTATTGCATTATCAGTGGAATTCTGATCCTTCCTGGGGAAAAGAAAGATTGAAAGTGCAAGGTGAAAACAGCCTTAAGGGACGCTAGGACTTTCCTATTTGAATCAGTGACTGTTACCATCCAACAATGACAAACTGATTACTGACAACTTCCTCCCCTTGCAAGTGCCAGGAGAGATTCTGAAATATCTTTTAAAAAAAACTGAATTAGAAAGTTAATTGTATTTTTTTTTAATAAAGAAAAAAGTGGCAAGAAAGTCCAACCAGACCTTTCTAGTCCTAGAAGAGGATCCCATAGATTTGAGATTATAAACAGCTTACCATGGAAAAAATAAATGCCACAATTATCAAACACAACACTGAGAAAGCCTCCAAATTAGCTCTTATGATGGTACGCAATTTTACAAATCTCTACAGATGTCCTCTTTTTACAAGATTATACAACGTTTACAAGGTTACAAGATTATAGGGACTGCCTGCTTTCTAGGTTATAACATGTCCCTGTTTCAATGCAACTATCTCCCTTGCTGCTAAGGCAAGCAGTGGTCTTGGAATTTATTGTAATAGCTCTTTTAACTGCATCTCAAAATCATTAGCCCAACATATTTTGCTACTTCAAACTTTTTTTTTGGAGGGTCTTCTGCATCTGCCCTGTTCCAAGAAATAAACAAAAAGACGACAAATAAGTATCACTTGCTGAGCCATTCAGAGAAAGGAGACATGAAGGAGGAGTAAGGTGTGGCTTCTTCAAAATATACCAAAGACAAACTTTTTGAAAGGGCATCAATTTAGTGACCCAAGTAGCAGATAAGATGGTGTCTTTCATCCATCATTCAGATAGAAGATTTTAGTGTTCTCCCAGGATAGACAAACAAAATTCAGGAGAGGCCCAAAAGCACAATTCAGAAGAGGACATTCTGACCTCCTAGTGTGGATAATACAACACAACCTAACAGTATGCTAAGCTAGCAAATCATGGAAGTGGCTATTTTAGACAATCTAGTCTTTATAGCACTTTCCACACATGAAGCCAAGCTGCCTTAGAAAAAACATATTTTTCTTCCTGATATAACTCTACATTCTGTTATTAGTACTTAGTTTGTCAGCAGTCATCAAGTTCTTAAACAGAGTCAATGGATCCTCTGCAGCGTCAAAGGAATGGACTGGGAAGTATAATGTATCAGCAGAAAGAAGTGGTAGTTTTCTAGCAAGCTGATTTTCCCTATTAGAGACACTTCATGTGTCTATAGATTTGTCTTGCAAGCAAGTTCCTACACACCGTTAATGACTGACTTGGCAAACCACCCCAAATTCTGACCTGCTTGCAAGACACCTTTATAAAGAGAGCAAAAAAGAAGACAACTGTGCGTGCGCGAGCGCGTGTGTGTGTGTGTGCATGCATGCATGCATCCACACAAACACTCTCTTATGCTGTTTCTTTAGCACCAAAGCGATAAAGCCAAGTCTAAGCTCCTTAGGCTCACCCTGTCACAGCAAGCGATTTCCCAAGTTGCAGAAGTACTGTCAAAGTTGAGCTAGGGTTCCCAACCATGTGACTCAATGCGCTCACTGAACCAACCACTCTGCTTTATCATCACTTCTCTATAACAGGGCTATTGCCTCAGCTTGATTTTTAACTACATAACACACTTTCCTCAGAGAGAAAAAGATTTTATTGGACAGTTTAAATGCCTACTAATGTAAGTTGTTCATCTGCTTACTACAAGATACACACAGACAGCTTCAGACAGTTTCCTAAGTCACACTTTTGGTAAGACTAGCAAGGCTCAGGAATCACCTGAACAATTTTCTATTTTATTTATTTCTCTCCCAACCACCAAAGTATCTAAAGCATCTAAGAAACTGCGGTATTTTGTATTTTTTCTGGTGCATTTTAAAGACAGTAACACAATTCTGCCCAACTTGGTAGACGTCATCCTTCCTCAAAACTTGGAGAAAAAGAAAAGCCTGACAATGTGTGCTTTACGTGTCTCTTTCTGTTACTGTTGGTAGAAAGTAAATTTTGGAAATAAGGATATGTGTGTAAATGTGTATTGTAACTGTGATATGTGTGTTAACTTTGGAAATAAGGATATGCGTGCATGAAGCACACCCTGTCACATGGCCTTTCAACACTAGCCTATGGCCATTTCTGAATGCCTTTAAAAATCTTGACTGTAGTTCAGATGAGGAAGCAGATGAATTTTCACATGTAAGCACACGATCCCTTATTTAGCCCTCAGCTCAATGGACAGCGGTGTGACGTAGGGAGCTTTGGGTCCTGGAAGCCCCTTTTCCTTCAGCCATAAGGGAAGTGGCATCCCGGAGGCTTCCACCCCATCTCACTCGCAGAGGAAAGGCCCAGGGCTGTAATGTTTCATTCCTGCAACAAGATCTACCTGTTTAGGAGCCCCATAAAGCGACCCAAGAGCTTTTATTTGGAGGGGTGGAAGGGGAGAAGCACGCTTTGCTTTGTGCCCGACTGCTTAGGCCACAGAGGGTGGGAAGCATCCCACCTTTAGCAGCGGCCTCGGAGAGCCGCACGTTGCCACCGCTTCACGTGTGCGCCTCCAAGTGACCGGTACCGTGCGAGGCTCGACGCTGCCGGCGGCGGCCGCTGCGGCCCCGGCCCGCCCGCAGGCCGCCGCCGGGGCCCCGAGCCGCCCGCCCCGCGCCGGGGGCCGCGCCGGGCAGCGGCCCGCAGGGCAGGGAGCACTTACCTAGGGAACTTCTGCTTCAGCTTCCGCAGGCTCTGTCTGGTGGGCTGCACCTGCCCCAGGAACTGGGCTATCTCATCGTACTGGGCTTTGCTCAGCTTCATGCCTCGCACCACCAGACCGGCGCGGCGCGGCGGCGACAGGGGGGCAGGGAGCGCGCTGCCCCGCTGCGCCCCGAGCGCCACGGCCGCGCGGGCGGGGGGAGGCAGAGGGAGGAAGCCCGGGACTCGGGGGGGTGCAGCGAGCACGGAGCGCCGAAACAGGCGTGGGCGGCGGCGGCCGCTTCCCGCCGCTCCGCCCAGCGGCCCGGCGCGGGCGAGCGGGACGAGCGGGCCAGGCCGGACCGGCGCTGGGCGGGGCGGGGCGAGTCGCGCCGCGCCGCGCCGCCATCCCGCGCCGCTCGGGCCTGCGCAGCCGCGGCAGGCGGGAGGGGGCGCCTCCGTGGGTCGCGCGGAAATGGCGCTTCTCTGGAGCTGCCGCCAGCCTCGGAAGCCTTGAAAGGCACCTGGGCCGCGGCAGAGGAAGCGCCCGTGGGTGCCTTTGTGTGGAGCCTGCGGCACGGGGGGAGCTCGCGCGAGGCCGCTGAGGCGCGGCAGGGGCTTTGCCCGCGGCTGCGCGGCCGCCGGCGGCCGTTAGGCGTGGGGCTGGGGCTGGGGCGCTCCGGCGGTAGGGACCAGACCAGCAGCAGGTCAGCGCCGGGTGCGGCTGCGGGGGTCTGGCTTGTGCAGGAGCTGCCGCCCGGGCGTGGGGGGTAGCCTCTACTAAATCGCTTTAAAGTATAATTTTCAAGGCCCTTATCTAGCAGCCACTCTGAAATAGCTATTTTTTCCCGCTTATGGTAAACACCTGCTGAGGTAGTGGGACCACGACTGTAGACCCTAACTGGCCTTAACTTCACTGACCTGTAACCTTACGCTTACCCACAAATGGCTTCTGCTAAATTTTAGAAGAAGACTATCCCAACTTACACTTTGATTGACTTGAAATTTAGTTAGGTCTCAAGCTTATTTTTAATCAGGTGATGGTACTACTAAACATCAGTGTGTGTTTTTCAAGCCTTGATTCCTGTGCTGGGTGTTTTAAATAATTTTGGGAGATAGGTACTCCTTTTAATAAACAGCTGTATATAGACCAGAGATCACGAAGAGAATTAATCATGCATCTGACTGACAAATGTGAATATTCCCTTTCATTTCATGTGTAATCATATGCATGAACTTTGTACAGACAATAATATCGCTAAATCGGCATGATTTGGAGTCCCAGCCTTGTAGTTTCAGACATTGAAATAATGAAATTTGCTTGAAATCTTGAGAAATTGATTTTTATTTATATAGGTTTTAGGCTTTGTTTATTTGCTGTCTCTTTTGAAGGCTTTGAGGATCACATTTTAGGTGTTTTTCTGCATCTTAGCCAGAAGCTTTACAAATTTTCTTTCGAGAGTGTGAGATCTAGAACTTAAAGGAAAAGCTTGTGAATAGCATGTGTATGTTAGCAAGGCCAGGCACCCCGAGAAATGGTTGAGAAACTGGTTTCTTACAAATTGACAATGCCCAATGAACCCTCTGTCACTTGATCCCCCGGGGATTTTAATGGGTTTTGTTTGGAACCCAGAGCCTTCCTGAGAAAAGGTGCTTCTGGAGAAAAGGTGGCCTAAATATAAATGTTTGAAGCTTTAAAATATTGCTTTATTTTTGGTTAGTTGTGTTGCTGGTAGGCTATATGAAAATTTACAGTTAGTGTTGGGAAAGCAAAAATTGAAACTGGCATTGAATAACCAGGAAAACAAACACATTTATTCTCTTCATCTAGACTGAGAGAAGTAACGTAATAAACAGTATGATTGCTAAATTGTTATATTACTTTTTTAAAACAGAGTTTAATAAAAAGACAGACTTTTGTGCGTAAATGCAAATATGCATATATAAATGACTTTTCCCTTTTCTAGAAGTGGACCACTTGTTTCTATGATAGCAAAATTTCATTTGTCCGTACAGTTTTTCTAGAATCATGGATAAAAACAACAATTTTTGAATTATGAAATTATACATCCGTCAAGTCTGTAAAATATGGGGGTATATTCCAGGCTTATGTAGGACCCTTTAAAATCTGTGGGTTATTATGCACATGGAAAACATTCAGAATTAAGGATGTATTTCTGACTTGATATATATTAATTAATATATATCATATGCAGTGAAAATAGTGTATTAGTGAAATTAGTGGTATACAGCATTTGGATATATGAGAAATTGTTAGATGGTCACAGCTATATATTTGGTGGGTTTGGGGACTTTTTTTGGTACTTTACTGAAAGAATACCAGTTTGCTGTGCTGTTCTTCCCTCCTGTTCTCACTGTATCAACAGCAGTTGTAAAACTGAAAAGGATAGGAATTACATTCAGTTTTTGTAAAGTTTTCTTTAAAGTTCCAAAAAAAAAAAAAAAAAAAGTAAAGCTAGAGTGGCTGTCTTCGTTGTGCAGAGCAACATTCATCAGTTATTACAGATTGCTAATTGTAATGCAAAATGAAAGTGGGAGCAAGGCACTTTGGTTTTGCTATAAATGTTCTGAGGTCAGTCTCAACCAAAGGTACAAGACTGACTTCAGTAAGTTTGTCACAGTAAATGAAGATGGCTTGTTTTGAGTGTTTTTTTTTCTCCTCCATATTGGGTCAGCTGGTGAACGTTAGTTGCCTTACAGTGTAAGTAAACACAGTGAAGCTAAGCCAAATTATAGATTTCATTCCTTGCTTGGAGACCAAAAAATAATATGTGAAATTGACAAAAGATTTTTCTTTTAAAGGAAATAGTATTATTTAATATAAAATACTTTATTTTCTTTAGCTCTATGAAGTAGTATCCTTAATACTAGAAGATGTGCATGTTTGGGAGGGATGGGGAAGTTCTTTTCATTCTGATATCAACTTTTAAGTCCCATGAGGGTATAATTTTCTTGAGCCATAGAAAAGATCATTTTCCCCTATCTTGCCAAAGATTAGAATTATAAATTCTGAAATAGAATTTTTTAAAATAATTACATGCTTCTTCGCTACCACTACTACTGCTTCCTTAGAGGCAAATAAATCATGCTCTTAAAAACTACTTATGCCTTGCTTTCTTTGTTGCAGGATAAGTTCCAGTGAAACTTATTTTTAAAACGATAATGTTTCTAGCTTTAACTTGTAGGTTTATCTCTGTTCATCTCCCTTGTTCAGTAGTAAATGTTCTTGATTTTTTTAACCAAATGACACTTCATTATGCAATGCACAGAAGTAGAATAGTTTAGAAGAACTGCAGTATGGAGTTATCAGTCTGTGGACCAATGTTGATATAGGTATTAGATATGTTTCTTAGACTCTTGTCCTAGAACAAGGTTCTGCAGATTTCAAAATTATTTTAAAAAACAAGAAAATAAACTTCTGGCATGAATGTTCACTGCAACCAATATGAACTAAGAGAATATTATCCTAGTGAGGTAACAGCCCTCAGAGATGAGAATTGCTGCTTTTCATCCCAAAGAAGCATTTACGGTTAAGTGTAAGGGCTTGAATGTTTGAAAACATAGATCAGATGTTCTGAGTGCAAAATGTATGAGCCACAGCATGCCTCTGTTAGTTAACACAGAACTATTCCAATGACATGCTCTAAAATCCAAACAAACAAGAAAAAATGGAGGTGTTCCTGTCAGAAATAGTTCAATCAAGCTGCCATCGCAGTTTAACCATACACAACAAACATTAGACCATGTGAAACTGAGCTGTGGATAGCTGTATAAGATGTTGTGGATGATGGGAGTTTGCATAAATTCAATAAGCAAATGGATGAAATTCATGGAAGAAAAATACATGAAAAGCTTTTAAATACCTTTGGCCCAGGAAATCTGAGATGCAAATGGCTGGATGCTGGGAGAATATTCTGAGGAAATACGACTCCATGCTTGCTCTGTTCTTGCACTCTTTCCTTGGCATCTACCCTTAGCAGCAAGTCTTTTGGATTTTTGCCTTGGGAATGGGTTCCAGTCCATATTTAAGAAAAACTAAGTTTTCTTCCAGAAACAAAAATGGGCTAAAGAAAAAGAAACAAAGGGGAAACCTAATGACTGGAAATGATGGGGGAGCGGGGGAGAAGAGGGGGGAAAAAGAGAAAGAGAGCCCATAAGCTATAGGGTCAAAAATATAAGGAACCAGAGGGAAACACCTGGCAGAGGACCTCCAGTAATGACCATCAGTTAGTGAAGGTAGTCTTAGTCACAGTTGGCAAAGGATAAAGTAACAGACCTTTGGTCTGCTTTTTGTATTATGTTATTTGATATTTTACCTGGGATCTTAGTAGGTGTCACCTTTTACCGTAAGAAGGTGAATGCATAGCATCGTTTGTAGCCAAGTTCATAGTTAAAATGCCATTTATTACTTTCCACAGAGCTTAAAATCACTGTGTTTTGAGATTAGGTAACTATAGTATGATTTTACAGGGAATCAATTCATGTGCAAAGTGTGAATTCTGATTTGATTTTTATGACTTTACAGCTATCTTTTTACTTTACCAGTGCACTTCTTTATAGATAGAATCTCTGCTCCATGTTGCTTCCTATAGCAAAATTAATGCAAAGACTCTAAGCACCCCTATGTATTTTCCAGGAAGGACAAATGAGCAATTGCATACTGGTGAAAGTAGTTTTCTCCAGCTTGCCTGCAGGAATAGTGGGGAGCATCTGCAGGAAAGGGAGAGGAAGAAGCCTTTTTCAGGATGAGAGGAGACTTTTAATGATTGGATCAGATCTTGTTGAAGAGACTGAGAGAGGCTGGTGGGAGTGGAACCATATGAAAGAGGATTGTGGATACCAGAGAGAAGGAAAAAAAAAAACCCACGAAATTTCCCAGAGTGCTCCAGTCACTAGAAAAATGAGCAAGGAACAGCAAGGAGCTTTATTTTGTGTAGGTTTATAGTTTGCCTGTTCAAAACTGAAAGTAGTTGGTTTTGAAACACTGAAAAACCTGTACCATTGACTTCAAACAAAATTCTAGAAGAAATGTCTGTACAGTTTGAGATTTGGAAAAAAAGTGCCTATTATGCAACTGGAAAGTCAATGACTTAGTGGCAGATTCAGGACATAAACTGTTAGGTAGTGAGATCACAAGTCTTGTTGGGGGGAGCTAAAGGGAATATCAATATACCCAAAATATTCTTGGAAATCTGAAATCATGAGTCATACTTGCATTCTGCATGGATTTTAAAAAACTCAAAAGTTTGTGCTTCTAGAAGTTGATGCTCGTCTAGGAGGAGAAAACCTATTTTGTTTGTTATCTTCAGCTTCCTTTGGAGGTTCAAAAGAAAAGAATCTTTTTTTTTTTTTTTTTTTTTTTTTGGTGTGTATGTGTGGAATTAGAAGTACCTATTCTTGGAAAGCTCTCAACTGCCATTGCAACATCTTTAATTCACTTTCCCATGCAGGCATCAGGCACTTTGAGGTCCACTGAACCCCTTTCTTCTCTCAGATGGTTCATTTACAGTCAACATATCAAACTTGAGTCTTTAGGTAGTTCTTCAAACACTCTTCTGAAAAAGATGATGGCAGGCTTTGTTTTTGTTGGTAAGTCTCAAACAAACAGTTGACCACTTAGTTTAAAATCATGCTACTCAAATACATGCCAGTTTGATATTGAGTAGCTTTTTAAAGTTTTGCCCTGTATCTTCTTCCTTTATAGACTGTGTAGCTCAAATGCTCTTAAATTTTTAGTTTGTCATAATTGGCCTGTTCTCCAAATGTGCTTTGAAAATTAAATGAACTCTTCTTTGATTGGAGATTTTAGAGTTGGGATCTACAGTAAGACTAGAATCCCGTTTGCAGCTATGATTAGAGTGCTTATTACATTTTTCTATGTTCACAGTATTCTCACGTCATTCAGTTTGGTGCACATGTTTTTGCAGGTATATTTTAGTCTCCTTGTATATTTCACGTGTTTTTGATTGTGAAATGCAGCTCTTTGTATTTGACATTTCTGAATTACAGGAAAAACTTGAATATGCTTCCACATAATTCGGTAACAGTAACTGGTCTAATAAACATCTCCACAGGATACAGTTGTTAGCTCATAAAGAAGGAGAACCTTCAATTTATCATCTAATTTATGTCCATAGGTTCTGATGTACTAACTGAAAATAATTGTATTGTGGAACAATCCATGATACACTCAGTTTGTATTGGAAAAATAAAGGAACAGCTGGTCTATACATCACTGTTAAGCATTGACTATTTTGCCAATTCACAAGATGATAGGTCACAATAAGTTTCTGTTTTTTCCCTAGAAGTATTCACAGGATTGCTTGATATCACAACACTGTGAAAAATATGACAATATTAGGATGATTATACGTAGCAGAATACCAATTCAGAGAGGCAGGCATTGCTTTTCTTCTGTATCTTCAAATTTATTTATTGTAATCACAGAAGTTATTGAGGCAAATTAATCTAGCTTTCTGTAATATAAGTATACCCAATATATCTTTCTTTATTTATGTTCTTGCTGAAGTAATTTTTTAAAAATGTATGTGTGTGTTTGTACTGTGTTTTGAAAACATTGTTTTATATACTGGGGGCCTGATCCCAATGCCTGATCTACGGTCAATTGAAAGTCAGTCATTAATTTTAATGGACTTTGAAGCAGACCATTTTTATGGTTGTACGCTGTATGTTTATGTATTTTGTATTATTGTAGTTATTATTGTAATAATTTGTATTATTATGTATTTGTTTTATGTATTTTATGTATACACACACAAATGGAAAAAAGGTGTTTTGAAGATGAATTTGTTCATGTTTACCTTCATGCTCATGTTTTTGTAATAAGCTACTATGGTAATGAGCTCCATTAGAAAACATGTTGAAATTATTAAGACTGTTTTCAGTGAATGACATGGACAGTATAAAGTAAATAATGAAGACAAATTTTGAATTGAAAGGTTAAAAAGAAGTACTGAAGAGATGTGCTGTCTAATTTTTATATACAAGTTAGGTAAAGGAGGGAAAAATTAGAAATTAATCACTGTTTCGTAATACAGATAAACAAGAATGACTGAGTCAAAATTTACACCAAAATGAAGAGTATCATTTCCAAACTTCTCAATCTTTAACACTGGAATAGTAATGTTGCAATGTGTAACTATATTAAAACAAAATTAAACCAGTTAAAATACAACTGTTTCAATTCAAAAGTATACTTTGTGATAGGTTGTATTATTTTCTGTATTTATTTTTTACTTTACTAATTAGCAAAACTTAGTAACTTGCAATTTGTTTGCTAAGCACTGTTTTGAAATAACATGAGTCTACTATATTGCTTAAATTGTTCTCGTTAACTTGGTAGAAAAAAGTACATCAGAGTAGCTAAGTAGCCTGTCTGCTCCTGTTTCCTTATATCCCAAAGTAAGCTTTCAAATAGAAAGATATATACTTTACATGACTAAATCTAGCTCAGATATTGCTAATTATTTGCTTTCCAGCAAAATCTCTGAAAGAGGCACAAATTCTGCCAAAGCATGAAATTATAAATGAGGTTACAGATTAGTGTTAACTCCTTGCCCATTGACTGAACAAGTGGCTATCAGCTGGCAACAGAAACTTAAATTTGTAGAATTGTCTGTTGTTGCGGTAGTTTGGTTCTTTTTCCTGTCCACTTCCTCTCATTCTCCCACAAAGAAAATAAAACAGCAAGGGTTTGCTCATATAGCTTGCTATGACTCCCCAGATGTGCTGTTTGACTTCAGGGGGAGTTGCCTATGATTAGCCAGTCTGAAAATTAGGATCTTGTTATATGAAGTCTGGAACACTGAGACAATTTTTAGGAAGCTGGATTATTTTAGATCAGGTGAATTTTGGTGAGGGATATAAAAGTAATTAAGGTGTTTTCCAGTAGTGAAATTTCCATTGTCGCCTTAAGCTTAGGGTGTGGTATTGAGTTGCTGTGTTTTTTTTCACTGTATTTCTTGCAAGGTGCTTAATCTTTTATTGCCCAAGGATTCTAACCACTCATTACATATCAAGTATTTTCACTGTTCAAGAATGGTAACGTTCTTGAATGACTGTTATCGCAGAATCATAAAAATGTAGAATGCAGCTAACCTCAAGAGATCATCTCGGCAGCCAGATCAGACATTTGATAGGATCAAATACGACTGCACTATCTCTTACTGAAACATTTCTCATTTGTTCTTGTAGACTTCCATAATGAGGTATTCACAGTCTCCATTGGTAATGTGTTCCAGTATTTCACCTCACTTAAAGTTTGAAAGCTTGTTTGTAATGTTTAATTCCAGGCTCACATATTGCAAATTAAGCCACTTACTTTCTGTTCTATACTTTGAAGAAAGGGGAGAATGATAAATCACTGGCTTCTATTCTTGTTTGAAGATTATGGTAATGTTGATCCACTTCTCCCATTTTTTTGTAGTATATGCAAGCCCAATTCTTCCAGTCATTTTTTTAAAAGTCATTTTTCTGAAAGGATTGACCTTTTTTTGCTCTCTATAGTCTGCAATATGTTCCTTAAAATGCATTGCAAAAACTGCTTCAGCTGAGGCATTCCTCTTGCTGAATAGAATGAAGTAGTTTGATATTTTCTGAGAAAGATTCCTGGATACAACTTATCAAATTAACTTACTGAAAAAGTTTCACATTGCAAGCTTGTATTCTGTGCATCCTCCTTGATAAGCTCTTTAGTTTACTGTGCTAGTTCTTAGAAGTAGCACCATTAAGGAAAAGCAGAGTATATGTAGTGCAATGAATACACTGGTCTAGCTGACTGAAATGGTAGGGAATCTAGTGTGTAAATTATAAGAAAATAAGAAAATATGACTATGAATATTAATAGGAAAATGAAATATTAATGGATGTCCACTATGCAGTTCTTTAAAAAAATTTTGCACGAAAGTTTATAACCGCATTACAATTTCTTGAGTCTTCCATTTCTTCTTTTACCCGTTCACTCTTTCTAACACATGTAAAGCATATTTGACATTTATAATAATGGAATGATTAGGCATGTTACTGACATCAAAGTTTAAGGGACTGGGTGACATAAGGAATTTATGTTCCACTTTAATCCATTTGTCAACCTCCTCTGGGACCTGTTTTTAAATCTAACTCAAGCCATACTAATTTGGGGGTGGGGGGAAACCTGCCTAAACCAACAGCCTGAAAAACACATGGATAGATGAAAATGTTGTCTAAGCTCCCCCTCACTCCTGTTTTTTAAATGGAAAAAATAGTAGTAGTTTATCTGATTACGTTTTTTCTGGACTCATATGGCAACTTGTTCAGATCTATTGCCTTTTCAGTTCAAGAATCAAAACAGAGAAGGTGGTACAAATGGATTGAGACAATAAATAAATGAAATATAAGTGTGTAATTCCCTGGAGTGGTAGCCATTAATGACTTACTTTGCACATCAAGTCAATTTTCATTTTAGTTATAAAAAGAAAAATCATTTTTCTGGTTTAACACTTTTCTTGTCAAGGAGGAAAGTTTTTGAGTGTACTTACATTACTCAAATGCGTACAGCAACACTAAAATCAGTTGCTTCCAGGATATCCAAAGTGGCAATGTAACTTGCCTAAGCATAGAGAGTCCTGATGGAGGTTTCCTATTCAGCTATAATAAAACTGGATTGTCCTTTCTGTACCATAAACTCTAAATGAAGCTGCCACTTTGTTAGTAATAAGAGATGTAGAACAAGATTCTATTCTTAGATGTTCTGGTGTGAATCCAAAATCATTCCACTGGAGCCAAAGTGATGTAAACAAGTTCAGAATCAGGCACATTGTATAACTGATACTGCTTTGTTCAGTTACCTTTAAGCAGCAATGCTCAATAAGAAAAGAATTATTACTGCTACTTGATATTTGACATCAGCATTCAAGCACGTATTTGGAGAAATTCAACTCAGGTGTCAGTACACAGAACTGTGTATTTTACATATTTATTCAGAATAATTTGCTGCTTACCAAGGTGCCAATCTCAGGGTTTAAAGATGAAAAATATGCTCCTATTAGTCAAATATTTATGAGTAGAACCCAATGCATTTAAACCTTGTTGACCTTTATATAGTTATGACATATATATCATCACTTGGTTATCCTTACCGTTGATTTGGTCTGGAAAAAGTAAAACAAGAGGTTAAGTAGTCCCTAAGGGTAAGTTAAAATGTAGGCTACTACCATGTTATATGACTTATACTTAGTGTGCTTTGTGGCAGGTTGATGAGACTGTTCAAAGCAATAAAATAGATGCCATTTGCTAGATGATGCCATTTAAGAAAAGTTTAGTTTAGAAAATGAGTTTACTGCTGCTATATTCAGTGTTCTAATATTGCAAATAAAATCATTGATAGTGTTTGCATTAGATGCATAAAGCCTAACTCTTGCTTTCTGTTTAAGCAGTTGCATACATTCAAAATGAGTTTAAAATACAATCTGATTTGTTAATATATTTATATGTTTTTTTCTGATTTGAGGGCAGAAGGAAAGCAACTATGGTCATTTAGGCTGATGTCCTGCCTAACATAATTCATAGGTATTTTATTAATTAATTACAACTTCAAATCCAACACCTGTGATTGAATTAGAGAACATCTTCTAAAAACAAAAAAGTCACCAAAGTATCTTTAAATCTTGATTTAAACAGATCCAGAAATGCAGACTACGTGTAACCTCTTGCTAAGTTCTTTCAGGGGTTAATTACCTTCACTGGTGTTTGTAAGTAGCTGCCTTCTGATTTGAAATTGTCTAGCTTTAATTTTTTCACTTAGTTTTGTTACAGCTTGATTTCCTGACTTGGGTAAGTTGTATGCTAGATTTATCAATCTGAGGTAAGTGCTGGTGCTCAAGTTGCCTTTTAAACTTTTCTTTGAGATGTTAAATATGGTAAGTTATTAGGGATCTAAACATTAACTCTGTTGCTGTTGTTCTACAAAGGGCTTCTTTAAACAATTTCTCTTTGGTAGCCAGTGATAAATCTTCATCATTATCCCACCTCTGAAATACTAAATTTAATTTGAAGGATGGAAAAGAGATGATTTCAGGAAAAATCAGGTAAGTGCATTTTATTTAAACCCACTTAGTGATAGCACGTCCTTACAACTAACAGGACAGTATTTAGATACAGCTTTTTATCTGCAGCGTAAGCACCAAATTCTCCATTTCAGTTCTTCTCTCCTGATGGTGGGAGTTTTGGGACCTGTTATTTTTTCACTAATATGCTTTTGGATTGACATATTATTTAGGAATTCATGCCAGGCAACTTCTTTGACTGTATATGACAGTGTTGAACAATACAAGAGCATTTGGAAGAACTTGAATTACAGAATTATATTCTCTCATCACATATTTTGCAACTGCAAGACTCGTTACTTTGTAGTCATGCAAGTTACGGTTTATCATTGGTACTGGTTCAGCAACATGTTAGTGAAGCCATAATTATCTAGAATTTCTTCATGAATGTGTGGAGGTGAAATAAGATTTTACTCTTTCCATGCTGAGGACACTGATGATACAATTGTTGAAGGAGGAAAAGATAAATGGTAGTTTGGCCACTAGCACTTGTCAGGGAAGCTCTGCTTCCATTCTGGCTGTGATGGGTCATATGATTAATAAAAGAGTATCATCTCATTCATAGGTAAATCTCAACTGACCTTGACATTTTCTCTGCATTGAGAATTTTTATAGAAGTGCAATGGTAGCACAGAAATCTTTCCTATATCTTATAGACACTTTGCACCAATTTAGCTGTTGCAAAGTGACCATGGGAGAAGGATGAATTTCTCTCTACCCTGAAACTGATTCTCATGTATACACCAGTGTACTGAAGTCAGTGATTTGCACATTGGCTACATCAGTATGAGAGGAGAATAAAATCTTCCAGAGTTTCCCGTATGTCCTCATAAAGTCTTTTCCATCCTTTAAGTAAGTCTAGTTTTGATCTGGGTTGTGAGATAGTGCTATATATGGTCATCATGCAATTCCAGCTGATGACTCCCAGAGCTGGTCTTTTCATCCTTTGTTCCTGTGTTGCTAGTGATGTCAGAAAACGATGTGCATACTGTCAGCACATAGAATGCTTACTTTTTCTGTCAGTTATTACATACTGTCTACATCTGACAGCCCATATCTCTAAACTATTTTTAGGCATTATATATTTCTTCCTGTATTTATATTTTGTATGGCACTTAGGCCTAATTTCTAGAAGATCAAATTTGATTCATTTCTTATGCTTCTCTGCATAAGGCTTTCTCTTTTACATTCTCTTTACCACATCCAAATAAAATTCAGAATTTGCATCAGTAGGGATTTTTGAACCAATTAAGTCCTTTTTAGAAAAAAATAAATACAATTTTAGGAACAGTTCTATGTAATAATCTGAGTTGGACTTTGGTTATACTGGATGATTTATAGACTCTTGCATGGTATGGAGTCAGTAGAGTTACATTAGATATTAGAACATTTATAACTATGAGTGTGATGTTGTACGTGCACTCTACTTTTCATCATAGCTGATTGCTATAGGTGAGCTAGTGGTTTCCAGAACTCAAAAAATACTCATTCAGAATACATTTGAATATTTCTGTGCCACACTTAGTTATGCCATATAGACATATGTGAAATGTGCTTCTATACAGACTGATACAGGTGGATGCGAGTTCCTCCTTTTGTGCTTTGATCTGGTCATTGTGAGTCACCTCAGGTCTAGAAGCCATATAGCTATGTTAGTGAGGTAGTCTATTAGTCAATGTTCTCCTTTGCTTTGTAGGACTTACTACGGCAAAGCACCCAGCAAGCTTGGATATGTGGTTCCCTCTGACCAACAGAATGTTACAACTTAGTCACTGAATAAGAAGGGAATTTGTATAGCTTTGGTCAAAAATAATCAGAGAACAAAACCTCAAAAATTTTGGGTGAAATTTGATTTTGTGAATTGCAACTGAAAACATAAATAGATTAAGAATCTGATTATGCAGTCCTCACAAGAGCAAAGTTCCCACTCAGGATAATAGTAAATATGTGTGGCAAAGGTTAAAATTCCTGGAATGATTATCTGTGAAACTTCACGATATATTTTTAAAAGCTAGAGCCTCAGTATTTTCTTTAGCTATGTCAAGCTGCTTGTTTTGGAAACTGGAGAACTGCTCCTTAGTCCTATAAACAGTTCAGGCTGATAATTAATTGGAATATATATTCTTATTAATTCACAGATGTTACTGATGACTCTTTTATGTGCCACAAAGCTTTTCTGTTAATAACTTTGGAGTGTTAACTCTTCCCTGAGTCCTAACATTAACCTCCAGCCCCAAACTTAAGGTTTTATGAAAACAATGTGCAAAGAGTTCCCATATAAAATGGTGAAACTATATGGATTAGTCTAATGGATTTTTTTTCTGATTTTTTTTTTTTTTAAACAGGAGAGATTTTTTCCATGTTTTTGGTTGTTTTTTTTTTTTTTCCCATCCTATTGAAGCCATTGTTCTTGACAGTGAAATGCCACAGTAAAGAGCATTGATTAAGGAAGTTTTAAGTAGTGATTATAATCTTCCTGTTTATTGAAGGGAAGGACAGGACAATGAAATGGAAACTGCTTCAGATCAATCCCTACTAATTTAAACTATTTATAGAATCACCAATCAAAGCACAATTCATACAAACCTTGGGAGAATATAATGCTATAAGCTGTGTACATTTATTTACAAATATAAGATAGTGTTTTCATGGTTAGCAGTACCACATATTTGTCACCATTATACTATGTAGTAATCTTTACAGAAAAACTCAGCCCAAAATCAATAGTTTCACAGACCAGGAAAGCAAAAGAGAATATAGTTCTTTGAATGAAAATTAAATTGTGTTAATGTGTTTGGAAAAACTTGGCTTCTAAATAAATACTGCAGAAGTCTCTTGTAAATCTCTAGTAATTTTTTGTAATCCTTTAGAAGCTGTAAAATCATAGCTGAAAGGCAGACAGAAAAGGAATGTACAAATAAGACATCTGTTATTGTTATATCAATGATGATATATAACTAGCTCTGAAGTAATAACATTTAACAAGGACTACAGTCTTATCCAAAATGAGATCTTGTCCACTTCCACTTCTTCATTTAATGCATTCATAAGAATGAAGTGAAGTTTATAATTGGGAAATCTTATCTACTAGCATTTGTAGTATATCACAGTTATACTACAGCATGGTTTAGATTAATAGATTTCCAGCCAAGCCATAGCTGAACATACAGGTGTATCTGTAAACCAGCTCCAGGTAATGTATGTGTGTACTGCTTATGAAAAAGTATTCAGAAACACCATGACTAAGTACAGTAATACAATATTTTCAAGTTCAGCACTGGGAAATTTATATACCATTAATGTATTTTCTAGCCCATTAAGGACAAGCAGCATATAATGCTCCATTGAATAAAAGATTTACAAGTCACAAGCGTGGAGAGCCATTCCAATACAGATTTTGGGTGTAGGTATCTTTTAGTGATATTTTGTTATTTTGTTAATTTTAAAACAAATTCTTACCAACTAAATATCAGTGTTTGATTTATCAAAGGGTTAAACTTTTAACTTGTTTGAAATTGATACAAAGCTATGAAACTGTAACTAGTGAGACAGCTGGGGAATGACAGAGCTTTTGTGTGTGTAGTGGGTGAGGAGACATGGGAAGAAAATATATATCATTTTTTCCTATTGTCACACTTTTTAGCCATACATTAATAGAAACAAAAATAAACCATGAAAGAAATATCTTTGTACTTGTTCCTTTCCTTAAGGCATGGTTAAAACATTCCTGGGTAAAAGCATTTCCTTAAAGCATTCTTTCCTTAAGATGGTTCGTGGTACATTTTAGTATATTTCAGTATATTTTTAGTATATTTCAGTACTTTCTGTACTTCTCAAGGGAGAAGACTATTGCTCTTTACCTTACTTACAGGCTACTCAGAAGTGTATTCTGTGTGGTTTTATGTCTTTTGCCATGGATTGTGAACGAGTACATGTTAATATTGAGACAATAATTACCCTAATATACATTTGATTTCCTGTTTATGTATTCTAATTCAGAGGGATACCTACTTTTTATCTTCTAAAGCCAAGACGGGCATGTCTTTGTTATGAATCTCAAAGATCATTGTATTATCCTTGTATCATATCGTTGTATTATGCTATGCTTAAAAAAGCAGAATGTGTCTACATTTATCATTTAAAAATAGTTGCAAACTTTTGGAAGAACTGTTAAACAGGTCCTACTGGAAGAGTACCTAGGGGTCTAGAATAGATTTGGATATATTGGATATATTAGGTATATTAGGTATATTCAGACTCCTAAAATATTGGAGAGAGAAACACTGCTAGCATTTGACTGAGTGTGGGAGATTAACTTCTGAGGTACAGAATGGAGAACAAATGTTACTGTTAACGTCAGGGCCCTGTTATTCATGGTTTCTGTGGCTGACATTTCTTTAGTGTATTGTTATTAAATTTATAGGATCTGATCTTGTTCTAAAACTTAATTTATAAATGTCCTTATTACATAACAAATTAAGATTTAAAAATGTGCAAGGAGACAATAGATATTATTGAAAGGGAAAATAGCAGATGGGGGAATAATATTCTTCAGGGAGTGTTTCTGAGGTTTATCTTGTTTAATATTTTCGTTAATGCTACTGCACAAAAAAGAGTTGTACTAAGGACAAAGTGGTAGATGTTATTAGTGCAGAGGAGAGCTAGGTGTTCATGCAAAAATATTTCATGACTGGATGACTGTGAACTATGGAATAATACTAATTGGGATGAAAGTCAATAATATGAGGTGAAAGAATTTCTACATAAATTATACCTTTTTGACTATAAACATATAAAGAACTGGAGGTTCTTGTGGATCTGAGCTATTTCTAGGAAGTATTAATTCCATTATACACAAGATTGGTATGTCTGAACATCATCTGGAATACTCTTGTGCAATTCTGATCACCTACTTTCAGCAATGATGAATTCAGCTGAGATGGGTGCAGCTGATCAGAATAAGGTACAGCCTAAATGAAACTTAAGAGCTTAGTTTGCTTAGTCTAGTAAAAACAAAGGCTAAGAGGTGATACAATAGTTAGGTTTAAAAACATCAGTGGGGAGTAAACCACAGGGCAGGGAAAAGAGCTGTTTAAAGTAAATGGTAGTTATCAGAAGAAGAAATTACCATAAGCAGGGCCATTAATAAATGTAAACTGGAAAATCAGCTGTTTCTACCCATAAAATGATATGGAAGCTGCCTTATAAATAGATGTAATAGAGACAAAGACTCTAAATAGTTTTCCATGCAAAGTTTGATAAGTTTATGTAAGGGTTTATACAGTGTGCTTCAGTTACTTGGAGACTAGATTCTTCCAGCTCTGCATCCTGGGATACACTTAGTTTCTTAATTGTTGCATGTGTGTTCTTTTCTTTCAGTCTTTTTCTCTGAATTTCCATAGATAGATATCACTCAACAGTCTTTTTTAAGTACCGGATAATAGTTGCATTCAATCTAAATGCTAGCCAGGTTAAGCATAGAGAGTTATTTGAAGTTGCTAAATTCTCTTCCTGCTGCATGACTGTTCACTGGCCTTCCATGAAATCCAGTTCCCATTGTACAGTGAACTAATTGTACTAATGACTTTCTCATTGTATTTTAAGTATTTAGATCCACTGATGGATCAAAATATACTTCTTACCTAGGATTTGGCTTGCTCTGTGCAAGAAACTAATGATGAAAAATAGAAAATACAGCTCAGGCCTTCTTCCCAAGGTTGTCCTGATCCAGAGTTCTCTGTGGCACATGAATACTGATCTTCTCTCTAGAGAGTCATTTCCTCTTCATTTATATTCAGTTAGTATAGGTTTGACAAACAAAACCTTGTTTGTGGGAAGAAAAAGTTGATTAAACATTGTTAATTATTCAGATTCAGTGCTATAGGAATACAATATAAAAGCTTACTGCCTATGATTAAAAATCTTTTAAAATGTAGAAAACTGCTCCTTGAATTTCAGAATTCTATAAGTAAAAAAAACTCTGAAATTTTATTACAGCATAATTTACTTTTTAATTTTATCCTATTGTTAGTTTGGTTGTCAACAGGCTTGACTTTAAAGAAATACAGAAAGAGATTTGTAGATAGAAGTAATAACTTTTATTAGACCAGTTGGTATATTTGAAAAAGTTAGGCTTGCAGGCACACAGGCCATTCTTCCAGGTGTGAAATACAGAAATAGCAGCAAAATAAAAGTTGAGAACAGTTGCTCAGATATAGCAGACACATATCAGTTCAATTGTCTTTAAAAGAAAAGCAGTTGTTACCTGTGGAATAAAGAAGATGGTATTGGAGGGACAAGACAGAGAGAAAAAGATACATACCACTAAGGAAAAAAGACATTGTTTATAGTATATGGAACAGAGAGAGGTTAGTTTGGGAGAGAAGGAAGAGAGATTAAAATGTGCCATAAAACCACTCTCAAGTCCATGGCATCCAGTAGTTATGTGTTTTGATTACCAGAATTTCAAAGGTGTTAGTGTGTTTTAGTTAAGCCTGAGGACTTCAACTGAGAGATCACAAAGGACTGAGAAATCAGTAAAAGTGTGAGTGGTGAGAAGTGTTTAGCCATAGGCAGATGGGTACCTTTTTTCCCTTATAGACTCTGTTAGTCCACCCTGATATATAGTTTTTGCTTAGTTTTAGGTACATAGTTATTGTGATGGCAAATTATTGGGATACATTGTATTCTGTTCCTGGAAGTTGCAGTTGTAGAATTGAAAGATAGTGGTGGTTGTGTTGAGAGATTATTTATTACAGTAATAATAGAGATGTGTTGTTGGATTTTTACATTTCGTCTTCAAATACAGTCTACAGCCATTCAGTGTGGTTGGAACACAACTAGTTTGTTTCTAATGGTGATTTTACTGAGGTTAGAGATTGTTAGAAGGTCAGGATGGTTTGGGGAAGACTTCTTCAAAGTTGAATCTTTTTATAGAAATGTGTTTGTTGACTAAAAGTCGTCTTTGGATGGTTGCAGTAGGTAGGTATGAGGTTTTTTGGTCGGTTCCCCCCCCCCCTCCCCGAGTGAATGGGATAGTATCTGAGGGTGTCTGATTTGTGTGTGTGTATGTGTTGCAGATGGCTGTAGGTTTATAGAGGTAGGTGTGTTAGTGTGTGGTTTCTATGCATTTTAGTTCGTAGGTTACCATCTTTGATGTTGACCTTGTTATCTAGGAAAGTGATGCTGGTATGGGAGTATTTCAGAGGCAGTTTGACAGAAGAGTCATGATTATTGAATATGTGTTTGGAATTAGTGAGGAAGTCCAGCTTTCTGGTCATGATGATGAGGATGTTATCCATATGTCTTAGTTACAGAATGGACTTGGTGGTACATATCTAACAATGACTAGTTGTTCTTTTACTTAGCTTAGAAAGCTGCTACTTCTGTTTAAGACCTGATGAAAGGTTTGTGTGCTCAAAAATTTATCTAGTATTTCCAACAATGCCAACAGCCCTAATCCTGCTTCTGTTCTTAGACCATCTCGGTTACAACAAAATACTCTGTGGAGAAATAGAATCTTTTTTTGCCTTTCAAGCCTCCTTTTTCTTACCTTATCTGCACTCAAGCTGACCTTTACTAGCTCTGTTTCTAATTCTCCTCATATACTCATTTTCAGTAGGGGATATATGTTGTAAGTAACCAAGGTCAAATTTCTGAGCCCTTGTTTGATAACCCAATGATTTCTAGCCCCCTTTAATCCTTCCCTACACCAGCAGCTGTAGTAATAAGGGTCAAGGGGCTGCTAGGGACTGAGGTCATTAGCTTTTGGGTTGTATTTATTCATTTTGTTGGTGCTTTTCACTGATTGGTCTTAATGGATACTATCCATTCAGTTGTACAATATTAAAACAGCATTTGACCTTCTCAACAACATGAATGCTCGATTTTAAATTTATTTTCCTTTGGCTATAAACTTGATTCTGCCTTTTAGATATGGAAAGAAATTGTCTTTTACATCATTATGCAGTGAACTGCTATTTATTAATGACTATTTTTAATACCTCATCATTAATGTGTATAAAGTCACATTCCACTAAAGGAATGGAAAACTCCATCAATTTCAATGAAACCTTTTAGGGCTCCCATTGATATTAATGATATGATGAGAAAGGAATTGGATCCTTACTGTATGCCACAAGTAAACATCTAGGTTTTATACTACTGCTTAAAACAGCAACTTTATCATTGCTTTAATATATATTTATGTTCTACCCATTTTTGAGTATATAAGAGTATATATATCAGAGTATATAAGCTCAGTCTTTGGATTTTATTGATATTTTGTAAATGTAGCAAAATGGTGAATACATACTATTACAAAACTTACCAGAAAAATGGATAATTCATGTCCATCAGTTTGAGCTTCTAACTGCTCCAGTATAAATGCAAAATTGAACTGTTAAATAATTATCTGCTCAAGTTTCCATCACTACTACCCAAAGAAAGCTAAAGACAATAGGCATTAGAACATAACCTGAAAGTTGACAAATTTGTACTTTGATGAACTCAAGCAGAAACTGCATACCCCACAGTAGACCCCTCACTGTCTATGTCATGCTTCTAGCACCCTTTCTTCTCTCATAGTTAAAGTAGTTTGGTTTATGTTTTAATGCTTGAACTGTTTTCAGCTGCTACTGGTGAGAAGCAATTTCTGCACAGTGAGGAGGAAAGGGTTTATCTTATTTGGTGTTGCTTTTAGTGATATGGATGCTTGCTCACTACGTATTGTACTGAGATCAGCTAACTCATTTCATTAAAAAATCCTTTAGGTGGTAGTTATATTTGGTCACTACTGGCTTGATGCGGATCTGAACCAGAAGTGAAAGGCTTTCTATCCTGCTAACAATTTCCTGAGCCTTCCATTCTCCTATATTAAGAGGGGTTTTTATAGAGTGGAAAAATGCCCCACCATAAAGCTGTAAGGTTAAAACCACAGCCCCTCTCCCTTCCACAACACTCCTTAAACTATGGATCTTGTTTGCTATGGGAAGTGAACTGCAGGAGGAAGCCAGATGGCAGCTGTATTGAGCTGCTGCTGCTGCTTTGTTGTGCAGGATGGGTGCCCCTCCTCCCTTCTCCAAAGCAAATGTTGATTCACGAATGAGGGGTTTATATATCCGAATGAGGGATTCATACGATTTTTTTTAATGTCTGCTGTTTTAATAGTTTGCAAAAGAAATTGATCCTGTGTTCATAATAAGAAACAGTTTTGAGAAGCATACGTGGCAAAGTTGTACAATTTTAAGGTTAAATTTCTAAAATGGTACACATAGCTGTAGTTATTTTATTACTCTCAGTTAAAGTGCCTGAATTGCTGAACCGAAGCAAGCTGCTTGGAAAACATATCCCAAACAGAAAAAAATGTTTTATATGTTATTTTGAGGTAAAATATAATTAATTTGTCATTAGTGAACTAAAAAACAGAATTTGTTGTTAAAACAAACAAATCTTTTAAAATTAACAAATCATTGACCAGAGAGTGTTTAGTAAATTATGAGGGCAGATAAGTTGCCTGGACCAGCTTTACTTCATAGAATCTGCACCAAATACTTGAGTGCTTCACGGAGCTTAAAAACATTAATTAAATTTCTACAAATTAACTTGATTAACTGGGATTAACTATGAGGAGCTCACATATAACATAGAGAACCACAAACTCAGCAGTCCTTGGAAGTCATTCCTTAAGACTAATTTTTTTCGTATAACTTGGCATTCACATTTTTACACAACAAAATTTAAGTCTAAGTTTATATACTTCCTGACTGTTGGCAAACATGCTTGATATTCATTATATTTGTGATGCAGAATACTTAAGAGTTTCAAAGTGTGCTGAATTGTATCTTCTGCTAAGATCACACATGTACATAGTATAAGGTTTGTAGGATAATTAACTAGAACTTTCTTTCTCTCACTGATTACTGAGATCCATCTTCTTGTAAATCCAAGGACAATGAATAGTTATAACAAGAGGAGCTCACCATAAACACTTTTTTCTAAATATCCAGCACTGAATTCTGTCTGGCACAGTTGTCAATATAATGTTCCAGATTCCATCTTTTGCTATAAACTGCCTTCTAAGCACAATGTAAATAGAATAGGCACATAAGAATTAAGAAATTGTGTTATTAACAAGCTGCATCTTTAACCGCCATGGGGGATTTATTTAGACTGCCTAGTGTTCAGCTTCAGAATGTGTTTTTTCATATAAATAGCTACTAAGGAAAAAGTCAGATGAATGTCAGAAATGAGCCTTAATAAAATATTTTTAAGAAAATATACCAGATAAAGTAATGTGGTTTTCCCTGTTCTTTTCTTCTTCCCTTTCTTGCTGTCTTTCTCTCCTTTCTGATGTCAGTTTATATCTTTTACAATGCAGATAGAGAGGAGAGAAAAAGAGAAAATAACTCTGTAGTGCAGGTGGAAACAGTTAGAGGAACTGGGTTGGAATTTTAAAACTGATATTCCTCCATCTCAACATACCACATTAAAAAGTAGTTTGGGGTGCCTGGCATCTTCATGACTAGTAATATAAGTAAATATCAGCAGTATTCAGGATCATTCAGAATTGACATGCATATGGTTTTTATATATATATATATATATATATATATACACACATTCAATGTCTTTATGTATGTTACAGAGATATAATAGACAGACATATATGCTGAAATCTATGTTTCACATCAAACCTCTACAGTATGCTTCATGAGGGAGACAAGACCCATGTGTTTTGCAGAAGCTTTTAAAGCTGTTTCATTTATTTTATTAGCCTTTAATGAATGTAATTAGAACCCAAGTAATTAAATGCAATTGTGCTCAGTATGTTCCTGTTGTAAATTGCCCTAAACAATGTGCATGGTGTGAACAAATTTGTGGGATTAATAGAGGATAGATAATGTTTTTGGATAGTATTTCACACTAAACGGCCGCAGAGAGAAACAAAGAAGCTGGCGCAGTATCATTAATCTTAGTCAACTGGCAGTTCTGGTGTAATTTGCATGACTTAGGCAGTGACACAAGATGGAGCTAGGTTGGGATGGGTGTTAGATCACTAGGATACGTATGTATTTATTTCTCTTTAGTACTCTGATTTATAAGTAGAAAGAAGTTTGTTTGAAGAAATTGATTCATTCCATTTTCATCTTTGTTTTTATCTTAGATTAATAGAATTATGGGCAGTATATTGT
Organism: Apteryx mantelli; assembly: GCF_036417845.1. Lineage (NCBI taxonomy): Eukaryota > Metazoa > Chordata > Aves > Apterygiformes > Apterygidae > Apteryx > Apteryx mantelli. The sequence goes on from NC_089981.1 coordinate 55,893,948, forward strand.
ATGTGTCCTTTGTTTTTGTAGTTAGCATATTGTTTTATGGATATTAAAAAACATCTGTGCATCCTTATCATCAGAGAAAAAAGGCAGATGTGCTGTGATTGGATAGTGCATTACTAGTGGAATAGATTTTCTTTCCTTCCTCTGTCTGATATGTCTTGTTTCCTGGCTTAAAAAATATCAGGATACAGGAAGATACTTCCAGATTTGTTTCTGAAAAACCTTACAGTAGTCATAGGTAGTATATAAATTTTCATTTTACATCCCTTTTTTTCTGTATCTTTATTCTAAAAATCATTAAGTATATATATAATCTGAGTAGAAGCATAATTCAACAACTGTAAAATATTTGTTGTATTTTAGTTAGAGTAATAAATTCTTATGAGATAGCAGTGACCACTGTAGTTAATTTTCAAAAGAATTTTCACAAGACTTGTGTTACTTTAAATGTTCTTAAACTTACAGCTGGCCAAAAATGTCTGTCAAAGTGAACTGTTTTGCTGGAAATCTCATAAGAAAATATTCAATGAGTTTGCATTATTAGAAAAATGACTCAAATTTAGTTTGACTCTTGCTAGATAAGTGTATCCCACAGACCTAACATTGTTTTCAAAACAGTTCCTGTAGAAAGCTAAGCTTTCATAAGGATATGGCCCTATTTCTGAGAAAAGTGAACATTGTTCAAAGCTGGTCCTGAACCATTTCTTTAACATCAAAATCTTCCTATGAACTTATTTAGTTGTATATTATCCACTGAGTTTTTTGACTGAAAGCTGTGCCAAAAAATTATAAAGTTATTCATGTAATTTCTCTGGAGTTGTTATTCTGTTAACTGTGTAGCGTATGCACACCTAATTATGTTTTTATTCTATGCTATGGTGGTACTTAGTTGTGTAGTAAAAATGAATGGTGAGTAGATTGAGGATCTTGAGAAACCCTTGAGAAATTGTAGTCCTGAAAGATTAAAAGGAAGTGATTCCTGCTTCAACAGTATCTGTGGATCTTTTAATTATAATTTTTCATCACAGGAAGATTACACTTAAGCAAGACTGAGGAAGAATGAGATAGGGCATTCTGAAGCTGTTTAACCAAATAGTTTCATATTGTGCACATCCTACTAGCTACTTTTTCATATTTCTAAAAATATATATTTAATTAAAACTACTACATGTATTTTTTAAATTGAAAAGTTATTGAATAAGAAAGGAATTTAAAATACAAATTGCATGGGCACCCTTTGATAAAATCTTTATGTTTGTATCATTTCATACAACACCATATTATAATCATACTTTTAATACTGTTAAATTCTAATTCTGTAAATGTTAAGCACTGTTAAATAGCTCTGCTGATGTCTGCTTACTATGTTGAAATACTAAGTGTTCGTGGAAGCTTTTAAAAGATCTAGTGTTTCTTGTGGTAATGGTATGAGGCAAATGAGTACATTCCACTGAAATGTGAAAGTAGCACAATTTTTTTGTGATGTTCTATATGATAAATATAACAACAAATACTGACAATGAAAATTTTCAGGCATGTAGTTAGGCCGCCTAAATTTGAAGCTAAGTCATCACTAATTAACTGTCTTGTCTTCTGAATTGCATCTAAACAGTGTAAAAGTAACTGTGACTTTTGATTAAACATTTTAATAATTATATCTTTGAGGAAAAAAGCATTACTTAAAAGCTTAATTTCGATGCTTCCTGACTCACAAATAGGGAACCTCAACACATTCTTAGCATTGTCTCCTTAAGATGACTAAATAAAAAGTTCTGAGTATTTAAATCATAAGTAATTTTCTTTGTTAACCTGTTCATTTAAGAAGTACAATGACATTAGTGGTTCTGATTCTTCATTCTGTAATAACAGTTTCAGTCCAGCAAAACTTCAATGAACTCAGAGAGTTACATGACTTTATATGTTACAATAAAGTAGAGAATGAGGCCCTGTTTAGACAGAAGCACAGTCTCTAATTTTTTGCTCTTTATTTAATAATCATAACTATATATCATATAATCTTCAGTGTCAACAAGCACTACTACACTTCAGACTACATACTTGTAAATACGATTTTATTTTACAGTAATGTACATTTTGGAGGAATTGCAATATATGCACAGAAGGCTAACTATTGTAGAGAACTTTGTTCCAATTCAAGAGGCCTAAAGAGAAAAGAGCTTAAACCTTGCTTATTTTTTGTCAGCTCTACAGCTTTCCTACCATACTACAAAACATTCTTACCATTGTACCTTAGCCAAAATATCTCTTTTGGGATATAACTCAAATCAAACCAGTATGTTAAATCAAGTAGTAAGTAATATTTAAGAATGCTTCTATTAGCATTCATGCAATTCAAATAATATGGGTTAATTCTTTCTGCTGCTTGCTATGGCTCGACAAACTACATGTTATTCTTCCCTTTCGTTAAAAAAAATTATTGTAAATCTTTGATTACTGGCGCAATGTGCAAAACAACAAAGCTAATTAGTTAACAATTCATGAAAGTAGTTGACTGCTATTAATATGCCATTGACCCAAGCACCACTGTTCAACATTTAAAGACCAAGGACCATAATATTTATTATGAGGTCAAGCATATCAATATAGCATTAAAATGAGTCACATCTAATACACTGCATAGCAATTATTATGTTAATGCAACAAGTATTACAGATGCATAGATTTTTAAGTCACCCAAAAGTTATATTATCCAAAATTTGTTATTTGACAATTACAATGAAAGAATGTAGAGAAAGTGATTTATTGGCTCTGTGTCCAGTGTGAAGGTTGCAGAAATGTTAAAGCACAGTACTGCTTTCCAGAACCAGTGAATTCTGTGGAAGACGGATTCCCCATTTCCTACTCTTCAGATTACTAGTCTACTTTTTTTTTTGCATGTAGTATGGAGAACTTCATCCCTCTGAGACTCAGACTGTTATAACCTGTAGACTTCTCGAAGAATGATGAAATTTCCCAAAATTATTTTGCATTGTCTTTGTTCCTAATGAAAACCTTAGCGTTCAGTTTGTTGTGCATCTCCTCGCTACCTGGACCTTTTCTTGTAATGCTTGTATTTACTGTCTATGTTTCCATTAAACAGACTTTTTTTTTGAGAGAGAGACAGTAAGGGGGAAAATAGAGACAAATATATCTAGTCTGTGTATTTACAATCAACATAATTGTATTTGGATGTGAATAAGTTTAGAATTCAGTTATGAGGCCAAACTAGAGCTGAATTTTGAGTTTACTTTGCTGTTACTTGAAGGTAATAAATTTTTCTTCTTGTAATTCTGGTAATTTGGTAATTTTGGCTTTGGACTGTACCTAAGCCACAACTGAAAAGAAGTCTCTCTATTTTTGAATCTGATCAAAACTAAAAGGATAGATCCTGAATAAATCATAATCTAACTGGAGTGTCTTTAAGAAGCTGGGTTTAATTTGGGGCTTTTCTAGATATAAATAAAGTTATGTTAAAATGGTATATTGGAAGTGTCTGGGTTTGAGTTCATTCAAATCTAAAACTTAAAACTATTTTTTAGGTATGAATTCACAAAAGCAAAAATTCAAATGTTAAAGAAGTGAAACCTCCCAATTTCCTGTTTAAAGATGCTTAGAACTTTATATGTACAAGAAAATTCACAGATCACCCTTAATCATGTAATTAATGCTGTCACAATTTGAAGTAAATGGGAGAGGGAATTTCTTATTACACATGAAGAAGCTGAGACCACTAGTATGATCTTCCTAGACTCCACACTGATTCAGATGTCCCAGTACTATTCTAATTCTTGTTCTGCTGCTGTGCTCAGTGCTCATATCTCTAGTTTTACTTGGTTAAGGATTTTGTATCTCTTCCAAGGCATTTACACATCAGTGGCTTTGAAGAGATTCCTTGATGTGAAAGCTATAGCAAATGGTTGTTGAAACTTACTGACTTTGAAGCAAACAGAATAGCTAGGAAAAATAAAGTTTCTTTGTTAAGTTGGTTAAGATTGGTTAAGATGTTAAGTGGTAGCACCTCTTACCTGTATGTCCTAGAATTAACAAGATAATGATTGATATTAGTTGTAACTGTAACATTGTAGCAGGGGCTAATTTTGCTGCTGATATAAGTAGGGAGATTCTTTTGATGTAAATAGTTTTGTATTGACATTGCATTATTTTGATCTTGTATCTCCATGCTCAGATTGGTAGCACTATTTCATTAGTTCTTTTTCAAAATTCATTTTAGGACTTTAATTTGTTGCGTGTTAGATGTTATTTCTTTATAAACCGAAGAATATCAACATAATTTAACTTTCATATCACAAGGAGATGTCCTCACTGAAGAGGTCAAAATGATCGAATCATTGCACGTTGATCTAAAATAGGCAAGATCTATAGAATTTTGCTGGCCACTGCAAGGATATCTTTCTATTATTTCTCTTTCCTTTAGAAAATTGGCTTGATAAGAATGGAAATGTGATGGGTTTCAGGGTATTTTTAAATGTGTTAGTATTCCAAGTGCCCCTGCACCTTGAGCAAAGGGCAAAATGGAATAAATGGTACTAAGCTGTGTTTGCATTTGTTGTTATTGGAATTTTTGTTCTATGAACAAGGTATATAGATGTCTACATGCACACATACACACAAGAAGGCACAGACAGTATTTACTAGTGTGCTAAACGGTGCTGTGGGAAAGCTGTACTTTATTTAGCAAGCCAATTAGCAAAAGTTTTGAGACAACTTCCAATACTCATTTAAAGCAGCTTCCTGTTTCATTTATTTGTCATCATTCAAGAAGTATCAGTCCCAAAGGGACACCTGAGTGTAAACAGTTCAAAGGATGCTCACGTATGTCTTTGTGACCAACTGCTTTTTTATTACACACAAGTTCAAAACATTGATGTTGTTTTAATATTCTTGTGCTGCAAAATATTGATATAGATTTCATGAAAAAAGTGTGTGTGGGGGGTGATGGTGGAAGAAATACATTTATCGTTACAAAACTCACTGTTTCATTTTTGCATGTGAATGAGGCTCTTTAAATTACCTCAGCAGGGAAATCATCATAGTTAAATGTTCACTGCGTTTGCTTTTCAAAGATCTATCATAAAATACAGACCTTTTCCTTTCTGTTGACATGGTATGGTACTATAATTGTTGCGTGCTGAACATAGACAATTCAAATACTGTCATGCTCCTTTCTCTAGCCTAGTAGATGTCAAGACAAAACCACTGGTATCTTTGCAAGTAATTAATGAAGCTAATTGGAAAAAAACTGGAAATCTACTAGAAGTGTAAATATTAATATATTATTTTAAATATATGATTTTATATTAATTATATACAGGCATACCTCGGAAATATTGTGAGTTCAGTTCCAGACTACCGCAATAAAGCGAATATCACGATAAAGCGAGTCACACGAATTTTTTGTTTTCCCAGTGCATATAAAAGTTGTTTACACTACACTGTGGTCTATTTAGTGTGCAATAGCATTATGTCTAAAAAACAATGTACATACCTTAATTAAAAAGTACTTTATACTAAAAAATGCTAACCATCACCTGAGCCTTCAGTGAGTCGTAATCATTTTCTGATGGAGGGTCTTGCCTCGATGTTGATGGCTGCTGACTGATCAGGGTGATGTTTGCTGAAGGCTGTGGCGGCTGTGGCAATTTCTTAAAATAAAACAGCAGTGAAGTTTGCCGCATCGATTGACTCTTTCTTTCATGAAGGATTTCTCTGTAGCATGTGATGCTGTTTGATAGCATTTTACCCACAATAGAACTTCTTTCAAAATTGGAGTCAGTCCTCTCAAACTCTGCTGCTGCTTTATCGACTAAGTTTATGTAATATTCTAAATCCTTTGTTGTCATTTCAACAACGTTCACAGCATCTTCACCAGGAGTAGATGCCATCTCAAGAAACCACTTTCTTTGCTCATCCGTAAGCAACTCCTCACATGTTAAAGTTTTATCATGAGATTGTAGCATTTCAGTCACATCTTCAAGCTCCACTTCTAATTCTAGTTCTCTTGCTGTCAGCCTGTCCTTTGAAGCCAGGCATTGACTTCTCCTCTCTAGCTATGAAAGTCCTAGATGGCATCTTCTTCCAATATAAGGCTGTTTCATCTGCATTGAAAATCTGTGGCTTAGGGTAGCCACCTTCATCAATTCTCTTAGCTAGATCTTCTGGATAATTTGCTGCAGCTTCTACATCAGCACTTGCTGCTTCACCTTGCACTTTTATGTTAGGGAGACAGCATCTTTCCTTAAACCTCATGAACCAACCTCTGCTAGCTTCAAACTTTTCTTCTGCAGTTTCCTCACCTCTCTCAGCCTTCGTAGAATTGAAGAGAGTTCGGGCCTTGCTCTGGATTAGGCTTTGGCTTAAGGGAATGTTGTGGCTGGTTTGATCTTCTCTCCAGACCACTAACACTTTCTCCCTATCAACCATAAGGCTATTTCGCTTTCTTATCATTCATGTATTCACTGGAGTAGCACTTCAGTTTCCTTCAAGACCTTTTCCTTTGCATTCACAACTTGGCTAACCGTTTGGTGCGAAAGTCCTCGTTTGTGGCTTGTCTCTGCTTTTGACATGCCTTCCTCACTAAGCTTAATCATTTCTAGCTTTTGATTTAAAGTGGGAGATGTGCAACTCTTCCTTTCACTTGAACACTTAGAGGCCATTGTAGGGTTATTAACTGGCCTAAATTCAATATTGTTGTGTCTCAGGGAACAGGGAGGCCCGAGGAGAGGGAGAGAGACAGGGAACAGCCGGTCAGTGGGGTGGTCAGGACACACACAACATTTATCAATTAAGTTCGCCGTCTTATATGGGCGCGGTTTGTGGCGCCCCAAAACAATTACAATAGTAACATCAAAGATCACTGATCACAGATCACCATAACAGATATAATAATAATGAAAAAGTTTGAAATATTGCGAGAATTACCAAAATGTGATACAGAGACACGAAGTGAGCACATGCTGTTGGAAAAATGGTGCCGATAGACTTGCTCGACGCAGGGTTGCCACAAACCTTCAATTTGTAAAAAAACACAGTATCTGCGAAGTGCAGTAAAGTGAAGTGCAATAAAACGAGGTATGCCTGTAAATTGTATATACTCTGTATAATTGTATGATATTTGTTTGAAATATTTAGGTTAGCAAGATAACAAAAAGCAAAATTCATGCATTTTGTCCTAATTACATAATGCTTCACTCATCATATATATTTATTTTATAAATGGAATTATTTTCTCATATGAAAATATTCCCATTCAATTAAATATCTCTCTGTTGTGTTGTATCTAAGGAATGGACAAGAATACAAGTGTGTGTCAAAAGATAAAGAGTCTATTGTCTCTTTGTATAAATTTGAGCCCAGCTCCAGTTACGCTTTTTGTTATACTCAGAGATGAGTAGAAAAAATAGCAATAGAGCTATTTCTGGCTTTTTTTTCCTCAGCCTAAATGTGTTTTTTGTGAAACAGAATCCAATCCATTGGAATGGAAGTAGAATCCAACTTTTTGCTCAAATGTACGCACTTTAATGTAATTTTAATGTATGTTTTATAGGGCCTGGGCAGACTTTTGTATCAAACTGATAAGGGCCCTTGAATAACTAGTTGTCCATTGGCCAGAATTTTGTATTTCCCTGCTGTGTTTAAATCTGGGACTTGAATCTGTGTCTCCCATCTCCCAGGTGTGGGAAGCTGAACTGCCCAGCTAGTGACGTGGGTGAGGGTAGCTTTCGCCTACTCCTCTGTGAGCGTTTCAACTTTTTATGAGTGTTAATTAGTCCAGTAGATAGATTATAGAGTCCAGTAGTGAGATATCCATCTGAGGTGTTAGAAACCTAGCTCTGAATTTCTTGCTAGATATCACCGTTACTTGTTATATTGCTAGCAATGATTTCCATTCCCTGAAGCAGCAGCTTCCAGCTCTGTGTCCAGCTATGTGCAATTTTGAAATATCTTCCTAGTACTACTGATAAATATATTACAGTTGGAGAGCTGCTGTCTTACGCACAGTGGGATAGTTCAGCCACTGAGAGATTGAGACCATTGCTCAGAGTAGGCAATTACTTAGAGTTAGGTAACACATTTAGGATACTGTAAAACAGTGACCCAAGCTTGTGCCTGGTGCTCTGAGTGCTAGAGGAGTGTTTTAAATTTCTACACAGGATCATTACTGATTGACTTCAGTGAATATCTTTGAGAGCTATGCTCTGGTAGGGTTACTTTATGCCAGTGGCTCATTGCAAAGCTACAAGTGTAATAGAGAACTTGCTCTGCTACCTGCTTACTTTGATGATCTTTTAAGGAATTATGTGGCAACACTGCAATGGATAGTAAGTTGTTTCTAGCTATATTTTCTATTATAATTTACCATGCTGTAGATTTTACCCCAGTAATAAACTGCCTTCCCATTTTTGCCTATTTTAAGAAATAAAACAGGAAGACGATAATTACATTTTTTCAGAAATAATCTTTGAATATGCTGCTTAACTTCATGGCTTCCTAGGATGAAAACCTCAACCTGTATATAGGCATAGAACTGAATTGCCTCAACTTCTAGCAGTATTTGGCTCAATAAATTTAATACTCAAGTACAGTACTCTGCAGTACACTGATTTGAAACATTGTTCTGTTGTTGCATTGCCAGATTTGTCTCAAGATGAAAGTTTTGAACTTAATGTTAAAATACATGTATGGGTCTAGTCTTTCCAACCTTTGGCACTCTTGCTGAAGAGAGTTAGAAATGCAAAACATTGGTTCTCCAACTCTCATTCTTCGGAGCTGTACAGCAGGCAAAGAATATTTATGGTTTCTTGTAGCATTCTTTCTGGATTTTGTGGCTGGAGCAAATAGTATAATGGCCACTGGAATTTCTGAAAGTCTTTCTATTGATTTCAACACACAACAGACTGGGCCTAAAGGAAGCAATTCCCAGTGAGAGAGAGCGTGCAGGTGTGAATTAACATGTGCAGTAGGAAATGTCAGATTGCAGATCCAGAAGAAAAGTCATGAATAGAAGACTTGGTGAATATCTGCCCTAAGGTCTATCAACTATTTTCAGAAGCCTGAAGTAGGGAGCTGTTTATTATTACTTTTTAATTCCAGTTAGCAGTGGCATGCAGACTATGAAATGTATTAGGCTTGATTTACATAAATCAGAAGCTTGTCAGCTTCTTCCTTTTAGATGTCTGTTGCCTTAAAATCCAAATTGATGACCTTATTGTAACACAAAATGAATAGTGTTGGTAAATGTTACTATAATTTTCTTCTATTATTGAACACACAGATGGAAATGCAACATTAAAATTTGTGATATTCTTACATACACTGTGCTTTGTTATCAGTTTTCCATATTTTTGAAATGTTCTTTCCATTATCAAAAAAGGTTTGATGTCTTTGTTTCATGATGCTTAACCAAAGTCACCAAACTTGGCCTTTTATTTAAAATTTAATTTCTAATTTTAAGTTACACTGTATTGTTATCATTGTTTCAGTACAAATATAATTCTGAGGCCCTCTGGCTGCCCACCATAATGAAACAGAAAAAAGAAGAAACATTCTCATCTTTTAACTCTATGGTTATTTTTCTATGCCATCAAGGATGAGCAGACATGTCATAGGAAACATTAAGGGAAATAGGAGAAATATTGTACTTATAATCAGAAAAGCTCTGGACAATTTTATGACTGCAAAGAACATCTGTAGTTATACATACTAAGATAAGGGTACCTACCTCTCATGTTTCAAGATATGATTCATAGCTTACAGGGGAGAAAAAAATTTTTTTTCAGGAATTACCCAGTTGCTAAAATGTATTGTTAGTTAGTTTTTTATTAGAGATGGTTGTTTTGTTTTGTTCTCAGTCATTAATTCCTCTTGAAGGAAAGTTAGTGATCACAGTGTACTAGTGACTTAATATATTTCATCTTTCTGGTTCACTGTAAATGTTTTCTTTAAAACATAAACAGTCTTTTCTAGCTTTCAGAAAAAATAAATAGTGTTTTCTATAAAATGAAAAATTTTCCTTTCAAATCTTGAATTTTGTACAGGTCTAAGAAGATTTTTTGTTTGTCTGTCAGAGGTATGATTATCAAAATAGCGAAATAATTATTTCTGCTCCCACTAAAATATATCATTCTGCAAACAATGTCTGAAACTTTCATTATAGAAGCATTGCCATTTCACCTTTCTGTGTTCTTGTAGTTGGATTTTTGGATTTTGAGCTACCGATGGATAGATTTCAATGTTCAGGATCTGTTTTTAGTGTTCTCCTCAGTGGATACTATCAGTTATGTCAAATCATCCTGTGTCACTTTTGAAACAGACTGATTAGCTTTGGACTTTTTAAAATAAAACTTTCTTTTGTCACCCTAGTAAATGTGCCCTTTCTAAATTCTTCCTCTTCTTGCTTTTAGAATAATGAAAAGACTAAAAAGACTATGCTTGTAATTAGAAGTCATTTTTAAATAACCTCAGAAGATTGTTTCTAGAAATCAAAACATCTTTATGGTCCCATTTCTAAGGAAAGAAAGACAAGTGACTGGGATCCTGTACACTTTACTGTAGTCTACATTAATTACCTTCTATTAAAAAATGACAAAGACCTTTTTGAAAGGGAATCTGGCACTCTTTCCACAGAAATGATGGCAGACACCCTACTCTCTGCTGATTTCTTGACACTTCTAATTACCTGTATTCATTTGAAATCGTTTCCTTTGTAGTGAGTTATTGGCATGATTTTCAGAGAACAAGAGGAAAATGGAAAACATTTTAGCAAGTTAAGAAAAAAAAAATCAACAGTATCATTGTTTGCAGCTTTTGTTGAAACTACCTATGTGAGTCATTTGAGGGACATGAAGGTAAATGAAAGGTTATACTTTGCCCTGCACGTTGTTGCTGGTATTTGTAATGTCAATAACTGTAGAAGGTTGTCAGGAAGCTGGAGAGATAAAGGTCAATAGCAATGACAAATATATCATTGTATGTGTTTGAATATGCAATATCAGCCTAATCTCGTGATGGAGGTTTTCACACCCTGGAAATATCAATCAAGTGCTGTATCAGAACCATCCATTGTTTTCAGTGTACCTAGAATTAAATGGGAGATCAGTAGATTTAAGTTTTAGCGTGTTTAAATTATCTTTTCCAGATTGTATTCTGTATTTAGCACAGAGAAGAGTTATTTTCCCCCAAAGTTGTCTTCCTTGAAATAACAGACTAGCATGAATAAAAAATGTATTCTAGATATTCTAGGTTCTGTAATTTGTTACAGCACATTGTATATTAATCTGTATGTAACATCTGATATTGCCACACTTTTCAAAATATTTTTGCAAACCATGGCTTTCTGATAATTGTGTGTAAATCCATTTGTTTTTTCCATTTACTAATGAAGACCACAGCATCTCACTCAAAGTGCCTTGTACAGGAATAGACTTATTACTATATCAGACTATATCAGAACTATATCAGATTTTCAGAGCTCAGTGAAAATGACCACAGCCTACAGTTTAATGAATGTATTAAGAATAATCCTGTAGAAAGAATAATCTTGCAATCCAACACATTAAAGCACTGGAATCTAAGTTGTTACAAATGTGGATCCTGATTTAGGGAAACCTCCCTATTTGACCTGTTGGTGAATGCCAGCAAGTCACAAATCATCACAATGTTATCTGTTTTTCTGTGATTATACAAGCACAGAAAAACAAGAGATGAAGAACAAGGAAAGATATCACATCAGAGAGCCATATGACACTGAAGGTAAAAAGAGCAATTAGTTGGGTGAGAATCTTGAGGTGGGAAGGTAGGGGGGAGGCAAAGAAGTGAGGAGGTGTTTTGAGAATACTTTGGGAAGGAAGCATCTGCAGCAAAAGAAAGCTTTGTTTGGTAGACAATTGGAAGAATTCTTTCTGGGTAGAACAAATGAAAAAGTGAACATGGGGAGCTAAGGGAAAAATGAGCTCAGATCATATCTACTGAGTAAAAACATGAAATCCAGTTTAGTAAAAAAGAATACTGAAAGGAGAGAAGAAAGGCACAAAGATACTGTTACAGCTTGGATCCAAACATCAACCTGCCTGAAACATCTGTGAACCTGATTTTTTTAATAAACCAACTATAAAAATGTTTGCTAACCCTGAGTTAGTGATTTTGCTCTTTTCCTGAAAAGTAGAGCTAGTACTTTGAGCCTTCATACTGCTAAAAAAGTATCACTTCTGTCAACTGTCCCTAAAATTCTAAGGATCCCCACACAAAACTATAAGAATTTTACAATAGCTTGTTGTTCATTGACTTGCAGTTTTAAGGTTTTTTTCTGTTTACAGGAACAGTGACTAGTTTCAGTGATGTCTGTTGCTTTTAAATACATTCATACCTTTTAGGATTTGAGTTTTAATTTAGTAAAGCACTTTAATGTTAATTACATGCTTAATTACAGTTTAAAATACATCATAAGTACATGCTGTTCAGCAAAGCACTTAAGAATATGCCTGTATCCTACCAAAGTTCATAAGATTTAAGTGCTTGAAGAAGTTCACTGCTGGCTGGAGTGTTTTGCCCGGGTCCTTTCCTAGAAGTCCTTTTGACCTCCAAATGCATTTTTCCTGAGAGTAAACATCTTAGCTAGGTTTCCAAGGACATAATAGTGACTGAAAAGGTAATACCACCGATACATGCATATAAGTGTATGCTTCCAGCACTGCCTGATTTCAAACTATCCGCCACACAGGTAATGTAGAACAGTTTTAAAACCATCAAGAGAAAAACATCAAATCTCATGTGAAACATTTCTCTTCTTGAAGTATCACAACTTAAGATAGTATATTGTTTTTCTTTTTTAGTTGTGATATACATACTTATCTTGACAGACACTTTATTAAACCAGTTATTGAAATGCAACACCAGTGATTAAAAAATATTACAGTACTGTCTGAGAAATAGGTTTGTCATTCTAGACAGTGCATTGCATATACTGTTGGTTTATGAATTTTAGCACATTAAATGTTTTGTCTTCTACCTACTTATGGTGACTGATAAAAATGATTATAGATGCAGAATATGTATGCTATGTTTATCTATTGAGTTGCTTTACCTTTGAAATTATGTTACTAAAGCAGAGTAAGTAATGTGCATAAGGTATATTCCTGTAGGAGAGAATCTCTCTCTCCCTCCTTCTCTCTCCTTTTCTTTCTCCCTCTCTCTTTCTCTTTTTTTCTTCTGTGTAGTGTTACAAAAGTTCTCTTTTAAAGCATACACAGTTTGGCTATCTGGCTGCCTGTTCTATGCATGTTCTTCCACTTACACTGCTTCATTAGACTTCACCACTCTCTATTGCACACACACACAGAGGTTTGTTGGTTAGTTTTCCATTTGAAAATAGTCTGGAGCCTTATTATAGAACAACTCTTGTTAGACTTACTATTTTCAAATGCTTAATTTTATCATTGTTGAAGGCCTGTTATGTACTCAAGATCATGACATCGCTATGAGATGACTGCAATTATCAGTCTGTGAGGACACAATCTCATTAGTGTTTTGAATCTGCATCTTAGCACTTCAGAACTGGAATTATCTTTCAGCAGTTGCAATCTCTTTGTGTGTTTTTAGCTATCATGTACATGGTTAAGAATTAGGTGCTCCCAATACCTAGAACACAGATAATTCACAGGCTGAAATGCATTGCTTTGGAAATGAGAAGTTGGTAAGTACTTCTGAAATATGCATTTACCTCTGCTACTCATCAACCAGACAGATTCCTCTTGTTTTATTAGCCTTGGGTGTTACATAAGAGCTGTGGAAGTTCTGTAATTGCAAATGCCTGGACCAAGCTTGCTAGTCTGTAAGCCTTTATTTGGAGTCCATGATTGATTGTATGAATGAAGAAAATTAATGTATGTTATAATCAAAAACTACAGTATTTGACACCCTTTTCCAGATAATGTAGTGCTGTACTTCGTTTTATTTCCCTGGGATTCAGGATATGAATACTGGAATCTAGTCCATACATGAATTTTTGAAGAACATGCCCTGCTCTGGACTGAGTGCTATCTCTGATGCCATCAGAAAGGACTGTGCCATACATTGATAGTGGGCCATAATAAAGCACATCTTTCCTACCCATTTTCTAAAGTAAAGGCCTTGAATGCTAGACATTTATTTGCATTGCTTAATAAATATCACAGTATCGTGCATTATCTATTCATTTTCTTGCCAGGCAAACTACCAGCGTTACCAAGGTCAATTTTATTATTGTATGTTTGCAGTAATGTGCTATGGTGAATACTTTCTGGATTTTAACTTCACAGTACTGTAAAAGGGCTGAAAATAAATTAGTTCACACTTGAATTTATTCTTAATAAAAGGAAAAGTACTGCATATTTTATAGTACATAGGTATAAATATAAAAGACCTAAAAATAGACTCATGCAAGTGTCTCCCTGTTTCCACCCTGCTATTTAGTGCAGTATTTCCAAATGCTCACTTGCGAAACGATTTTGATTTAGACATGCATATTTCTGATTTCTTTTTTTGACAAAGAAAGGTCTTTTGTTCTGGTTTCTTCAACAGAACCTCATTTTGTGACTTTCTACTGTCCCCTAGTGGCATTTTAATCTTTATAACTATTGTGATTGCCATTCTACATTGCTTCTGTGCTTTTCTGTTTCCTTGAGACTATCATTAACAAACATTTAAAATACTATTAAACAACCCATCAACTGACTGTGGAAGCAATAACATTGCTCTTTAGCCTGAGCAGTCCTTTCAGATATTTTTAAATGATATAAACAAAACCAGCAACCATATGCTATCTATATAATGCATTACTTCATTACAGTAAACATTTCAGATTTTCAGAATGTTAACACAAACCTGATGAAAGAAAAATGTTATTAGTTGTGACGAGCCTATACATACCCTACAGTAGCTAAAATGTAATTTGTGACAAGTTAGGGAATTATTGTCAGTAGTCTTAGAGCATGCATTCCAGCTATTCCTTTTATTTTCTTCCCTTTAAACTCACACTGCATTTCCATTATTGTAAGCAAATTTACTATACCCCACAGTGTCACTTTTACATCAAATATTAATGTTACAGAGATGTAGCATATTAGTAGCTATCTCAGCTGATAGTTATTGAAAATGGACTTTTAAAGTTTTCTGTATTTTATATACAGATATACTCATTTGATAGCTTTTACTTTCTTAAATGCATGGCTGCTTATTCTTTCTTGTAGGTGCACATGTATATATCTCCTTTCCTCACATTCAGGACTGCTCACACATATTCTCTCAATTTCATCTAATATTTGATTTGAATATGTTTTTTTTTCTTTTTTTCTGCATGCAACCAAAAGCAGAATACTACAGTCCCTACGATTATGGGCTTCAGTGATTAGTTCTTCCATGTTGATCATAGATTTTATTGTAGGCTAAATGCTGGAATATTTTTATCTGAAATTATACATATATAAACACTGAATGCTATAGTTTATTTCATGTTTTATACTGATGAGTCATATTTGACATAGATGTTAACAAGTTCTTTCCCAGATCTGGAAGACCTGAATAAGGTAATTGAGGATTCTTTTAGAGTAAACAATGAAATTCTGAATGAAGGTGCAAAAAGGTGTATTTACATCCTTTCAATATATCCTGTATATATACATATATCTATGAATACACACACTTACACAGTTCAGATTTAAATGTATAAGAATTCCTTTAAGCTTATTAAGTTTCTGTAAGATTAGCAAAATAGAGGTCAGCACAAGAAATACATATTTAAGTTCTACCATAATAGTCTTAAAATTGATAACTATAAAAAATGACAGCACTGCAAGTACAAGGTCTAGTGAAATTTGGCCCATTAACTCAGCATTTTAGGAACCAAAGAGATATATATTGCATTAATGACTTCTTGGCACTGTCTACTAGAGTATTATGGTTATAATAACTATCACACTAATACTACTGTTGCACGCTTTTATCTTGAACTGGAGCAAGGGTACAAACCCTGCAGCAATCATATTTTCTTAGAATGGTTCATTATATGCTGTATGCCTTGGTTTGAAAATAAGAAAGAACACGGCATGACATTTTATACAATTTATTTTGTTAAAGAGAGGAAAAGAATTGGTGCTAGTTTTTGAGCCTTGTCTGTCTTCTGTAGTCACACTGCAACTCTGTGTAGATCTGCTTATCCATCCTAGGTTTGCTGA
Organism: Apteryx mantelli; assembly: GCF_036417845.1. NCBI lineage: Eukaryota > Metazoa > Chordata > Aves > Apterygiformes > Apterygidae > Apteryx > Apteryx mantelli. Next base: position 55,910,171 of record NC_089981.1, read on the forward strand.
AGATATCCCAGAACAAATCCTTAGAGTGCAATCACTTTTGGCACATGCACACATAAATGTAACCAATGTTAATAATACTGCTTAATATCATTTTTTAGATGTGGAAGGAAGAGATTTAAAAGCTCTCAAATTATTTAGGCTTATAAGAAGGAGTAAAATATGTTCCCCTTTATTTGTACATGTTCATATAATGTAGTGCATCTTTCAGTACTGTTTCTTTGATGATATCTTTTCAAATAGTAATTTCTTAAATTGAAATGTAGAACTTCTAAGCTCTCTTCCTCTTGCAGTAAACAGGATTATTTTAAGATATAGCTTCTATGTTATTGGAAACACTGGAAATACTTTAACAGGCTAAAATGGAATGGGAATTTTCCTTCCAAACATTGTGTAGCTTTGTTTTAGCCAAACATAACTTGTTCAGAGTCTTAGTTTATAAGATAAAATTATCAATGTCCTTTTTATCGGGAAGTTATATGTTTATGGCTGTCTAAAGAATTTCCTGCAAAAGACTTTGTATAAGTTTGCCTAATTACTGCTAAGATATTACAGAAGTTTAGAAAATAAATGGCTTCTCAGTAAATCACTAGAAAAATATAACGCTATCAGTGGCCTACTTCCCTCAGAATTATTTTTTTCCAAAACATCTAGTAAAGCTAAGCAGTCTCACTTTTTACAACTCAGGAGACTATCTAAACAGAATGAACAGATTTATAGGGTTATTTTTAGTATGTGTCACTAGCATTACAGCTTACATTTGCTTTTGAAGCTTATTTGACATTCTGGTACAAAAATATAGTCAGAAATCTCATTAAAATCCTTCATAAAGTACAGTCTCAATAGAGCTGTTACCTCTCCTCCAAAAATTGGGGATGGGGGTGAACATGCATATATGCATCATGTGGTTTGGATTTTACATTTTTTTTTCAGTAGTATTTAAAAAACAAATTGAAACACCTGCAGATGAACGTGTAGAGAATTTTATATAAATAATTGCTCAACTCACAACTAGTTGAAGTAACTGAGCATGTTGTCAGTCTACAGTATTTCACAGAGCAACAGATAAATGTTGACATGTGTAAAATGGTAATGCTTTTCTTCCATCACCCTAACAAATAATTGTCTATTGAGGTAAAATAAGGATTAAGCTCTTGAAAGGTAGAATATTGTGCTTTTCTAAAAGCCATTCTTCCGTGAATAAGACATGTATGAAGGGTTACATAAGATGATGACATATGCCATGCTGAGTATCTTTTCTGAAAATATAATATTGTGCCCTGTAAGGAAATACGAACTTATACACCTATATTTTAAATTCAGCTGGGAAAAAGTGCCCCTTCGTGTATATGTGGTTTTTTAACGGCTTACAGCTTTTGTGTTTATTTTTTACAAATATTTATATCAACTGCAGAATGTTGAGGAGATAAAACTGAATCTGTATTAAACAAATTTATGTACTCTTTTGTATTTATGGAAATCCTTTGATGATGTTAAACTATAAAGGAAACCTAAAAACATTGCTATTTTTTGCCTTCTGGGCCTATTATATTAATCAGATTAGTGTAAAACTGTGCAAAGGCAAAAACTGTGCCTTACTCGTAGATATCACTCAGCTGTAGAATTCTAGTAGAACTTTTAAACTCTGAGATATGACAATAAACAGGATTTTTACCCAGACTACTCTGATAAGATTATATTTTGAAGTAAGATTTCTTGAAAGTGTTACAGTTCTGAAGTGTTATGTGAACCATCAGAAAAATATTTTTCCTTACAGACTAACTTTTTTTCTTATACACACACATGCTCACAATTCCATAGGCTTTAAAAATCAGTTTGCTACAACCATTTTTTAGCATTAAAGTCAATGTGCAGCACTTAAACATTGAAACAAATCATTTCTATAAACGTATCTCTAGACAGATTGCTTTCTACAAGGCTGGCATGGAACTGAAAAAATAAAATGACACGGTCAGGCTAATAGGGTAATATTAATCATATCTGTGGGGAAGAGGAAATTGAGATAACTTGGAAGGGTTAAATGTGGGCTGGTTTCTTTCCAGACATATATTTAGGAGGTTTTTGTTGTAGCTGGCTGAATATTAATTCAGCAAAGTAAAAGTAGCAAATGGTACTGTAGCCTGCCAGCAAATTGTATATGAAACAAAGAACTACTAGGTTCATACAAGCTGATAAAGGATTACTATACAGACAAAGCCATTTAAAATTTGCAGCTCCAACCAGACGATTTTTTATGTTTTATGAAGAAGTACAATTACATTTTGAATGACCTTATGCCACAATGATGATATAAAGAACAGATTTGTCTCTGCTTCTAACTTGTATATCCTGCATACATTAGGACATTTCAGCTGGTGTAGCTGTGATTGTTTATCTTTGTCAATTTTAAGATATGAATTAAACTTAAATGTCTTTCAAATGTGATACTGTACTTACTCTGTTCAAATAATAAAAATAATTTATTGCAGTAATCTGGATTTATGTCTTGGTTAGTTAGAGTGAATATATGGCCTCTATGGGAATCCCTTTGGCCCGTTAAATTCCACAGTGCTTTACAATGTACTCATGAGGTAGAGAAAGTTTAGTATATGTTTTGCTTAAAATGCTTTAAAATTCACACCAATAAGAAAATAAACTTAAAAATAATGTGGATAAGCTAAACAAGTTATTTTAAATATCATTGCATTTTAAAGTCAGCAAAGTTAAGATTAGCTGATAGCACATTTGAAAGATAAAAATCAATATGTAAGTTATTTTTAACTATATATGTATGCCTGTTATAATCAACACATTAAAGGTGCCCAGAAGGCTTTACCTGCATGAGACATCTTTTATTATTCAGTTTTTAATCACTAATTTCTGTTTGTACTTTTAAAATCTTTCCCAGTTTTGTAGTGTTTTATAATTTTTCTTTCTTCCTCTCTGTCATGTTCATGCTAAACCCACACCTATTCATCTGTCTATATTAATCAGTTAGAATGTAGAGATATTAAAGAAAAACCAGCTAATTAATTGAAGAAAGTCTTTTATTTTGTTGCAATGGGAAATCCAAATACTCTAACATTGTTTAGGAAAGTCTGCTTACAGGACTTTGAATAATAAAATCTAATGCATGTGAAAATGTTAGGTCTTAAAAAACAATCACTTATTTCTTTGTGTATAGAAGATACACTGTATAAGCTTTTAGCTGATGAGAGAGAAGATGTGAGAGAATTTTCATTATTAGGAGAAAACTAGACTGCAATGCCTTAGAAAATAATTAAGACTTTCCTTGTGGTTTAGTAATATAAGTTGAATTTATGAAATTATTAAAAAGATTATATGAATATATGATCATAATTAACCTTAGATTCTAAGGTGATGATGTAGTTGCAAACAGTACTTTCAGATTGGGGAATGTGTTTCTAACTTTTGAGATGGATACCTTCGGGTGTACACATATATTTATATATATATATATACTCTGAAAACAAGTAGGCTTTTTTATTAACTGGGATAAATTGTACTTTTTATCCTGTTGGTTCAAGCTAGGAAGAGGACATCATTACTTCGTTTTACTATTCTTGTACTACCTACTCGTACCTGTAACAACAGTATTATGTATACCACATGTGGATAGTTTAAATACAAGTAGATCCCCTAAATAAGCATGTGTTAGGTGAGAAAGCATTTTTAATAACTTTATTGTGCAGTTCTGTGTCTAGGTATGCTTTTAATTAAACTCTAGGCCATAAATAAGCAAATTATAGAAGTTAGCAGAAAAGCAGTTGATCTAAATCATGACAGTAGCTCATATATCTTTGTCCTAACAAGACAATAGGAAATGACACTAAGCCGTTGTTTTCTATGCATTAAGATTTCCTTCTTAAACAAATGCAATTGAGGCAGTTTGTTTTTCAGCGACAGCCCAGCACGCAATGCCAGTGGCCAGAGTTTTGTCTTGTCTTCATCCAGGGAAGGATTAATCTTTGTGATGGTGCAAACAAAATGTATGTCTGGGGTCAAAGTGCGGGTTGCCTTTTGGGATCTGCATTACATTAATGTCATTTTTGGGTTCCTGACGTTAATCAAAACCAACACCATAAAGCGTCACTTAGCTAATTTGTGTATTATTGTCAATGTTACCATTAATTATGCATTTGTGAGGAAAAAGAGGATTAATGAGATGTCACAGGTAATTTACAATGATCAGGCTCCCCAGGACATTGAGAAAACACTAGCTGTGTAAGATTACCATTCAAACATAATAGTACTCAGGGAGGAAAGTCTTTGTTAATTCTCTGAACCAAGTTTTTCTTTCACTATGAAAATTATTTTATGTTGACCGTAGAATATTTATTTTGCATTAAAAGAAGAATTTTTTTTTACTGAGCTCTCTGTTGAAAACATTAATAAAAAGGTGGTGTCATATTTTAATCAGGAAATCCTTGGGAAAATCTGCTATGTTGTATTGAATTGCTGTAAGATATTCTTTTCACTGAAAATTTTCTACAGGCAACATTAAAGAGCACAAAGTCTCATTAAAAGTGCCAGATTATCGAGTGATAATACCATCATTAACACAGCATTACTATAGTGTGATGCTGTATATATATAGTATAGAGGCAAAAAATAATGAACAGTATAATGTTTGTGTATTCACAATATATGTATCAACTATATAACATATAGGTGATAAAGTCAAACTTTAAATGGGATGAACTTGCCCATTCATTAACTAATGACCCTATTTATTCCATTGCTGCTGCTGCTTTTTAAACTTTATTAGTACATTTTAATATGGAGTTTATAGAAAAGTAGTTTATAGGACAATAACAGTCAAATTTTGTTCCAGATTAACAGTAGTTTCCCAAGACAAGGCAACAAATTTTATAGATTAATTTAAATTCATAAAATATTCAGCCCAACCATGTTGGGCTCTTGCTAGTTGAAAACTGAATTTATATTGATTTCATTTAGCTTATTCAAATAGGATCCTTTTGAACAACATTTTCTAATCCATCCAGTTTTGGTGCCTGTTTCTGACAATGCTTCCTTTTTAAGAGTTTAAAAGTCTTGTGGAAACAAGAATATCAGAGATTATAATTGATTAGAAGAAATAAATTAGCTTGTCTATATCTCTCAATTAATCCCCAATAATTTCCTCAAACTACCCTGGAATACGGAGGACAATTTTTAATGGTAGCAGTTTTATGGCCCCATATTTGTAAATTACGTCTACCAGAAATTGGTGTTAGGTATAAATTGTTTGTATTTGGCAATTTTTCCCCAGTCCCCCATGCCCTCATAGGTTGTTTTACATCAGGTCTTATCTTTTCTTGTCTTATCTTTTTTTCAATAGATAAACTGCTTTGTGTAAAGTGACCTTTGTACTTGTATGTATACTTTTACTTTTTGGTATATCAGCTAATATGTTGAACTCTTACAGTAAATCATATTGCCTCATAAGTAAATATAAAGCACATAAAAGATCAACCATACATATACTATTATATATACTTATTTTATTTATATTATATATGATATACTGTACCTATTTTCAGGTGAAAGTATATTCATTCAAGTGAATTTTTTGTTGCCTCAAAGCTGATGCTTTGAGACCAGTTCAAATTTTTGTCCTTTGGGCCAATTCAAAATACTCTGTGACAAATTTACAAATCTTCCTAATCTTCTCCTGAAAAGATCAACTGTGGAGATCAGGGACTGCATTAATCTTTTTACTCAGCCACTCCTTGGCTTCTCTGTTGAAGCTGCCAGGAGGGTGTTTTTTTTTTTTTTAATGTTGCACAAGCTATTGCTGTTTATATTGTGGCATATCTCGCTCATGGTGTCATTGTGATTAGGACCCCACAGGCCAAAGGTCTCTGCTCACATAAAATACTGCTTCCATCATGAAGCACTAAGGATGCACAACACTGGAAACCGGAAATTCAGAAGACATCAGTCCGCTACTGCCAAGAAAGAGCCCTGAACAGCAAGGGACAGGGACTAGATCTGAGGGTCCCACACTGACATATGAAGAAAATGAAATCACCTCAGAATTTTGCTCAGTACACATTTATGAGTATGGACTAGTTGCTAAATGAAACTCTCTTCTGAAAATAATGACATGTTTTTATTTAGCTTTCCAATCTGGGACATAAAATAAATAGAATCAGAGCATGTTTACCTACAGCTGCTGTTAACCACTTGACACAGCTTATTAGCTGCACTAAAAAAGTTTGCAATAGAACTCGGAGGGCAACACATTAAACACTATTTAAAAATTATTGGCACAATATTGTACAACAGCTAGAATGAAGATAGAGAGTGGTTAAACAAGAGTTTAATGATAACAGCTAGATTTGAATGGATTTATGAATAAACTGCATAAGAGCTTACAGCTGCAATCATGTGTAACTGTCACTTGTTCATGTAATTACTGGAGGTCAGGATAGTAAGAAATATGTACAGGCTTCAGAATTTGGTTGTGCTGAAGACTAGATCTGGACAAGAATACTGTGATGAATGGTAGATTTGTTGATAAAAAGGTGTTTCTGGTAGCATTAAAACTACTCAGTCAACTTAGTTTGAATTTGCTGAGTAATTTTTGTTTGGAATGTTTACCCTTTTCCTTTTAGCAGCTGAGGCTGAATAGACTCATTCACCTAAAATATGGAACATGGAAGCTGCATTGCATACGAGGGGATTTCAGCTCTCCTCCCAGGAAAACACTGTAATTTACCAGTTAGAGATAATTTTGTGTGCAGGTATTCCATAGGAAGTTGAACAACCACAAGATCGTTCTCAGATCGTTCTCATCCCTGCCCAGAATCCTGTTCCAAAAATATTTGCCAACAGCTGGAACGCAGAGTATTCTCCAAGTCTCTCCATGTTCCACTGTTTGAACAGTTTAACTTTATACAAAACATATACATAATTAACATAATTAAATAAGAGATCTGGTGCTTATGTATTCCCTTATCTGGCAAGACCCCTTCATTTGCCTTTATATGAAAGCAGAAGCCCAAAATAAAAATGAATAACTGATGCAGCTCTTTTTTGCTGAATTTGGAGATCTCGAAGGATATTATTAAGGGACTTCTAGAGTATTCCCTCAAGGGTCTTATTAATTGCCCATAGCCAAAATATTCTAGCAAAAATGCTCTGTCCATTTTTATCTTGGGTACATGCTTTAAAAACAGAGGTTGGTGTGTCTGTGAAAACCTATCACTTGGGGCAGTTTAAGTTGCTTGGCAGAACTTACTTCCACCTGTCATCTCATCAGGAGTCTATTTTAGACAATTTCTTTGCTTGGTAATCCAGATTCATGTCAGATATGGCAAAAAGAGAATGAAAGCTAGAGCAAATACAATTTCCTTAAATTTGCTAGAAAATTCCCTTACATGAAAGTCACAGGTTTTTCTCCTTCTGACTTAGGGAAGGAATCAGTATAAGAAAAATGGGTTAAACAAGATAGTAACATGTCAAAGAGCTTCAAGGGAAATCCTCATTTTTTTCTCAGCACACTAACTAAATACTAATGAGCGTATTAAAATAAAATGAGAATGAAAAAGATACTTTACTTTCTCTATTTGACCTTGGTGCAGTGAAGGTAAGCATATTGCATCTTTTGAATAATATATTCAATAATATAAATATCTATATAAATAAAAATAAAAATAAATAAATAAATAAATAAATAAATATAAATTCAATAATATAAATACTTTTTCACTGTGAGGGTGACAGAGCACTGGAACAGGTTGCCCAGAGAGGTTGTGGAGTCTCCTTCTCTGGAGATATTCAAAACGCGCCTGGACGCGATCCTGTGCAATGTGCTCTAGGTGACCCTGCTTGAGCAGGGGGGTTGGACTAGATGATCTCCAGAGGTCCCTTCCAACCTCAGCGATTCTGTGATTCTGTGATTCAGGACTATTGGATAAGAAAAAGACTACTCTTATGCTAGAACTTCATTTTGGATTCTGAAATAAAATATAAAATTTTAAGTTTTATATGAAAGTCACCACATTTTTCTGTACTAATTCCCATGAAAGCATTGAGTAATATGTTTGTCTGCCAGTTTCTGTTTAAGAAAGCAATAAACTATTTTATAGAGAAACTAATATCTGAAGGCTAATTTTATTTGAAATTATTTTTTATCTGACAAAATAGACTTTGTGAGATTACAAACCATCCATTGAAATATTTAAGTTTTTAAATAATGGAAAAAAACAGTGTTGCTATTGTGTAGTATTCAGATTTGACAGAAGAAAGCAAATTTTCTTAACAAACATGTAGTCTGAATGGACTTCTCTATCAACTTGGTGGGGAGTTGGGTGAATATAATATATTGTCATAATGTCCAAGAAACACTGAAAAGATGTAAACATTTTGGACACATTTAAATAATTATTTAGGAGCTTTCTCATGTACATTTTATGCATAAAAGAACTTGAATGTTGACATAGCAGGTGCTCATTACTGTTGATAAAAAGCATGAATATGAACCTAAAAATAGATAAGGAGGCTTGGAGGAAAGCAGGAGACAAAAAGAACTGATTCTATCTTTTCTGACCCTGGCATTAGCCTAACTTATGTGATTTCAGTGGACTTCTATTTTATCATGAATTAGGTGATCTGGTCAAAGTTTTCAGAGAGTAGAAAACTGCCTCTTTTGATGAACAAAAGCAAACAGCTTATGAGTTTAATTACTAGTTTTCCTCAATTACCTGTTAATAAAGGAGTTAACAGTTGATCATAACTATTTAGTAACTAATAAAATTGCCTTTATGCTGCCCTTCATTGTTTATCAGGTGTGTTTAATATTACTTTAATGCCTGTATTTCACAACAGTGATTATTTTAAATGAGATTTTTTTTTAAAAAAATCTCCTTTTGAAATAACATTTGACCTGTTTTTTATTGAATTCAGACACACTAATACAAAATAATAAAAAAGGCTGGACTGTAATTAAAAATAATTTGCACAAATGGTAAAAAGTCTCTGACATACGGCTGTGGAATTTTCATCTCCTATAACTGTTGACTTAAAGAAGTAAGATAATATTCAAATCCTTTGGCATTTCCCAAACTTAAATCTTGTACAGACCTCAAAGATCTGATTTTTCTCAAATGGTGTATTTCCTTAAAGTGACAAAATAGAGGAAGTTCCAAAATAAAATACAGGACCAAATTCTTTGCTTGATTATGAAGTGATGTGCAATTTCTTTTAACTTGGAAACAGTAAGTAAAAGTTGTTTTAGTATTAGGTTACATTTTCAAATGAATTTGAATCCAAGAAAGATTCGTAATATAGACAGACAGATAAAACAGACTAATCTTCAAACTTAATAGTCAAACACTACAAGGCAATTATTGCTGATATTAATATCTTCCATTATTATTGTCCATAGGATATTAATCCCATGGTGGAAATTCTTCCACTTACTTAAACAGAATGCTGGCAGTCAGATCAGGGCTTGGATTTTTTTTTTTTTGTACTGAATTTTTTGATTAGTTTGTTAAAACCATTCTCTAATGTAGTATTATATTTGCTGAATATTGTTATTCCTTCGTCCTTAATCTTGGACCTTTATTCATATGGATCTTCTGTAAACTTGGAACATGTTATTGCTTTAGATCTCCTTCCTCCACAAACTCCTACATTTTGTTTTGAACAGTGGGTCATTTTCTGCTGAGGAAAGCTGCTAATGTCACTGTAATGTTGGTCGGGTTTGTTGTTTAGTCTATCATAGTTACGTGATTTGGCTTTTAAGCATTTGAGATAAAAATGCCAACTTTTAACCTAATTTCTTAGTGCCATTTACATTATTGGACCTTTAAGCTCCATTAAGTCAGTCTGTACTCTCAGCAGCCCCTTTGGCTTGTGTGCATGTACATTCAACATACTTTAATACCAGGGAATCATAATTAGATCTCTGACTGAACTTATTGATTTTCACACTTCTGTATTCTTTCTCCTGCATTCAGTCACATCCTCATAATTATCTTAATGTTTTTTATTTTGTTTTGATTTTATTCAAAGAAAGAATGAATTGTAAGCCAAGGTTGATCTCCACTCCAGCAGGAGCATAAGACCTCTGTAATAATTCTCTAACCATTGTGTCTTTGATTCTCTGGAATCTTGAACTTTAAGACAGAGCAACGTCCTTAAACTCAAGTTAAATTTCTCTTCTCAAGATTTTGGTCTACCTTCCCATTATGTTCTCTAAGACAAGTCTGAGATGGCCTTATAATACTAGCACTTGTTTTTCACAGAGTATAGCCAATTCATTTTTCCCCCTACTTTTCTGCTTAGTGTTCCGAGTTGCTTTTTATCAGGTTAGGCCAAATAATGTCTAACAAGCGATGTAGATAGTGATCTATAAACATCTGCTGTCTTCTAATCACCTGCCTTTGGCTTTTTTCATTATGTAATCCCTCATATTATGAATATTTTACTTTTGCATTAAAATCTTAAGATTTTGATTATCTCCAGATTTCTTCCAGTGAAAAAAGAGCTAAATTCTATAGAAACTTACTTTATCAAAACAGATGCATGTTGTGATTATCTTACAGATGTCTTAAATGCTAACTTCTTCCATACAGGGCTAAAACCTTAAGCAAAAGCAATCACATTCTATATGTAATTCTTCAGTGGTTTGTTATTTTAATTAGTAGGTATATTATTTTAACTTTAACTAAAAGGTAGCCTAAATTCATTTAAATCTCAACTTGAGCTTTGGGATTTGAACCACGACAGTAGAAGCAGAATAATTATTCCCTCACTGTCATGAGAAAAGTACCTGGGGTAGACATTTTCTTTTTACTGTACGTTAGCCAAAGGAAAGTGGTAGTTAAAAACCCACAATTAATTGTTAGCAGAATCAGGTTTCTTCTGTAGTTCAGGTGCAAAAAAAGCAGTATGTCTTGATAGATTTGCAAAATCTTATATGGTTTCTTCTTAAAAATATGTTTATTTTAAAAATCATATTTAGAATATTTAAAGTTTTCTTACATTTTAGCTGTTTTGCTCATATAACAAATGCATTAATTCTGATTTTTAGTTACTGCCATTTTTTCATTGGTCATAATTGTTTCTTCTGACAACATTTTAGTCTTAGCATCAGAGAGCAGCCTACATATTGTGTGCATGTTGATAGGGAAAATGACATTCCATTTATGGATTGTTCTATAAATACCCATTTAATGTAGTTTAATGTAGTTATGTATGCACTGTTTTATTCAGATACAAAAATACTTTTTCTTTTGTAAAATGAACCTTGATTATATTTTTCTCAAAATGGTTTTCAGTTTGTGCTGATAAACCCATATTTCGGTCCTGGGTAACTTCAAGTGGTACTCTAAAACTCAGAAGGGCTTTGTGGTGATGCATCTGAGGTCTCTCTAGACGTTTTGTGCCTGACAGAATCTAAAGCAGAGCAGGTATTCATTGAAGTGAAAATATAAATTTCTAGTTAACAAATAAGAGCAGCAGTTCCATTGCAGCTGAAGCCAAGCTGTGTCAGCGCCTCTGTGGTCCTGGCTGCCTTAACCCTTGGTTTGCAATACAATTGTTTCCCTTCATCCCTTCTGGTTGACACTAATGTTCATCTGATCTTGTGATGAACTAGTTCAGGCAACAAAATCAGCAAATATTTTTCACTTTTCTTTTTTCCCTTATAAGAACAGTTTCTGGCCAGTTTATTTCCTGAATTAGAGGAAGGGACAGGAAGTCCAAGAGTGACACTTTAGGTTGATGTAGACTGTTGTGGAATCACAGCCTGAGGATGTCCAGCTAAAATTTTGAGCTGGAATGAACTGTCACAGTTGCCAAAAGTAAAAGCACATTGACCCCATCCTTGGCCACTCATTCCAGAAATATGCTGCTTCCTCCTCAGCTTGACATATAGAATGAACCAGTTTGGGAATTGATTCTAAAGTCTTTTAGGGGAAGACTTCCTATTTTTTTTCCTCCAGACTAATTTTCAGCCAGATCAGTTTGTCTTATAGCTTCACACAAGGCAGGCTTAAGTGCCAGGAGGGGGAAAAATGGGGAGGGACTGCTTCTTTAAGAGAGGGTTTACAGTGGCTAAAAATGTTAATTTAATTACCTATCGTGGAAGGCTGTTGTAGTTGCTAGGAGAGATTCACTAGGCTCTGCAAAGAGCATAGCAGCCAGTGGAAGGAATTGATAGTCATTATGCACAAAGGCTCATAGCAGCTGATGAGAAAAGCCTATACCAGATGTGTTGAAAGTTTCTTACAGCTGATGGAAAAGGTCCAGGCCGTCTAATGTGAGAGACATATGGCAGCTGATATAGTGGCCTAGGGGTTCTAAAGAACAGTTATGGGACAAAAAAATTGGTCAGGAACTTGAAAGTGCATAAAGCTTTTTTCTTTTCTAAACAAAAACAGGTTTGCAATAATCTGCAGAGGCCAAATCATTCTCCTCCCACACCCCAGAGACTCCCTAGTTGTAAATTTGCATTGTTTTCTTTCAGTTTTGCCTATGGCCTTTGGCAGCTGCCCTGCTGATCCCACCCTGCTCCAGATCCCAGTAACAAGAACCTGACTGGACATCTGTCATCAATCATTATGAGAATATGGTGCTTACTACTCTCAAGTAGCGTTTGCTATATAAGTGCAGGCAGGCAGGTTGTATTTTCAGGTAGTACAATAGAAGAACTTGGAGAAATAAAAATAGGGGATTAATATTTATTTTCTTAAGGTTTTTTTTAGTGTTTTTGCGTACTTTTAATCTAAGGATGTAGGCTGGATTCCGATTTCAGCTAACTTAGACATTGAATATTCTTTCCCTTTTGTGTCATAAGATGTCAGGTTTCATAGACCTGTGTAGCCACTTTGCTAGATAATGGGTCTGTTCTTATTTGTAGTGTAGTCAAACGGTACTTAAACTGCTCATTTTAATTAGGCAATACTGGTACAGTAGAGACAACTCTCTTTTCCCTAAAATAACTTTAGATGTTTGTTTATAGAGTTCCTAGAGGAGCTGAAGTTGTTAGGCATGTTCATACATTTGTTTTCACAGTCATATTCAGAATGCTGATATTGCAGATGGTAAAGATGGTTAGCTCTGAGATCAGTGAAGAATGTATGTTCAATTGGCAATATGGTAAAAGCACAAACAGAGATCTCCAAACCCCCCCCCCCCAATATTTTGTTCTATTTAATGTGTGAAATGAAGAAGAAAGGGGAAAAAAAAGAATTCTGTAGGTCAAAATGAGTATGAACTGGTTTTAAAAGACAGATATGTTGTGATGCACAGAAAAAGGAAAAGCTATTTGAGGAAAGTTTGTTTAAACTGATCTCAGAGTACTGTAATTTTCCAGCTGATAGCATACCTCTTTTTATGGTTTATAAACAGAGCCTTTTTTCCTAACCATCTATGATTCTAAGTTGTTCTCTGCTGTTCTTAATTTAGACTATTGTGGTGAAGTACCGAAGCCAGGTTCCATACCTTGTTATGCTAAGAAAATCTGTGTTCCATCATCTTCTTTATTGTGAAAGACTTTGTTTATTCGTTGTTTAATTTACTGTCCTCTAGGTGACCTAACTAGTCATCATCCAATTTTATTTTTTTATAAAAAAATGAGTGTAGAGAATAGTCAAGGTAATCTTTATGCGTCTATTTTTGACCTATGTTTAATTTTTTTTTTCCTGTTCTTTGGAAAACTAGCAGAAAAGAAGCAGTGTAGTGAATCTGGGTCTGTTTTTTTTAAATCATTTCAGCTTAAACCAGGACCTTATATAAGAAAGAAATTACCATTTCAAATCTTATCTAGCCCTGAAATATACATTTTTGAATAACGTAGTACTGTTAGTGGACTCTAATATATAATTGTCTTAGGGATGTTTTAAATTCTCACAAGTCTTCTATAATTTTTTTTTACTGGATCATATTGGTTCAATTTTAATTATTGGTTTTCATATGTACAGAACAAAAAACATCCTATGCAAAAATTTATGAAAACAATAATGGAAATAGTTAATAGTAGGACTCACTAATTAGTCTAGAATACAGAACAATAACTATTTTTCTTTCAACTCTTTTTTAACAGATTTTAAAGGTGCTTGTATTTCACTGGAGTGTCTTTTTATTGTGGAATCTATGCCAGTATCCTTTGGAATGTCAGATGAACACTGAAGTGAACAGGTAACATGAGGAAGGTGGAAGACTACTGCTCCAAAAATGGACTTAGAAGTTTAGTTAAAATTATATATATATATAGTAACCTAAGCCAAATTTCATAAGGTCTACAGATACTCTCACCTAAATGTCACAATAAGTATGAAGGGTGAATTAGACATAGTTAAGCATCTTATGGAAAAGTGTCTTGATTTTCAGTTGCCATGTATGCTTTATTCCTCCTGAAGGCTGCAACTTTACAAACTTACTCAGATCGAAATTGTAGATTTGGGGATTTTACTCTTAAGTACTGAAGTCAGAACACATTGGCATAGTTATCTGTCTTTCTGCAATCGATAAATCTCTGGAAAATGTGGTAATTAGAAAATAAAATAAATGTGTACAAAAATGTAAACATTATGCATTTAGGTAAAATGGGGCCAGGCATTTTGCAGATGTAGGCTTACAAAATCAGTTAACTTCCATGGAAGACTGCTGTTTTCCATCATTTGAGAAACCAGCTTGCAATATTTATATGTATATGTACACAAATATATAATAAAATGTATAAAGTTGGTCTCAATTAATTCTCAACAGAATAATTTAGTTCCCAAGTATATTTCAGCAATTTTAATTAGTAAAAAGTGTGCCAACAGAAATCATATATAGCACAAAAGCAATGTGGAAATCAAACCATTCATCACTGTATTGGCATCTAGATTGAGTTTTGATGCAGAGTTAAAATGAGCTGAGCAGTTTTTCTTCATTCCTAAGAGTCACTCCTCTTTTTAATGTCAGGAATTGGCTGTTTTTATCAAGGTATTGTTCATTATCCTGCAACTCTGACATCTTGCAGACTACTTTCGCTTGAACAAAGTCCAGTTTTACCTGGATGGAACAATGGAGTTACAAATATATAGATATAATCTATAATTATGGATACATAGTTATATAAAGAAAACAGAAGACCTTTTTTTCTTTTCTTTTCTTGTTTTTGCTTCTGTGGCATACTGGCTTTAAATGGAATTTAAGTAAACATCAGAAAAGCTTCCTTATGGTAAGGACAGCTAACCACTGGAATAGGTTAGGGACGGACCCTTGTCAGCGACGTTTTTTTTAAAAATAGACTAAACAAACACCTTTTAGGAATGGTTTGGAGATAACTGGACAGCTGTCAAGTGGAACATTCTAGCTGTCTTCAAAACTTTTCTGGCCATATTTATTATGATTCTGAGATTCATCATTGCCATTAAAGTATTTCAGTTCAGATACAGGTCTGAAAACAGATTATGCCAGATTATGTCTATTAGTTTCCATTCAATCCATTTGCTCAGGAGCAGAAGTTTGACAGTGGGCAATAGTTTCGCAGAGATGCCAGATCCAAGGATTTTTTGCTTGTTTCTTTGTTAAGCTGTTATGTTTGAAGGAAGAAGGAATATTTTTGCACTGCTGAGACCTTGAATATTGCTGCCAACAGATAAAGGCCAACATCCACTGTTACATTCGTAGTAAAAGGAAAGGAAATAAGGAAAATGTGGCCCAGTTCCTGAATGGGGCAGGTTATCTAGTGAGAACAAACACGGATAAGGCTGAGGTATTCAATTCCTTCTTCACTTCAGCCTTCACTGCCAAGGTCTCTGTGTTTAGTGAAAGGGTTGAAGGAGGAAATAAACTACCAGCAGAGTATGAGGGTGGACTCAGGGTTTACTTGAGAGAACTTGACCAGTACGAGTCCATGGGACCTGACAGGCTGCATCCAAGAGTGCTGAAAAACCTGTCTAACATCCTTGTAAGACCACTGTTAATCATCTTTGAAAAGTTATCGAGATCTGGGGAGGTTCCTGACAACTGGAAAAAGGCAAATGTTGCATCCATCTTCAAAAAGACCAATTTGAGGAACTACAGCTTGTCAGCCTCACTTTGGTCGCCAGCAAAATCATGGAGTGGGTCCCTTGGAGCATATTTCTGGACACATGAAGGAGAAAGTAACTAAGGACAGTTAGTATGGATTTACCAAAGATAAATCATGTCTGATGAACCTGATTGCCTTTATGACTAAATGACTGGATTTGTGGATGAGGGGAAAGTGGTGGATGTCCTTTACCTTGAATTTAGCAAAGCTTTCAACACTGTCTTCCACAATATCCTTGTACCCATGTTAGGATGTTATGGACTTGGTGAGTAATTAACTAAATGGGTAAAATAGTGGTTGGATGGCTAGGCTCAGAATGTGGTGGTTAATGGGCTGTACTCTACCTGGATGCCTGTGACAAGTGGAGTACTGCAGGGATCTGCACCGGGATGTGTCCTGTTTAATACCTTTATCAATGACCTGGGAGAGGTGGTGTAGCGCACTCTTAAGGCCAGCAGCATCTGGGGCTGAATTCACAGGAGCAGAGCCAGTAGATTGAGGGAAGTGATTATACCCCTTTACTCAGCCCTTATTAGACCGCATCTAAAATACTGTGTCCCGCACTACAGGAAAGATGGTGATAAACTGGAGTGAGTTCAGTGAAGGGCCACCAGGATGGTTGGGGGCTGGAGCACTTGCCATGTGAGGAGAGGCTGAGGGAAGCGGGTTTTTTCAGCCTGGAGAAGCTTCAGAGGTGGCTAACAGCAGCCAGCCGGTGCCTATGAGAAGGTTATAAAAAAAATGGACCCAGCATCTTCACAGTGGTAGGTGGTGTGAGAATGAGAAACAATAGTCATAAACTGAAACAAGAGAGGTTTTTCACCACAAAGGACAGTCAAGCAGTGGAGCAGGTTGCCCAAAGAGGGGGTGCCATGTCCTTCCTTGGAGGTGTTCAAGACTCACCTGAATAAAGCCCTGAGCAACCTGGTCAGATCTCAATGCTGCTTTGTTGCAGGAGGTCAGACTAGAAACTTCTTGGTGTCACTTCCAATCTGAATTTTCCTATTATCCTATCTTCCAGTCCCAGCCTCCTAGACCTTTACATAGCCTATTGTACATATGGATATACATACATACATATGTATTTAACTGTGCTTGGTCATTATGTATGGCCTTCTCTCCTAAAAGCATTATCTGAAATGGAAAATAATGTGCTTAAATAATTTGGTCCCATCTTGAAGGGATATGCAGACAGAATAACTAGGAGAAGCAACACTTTTATTACTATTGCCAGCAATATATGGACAGCATACAGTTTTGACTGTCCTCGTAACATCTGACCACATAGTTATCAACAAACTGGCCTTTCTTTACAGAAGAAAAACAGCTAATTGTTCCTGAACCAGAAGATCATGTCTGTGAGGGTGACAGAGCACTGGAACAGGTTGCCCAGAGAGGTTGTGGAGTCTCCTTCTCTGGAGATGTTCAAAACACGCCTGGATGCAATCCTGTGTAATGTGCTCTAGGTGACCCTGCTTGAGCAGGGGGGTTGGACTAGATGATCTCCAGAGGTCCCTTCCAACCTCAGCGATTCTGTGATTCTGTGAATACAGAATTAGTAAGTTAAAGGCACACTCTGAAAATTTTCTAGTTCCCTTTCATTTTAAATTCATATCCTCAACTGGTCAGTTCACTCTATGGTTGCTTGATGTAACACAGATGCAAAGCCTTTGTATAACAGCGTCTCAGAACACTGCTTTCTACAAATTATGATCAACTAGGAGATTAATTATCCCATTTAGATGATGGGATGATGACTTAGCCTTTCTTTTCTTCAACTTTGTCACATCTCAGCCAGGCTGTATCAGTGCAATATACCTTGAAATAAATACTCAGAAAGTTAGCTGTGCTTCCATGCCGTCATTGAAAGGGTTGAGACAGGATTAGAAGAACAACTATTTGAGACAGAGTAGTCATGTTGCTTTGGGAACTATCCAATGCCCTTACTACTGTTGGTGATAATGATGAATAGTATATAATATAGTATTCCAAACTGGCCCAGATGTAGTCCTTAAATTGTCTTATATAAAGAAATGTCAGACTTCCTTGAATTTTCTCAAAGTTTATGTTGCCCACAACGCATTTTTTTTTTTGTTTATGTCAGGCTGACACTGGCTGATTGCAGAGAATTCAGTTTGTTGGTTGGCATATCACACTTGTAGTGAATGTGTACTGGGAATTTTGAAATATTAAACCTGTCTTAATTATAACAGAAATCAAAGCTGGACTCTTTATGAAAGCACTGGAATAGTTTGAGTTTTTTTGTTTTTTTTTTTCCATTTTCAATACCTTAATTTGCAAATAATCCTGTTGATAACAACGAAAAAACAACAAAAAAAAACAGGACTAGATCATTAGGAAAAATGTTGAATGTTGCTCAGGAAATAACAAAAAACCTGAGATTTTCTCATACTTATCATTTTTCTCAGTCTTACTATCCCACATTCTTTTTCTAGTCCTTTCTAATAATTCATTCTATTGACACTTCTTTTCCCTATCAATCTTTATTCTCAATATCAGCTTATTGACTATCTTAATGTAACCAAAAAATATGCCATTATTTCTTCAGCTATCCTGAGATATACAAGTTGCGGTATATCTCAGTTGTAAGATGCAAGTTAAAGACCTGAATCTGCTTGATTCACAGCTGCCTTATTCTAGTTTTATGCTGATGTATCTTCACCAATTTTAGCATGATGAATTAAGATTCATACTGAGAGGGGTATTTCCAGATTTTATTTAAAGATTTACTCTGCCTTCCTTGTCATTTATGAAAACTGTACTAAATTTAGTGACCCTTTTTAAGATTCAAGAGATAGGAAAGAACCTGTTCAGTTGATTCTAAGTAGAGGACGACTTTTGTGCCTATCTGATTTGTACTCCTTTCAACTATGATGATTAATTTTAGTGTGACTAGCCACTGAATAATGTCTATGAAGAACAGGGCCCTCTGCAAGCAGCGAACACTTAAATTGTCTCAAACCACTCTTCCATTCATTGGACACACACTTGTTTGCCTGATTATATATAGTCTTAAAAACTTTGGGAAAAGTGCTTGAATCTGTTGAAAAACATTTAAGTGTCTTGAAAGAAATGAGAAATTTTGACTGCCAGAATTACAGTATTTCTGTGCTGATTACAGCTACATGGTGATTTACTGGATGTTATTTCTGGGAATGATTTCCCCAGAAGTGAGATAATGGCAGTGACAGCCAATACAGATTGCCTAATACTGCTGCATCATTCCCCATATTAATTTCACATATATATTTATATTTCCACCAGTTTCTTAAAAACATGGTTGCCCTCTAGCTCTGCATAAGTCGTGTAGCTTAATCTTTACTGATTTGTAATTACAGGCTCTCTTTGGAAAAAAGATACTACTGTACATCTTTCTTAGCTCTTTATCCCATTGCAATACATCATTAAACTCTTTTATAACATGTTATTTATTATGTTATGCAAACTCTGGGGCTGTTAGGAGCAGCCTTAAAGGATTTATATTTTATTTATATATGTTTTTACTTTTATTCTTTTTTTCAGTTGGTTATAACCTATTTTAAATAATTCGAGAAAAAATATTGCTTGTTGTAAAACAGATTCCCTCAGGAATTATAGACCATTTAGCCTTTTTTTCCCCTGTTATATTTCATCAGATTTTAGCTATCTCCCAGTGAGAAAAGGTTTCATAGATTAAAACAGCAATTGATTTTTTTTTTAGCTTTTATTTGAATTTATCCATTCCACTGAAATACATTATGTGTCTCCAAAGAAACTAATAAATTATAGACAAAGCAAAAGTTAAAATTAGATCTGAGTGTGGTGTAATGCCCAAAGGAAACTGTTTGGAAAGGTTACAAGCTGTCAAAAAACAATTTGTATGGTTAAAAGCCACACAGATTCTGTTAATGGAGTATCTGTAATGATTATTTAGGCATTGGTTGCTTATTATGTCTTTGAGGCAGCATTTACTGTGTTACTTTGGAGGCTATAAAGACCTGTAATTCAGCACCTATTATACAGAAGAAGTGTGTGCAAGAATGCACTGTACCACATCAAACAAACCTCTCCTCTCTAATCTCTAGATTTTTAATCATTTTTCCCTCTTGGAATTATGGTTGATGCTGATTGTGAGAATAAAGACTAGTTACTGTAGTGAAAGGATCATAAAGTCAATCATGTGGATAAAATTACTTAGCAATTCAGCCAGCTGGTCTCTATTTGGCTTCACTTCAGTTCATTAGCTTATGGGGAGAATTCACTCCACATTTAAAGAAGGCAAAAACTTCATAAAAACTGGTTTGTAATTAATTGCAGCTTTTTATATAGAAATAAAATTTCAAAGTGAGTGTGCCCATTGGGCACTGATTTTTGATTACTTTTTGTATCCTTCTCAAAATAACTCTTTTGTATTCGTATTAGTCCTAGATGCAGGTTGTACAATCAGAATCCATCTCCTTTTTGTTAAAATGATTCTTTATACCATGTAATACTTGAAGAGCTTTCAAATCACAGTATATGCTAGTGGAGTAGACAACTTTAAACAGCTTCAGAGCTATTTGGAAGCAAGGCCGTATAATCTTGGCATTCTGTGCCCGTGCTATCATGCAGGTGATTAGGTGGCATTGTGTAACTATAAGCATATGTTTAAAGTGCTGTGCATCATAAGAACATTGTGGTTTGCATGCTTTACAAGTGCTAAATAGCTTATGTTAATTACTATTGTATTTAATGGAGCCAGAAATAAATATACTATTCTTCTAGTTTGGAAACCTTTTATAGAGAGCACATAAAAGCAGGAGGGTAACTAGGCAGTTTATACATTTCTAATCCCTTAAAAGAATATCCCAAATGAGCCCAAATTACTCCCAGAGCCTTTCAGGTCAAACTGGAGAAGGCAAAGAGGCAATGGCCTGTACATTTATGCTAGCAGTTACACTGCACTGCTAAAGACAAATGATATAAAAATTCAGGTCAGAGATATATTTGTAACAAAAGTTTATATCTACTGAAAGGAGCTTATTGCTTATAAGGCCAGACTAAACACCCATGCAATAGCTGGACACAAAGTAGTGGCCTTTCCTCAGAAGTGGTGTATGGTTTCAAAGTACACAGAATGTATTCTGGGAATATACTTTGATAGGCAAAGGGGAAAAGTGAGTACTGGGGTGGAGATATGACTCTTGGTTATCCTTCTACCTACTAAAGCTACTTGAAATGTGAAAACGGTAAGAAATTTCAACGTTTCAAAATGTGTTTCAGTTTCTAATTAGATCAAAATAGATTCTGAAATGCTGAGGTTTCTTAAAGTTTCCACATTTCCACAAGAAAATTTTCAAGGAAACAAACTATCCATAGCACTTTTATTCTGAGATGTTTGATACATACTGCCTAGATCTCAAGGATTCATATTATTTAATTAATTGGCAGTTTCCATTTGGAGATATTTCTCTGGCTATTTTACAACCAGTTCTAGGATTCGTGTTACATTTCCCCTGTAAGTGTGTATGCTGACAGAACTGAGGGATATTCAAGAAGGTATATGACACATTCTGAGCTCTAAAAAGATTCTTTCTGTACTGATTCAGGAAATCTCAATATAGTTCAGTTTTCCTGAGGCAATGTAGCTATGTCTTTTAGGCACGTGTCTTAAATGAAAGATACGCTTGTAAGAAGAACTGTATAACCAACACTATTTAGCTATGGAAAAGATAGCAATTAAATTCATATCCCTATCCATTTGTCTGTTAGCTGGAATGCATTTTTTTTTTTTAGTTCCTTCATATTTCTTTCAGCTTTATTTAGTAAATATTACTGACATTCATGACAATCATTGACCTTATTAATAATTATAATTTAATTATTTGTTTTCTTTTTATCTTCTTCAATAGTTAGATATTACCAAAGCATAAGGGAAGGAAGAACTGGTAAAACTAATAAAAGGAAGTAAAGCTTTTGTTTTAACCTCAAGCAACTACACAAAACACCACTTTTAAGTAGGGAATCATTAGCATAAAGGACATGTGAATAAAAGTGCCTATTCAAATTTCTATTGCTATTTTCTAAAGCAGAAATCGTGAAAAACGAGATCTGTCCCAGGCTGAAGTCTGGACTAGCATGTATAGGAAATTATAGGGCATTTTATTCCTAAATAGTTCCTCAGCCAAAGCATATTCCTCTCAACCATTTCCATCTATTTGCTTGATGACATTTCATGGAAATGCCCTGGAGACCTTCAGTAGTTGCTCTGTATTCCCTTGACATTATTCTTTTTCCTTCTTCCAAATTCTTCCATACTTTAAGTAGTCTACAGGAGGTCCTACAGGGCAGTGCTTCAGTAACCCTCCTCTTTTTGGGGGGAGGAATAAGGGTGGCAGCAATAATTTAGGATGGGAATGGTCCTTGCAAAGCCGCTCATGACTTGTGCTTATAAATAGTGTATGCAGGGGAACGTCTGACAGTAGGGGAAAAAAATTCTGCACCCTAAATCTGCTTTAGACTACCATGGGATGGAGAAGCCCAAAATACAGCTGCTTTTATGCAACTTATTCATCCTCTACGCTTTGTAGAAGGTCTCTATGTAAAAGGACACAGAGACGGGAGAGGCATTCTATTAAGTAGTGCACAGGAATTTTAAACTCCCTATACAGCAGTTAACTACTGCCATCTATTCCAGTTATTGACTGTTCAATTTCCTTAAGTTTATTACACATCTTCATTTCCTGGATGATCAGAGATAATTTAATTACAGAAAATGATTAATTAAAACATTTAGAAAATAAGTCACCTCCATCTGTTTTATGAAATACTGAAAACAGAAATCCAAAACTGTTAAAATGCATATAATCATATATAAAATTCTTTAAAAGCATATTTCATGGCAGAAAATAAAAGAATCACTAACAGGTCTTAATGACAAAGTATATGATCCTCTCTATATAGGTAAGACAGGGTTGTGACGACCATTGGTTAACATGCTACAGAGTTTGAAATGATGTAGCTATCCAAAAGATGCAAGTTCTCTACTTCAGCATGAAAGTTTAAATCGTAAGTATAATATATTGATCTTCCATGAGACATGTTTACTTTAAATAATACTCCACACAAACATGTTTTTCTGTCCTATTTTGTAATACTATTATAGCTGGTACTGAAGAGATCTTTGCAAGACAGAGGTTTGCATTATTTTATTTGTCTGGCTTAATGTTCATAAGAACTTTGCACACAGATTGCTGAAAGTGCTTATGATCAAAATTAAGGATATTTTGGGAGTTGTAAAACTTTGCATAACAACTTGTCTGGCAGAATTACTGTAAAACCTGGAATTACATGAATCTCAGGTCTATTTTATATGGACTCCATAGTTTGGTTAGGTATCTAGATTTAAAAATATATGCTGCTAGTCAGAATAGGCAGAGCTGCAAAACATGAAAGAAGGAAAATTCCTAGCAGCTGTTTCTCAGTATGAGAGAGTTGTATTAAATCTGTGGCTTATGTTTTTTTCAATACAGTTGAGCAAAACAAATGAAAACCACTAAAATTCATAGAATTCATTTCTTGATATCATTAAGTTTATCTAGAAAACTTTAAACTACTCAGCCATTATCCTAGTGTAGCTTGAAGAACAGAAATCATCAGCTGTAAGCATAACTGCTGCTTCAGCCAACAACAAATCATTCTCAGTCCTAGGGTTCCTGTCTGTTATTCAAGGCCAATTGGAAATGTGCAGACAGAATTCATCCTCCCTTATAGGGGCCAGTGACCCTTCTACCTTGGAGCTGGTGATCCCTGCAAATGTTACGCTGCAGAACTTGTCCTTGATTTCAATGACTTACAACATTATTAACAAACTTAAAAATGTAAGAATAAATTATTAGTAGTCCTCTATAATCAACGTTATATGTATACATTTAAAAAGAATCCTTAAACAATGTTGGAGTTGTCTATACCCTAGTTATATATTGCTTACATAATTTCTCAACCAACAAAACATAAACTTTTCAAAATAGCAAAAAACCCCATCTATTATGAATTACCATATGTTTTATTTATATGGAAAAAAATTACTGCAACAACATTTTACAAAATGTCAGAAAATGTTTTGGCTTGGATATATAGGCAAAGTATGAAAAGAACACCTGGTATGGCATTACACGACAGACCTCAACTTTATTAATAGCAGATATGATATAATTGGATATAAACTGTTTCCACTGCCTAGATATAAGGGAATTCCCATGTATTCTACAGAGAGGATTACTAAATTCTCTTGCTTCATATGAGAAAGTGTTCAGTACTTTGATAGGATTGAGGCCTGTTGGCTCTAAATATTCTCTCCTCCCTTCCCAAAACATTTGCTCTATACCAGTACACATGCCACTATTTTCTGTTTGCAGATATCTAATTATATGTCCTCCTTTGAAATTTACCTGTATTAAACAGTTTATCTTCCCAGCAGCAGCTTCTATTTCATTAACGCGGAAAAAGGTAAAAGCCCTTGCAAGCCCGACACTTGCAACAGAACTCTTTGTTTACCACTGTTACCACAAATGACCAGTTATCCTATAGCATTACGTCTTCCAGCCTTTTTGATTTCAGGGTAGGGAGGCCATGGGGCTACCATTAATCCGTCCAGCTCTTAAAATCAAGAAAGGCAGCTGCCATGTGAGTCGTGATTTACAAATTTCCGCTGCTTGTCTCCTTGTCCAGCTGCTCTTACAGACTCACGGAACAGCTGAGATAGGAAGGGATCTCTGGAGATCACCTAGTCCAATCTCCCTGCCCAGAGCAGAGTCAACTAGAGCAGGTTGCCCAGGGCTGTGCCCAGTTGGGTTTTGAATATCTCTAAGGACGGAGACTCCACAGCCTTTCTCAGCAACCTGTTCCAGTTTTTGACCACCCTCAGAGTGGCAAAGTTTTTTCTCATGTTTGAATGGAATTTCCTGTATTTCATTTGTGCCCATTCCCGTTTGTCCTCTCCTTGGGCACCACTGAGATGAGTCTGGCTCTCCCACTCCCACATCAGGTATTTATACACACTGATAAGATCCCCTGAGCCTTCTCCTCTCCAGGCTAAACAATCCCAGCTCTCTCAGCTCTCAGCCTCTCCTCATATGACAGATGCTCTAATCCCTTCATCATCTTCCTGGCCCTATGCTGGACTTACTCAAATATGTCCATGTCTTGTACTAGGGAGCTCAGACCTGGAGCCACCACTCCAGTTGTGGCCTCGTCAGGGCTGATTAAAGGGGCAGGATCACCTCCCTTGACCTGCTGGAGACACTCTTCCAAATGCAGCCTAGGAGACTGTTGACTGCCTTTGCTGCAAGGGTGCATTGCTGGCTCATGTTCAACTTTCTGCCCATCAAGTGCTTCACAAAGACAGGAGAGACAGACAGTGGCATCTCTGGAGAAGCCAGATCTCATCCACTGAGTGGCTGATGACACTTTATTTGCATAACTACCATTAACAATTTATCAAGAGTATGAGGAGCAGGAACAATTACAATTATATGTTTTAAAAATCACCTCTATTTAGGTTGAAGTGTCCTAACCAAATGAAGAAAACAAAAGGTTTTTACTACAGTAAATGTTTAGAAATACTTACATTTTCCATGTTTGGTAGAAAGTCCTGGAATTTATTTAATAAACTGAAAAATATACTAATTAATGGTCTATTATATCTCATTTTTTAAAATAATTTCAGTTTTGGTGGAGAAGCTTAGACTGAAAATATAGGTTTTTTTTGTTTGAGCTACAAAACTAGCAAACTACCTATTTTGAGTTAGTTTTAGACAGAACTTAAAGTGTTGTGGTGAGCTGAGTTTTCTAGAATCAGGCACAATTACAATATATATGAGAGCAATCTAATTACATTAACATATGTATTTGCTTTAAGTCTTGGCTATTCTACATACTTCAATGGTTTGAGTGTAGGACTGAAATGGAATTTGATATTCTCTGTCTAATAAATTTAGAAGCAAAAGAATAAAAAATTATCTCGACAGGTTTTCACTTTGTCCAATATCTAGTTACTGAGAATCATCAGTACCAGATGTAGCCACCTCAGGAACAACCATTTTGAAATAAAATATTTTTATATATACACCTCCCTCCTTGCTTAGTAGTTGATTTGACTGTGGAAGCAGGACTATTAGTATTCCTTGTAGTGCAAGGTGTCTACACAGATGTGCATATATGGATAGCACTAGATTCTACAACTCAACATGCTAATGGACAGTAATTCAGGGGCAAAAATCAAGTCACCTTACAGGAAAGAGCCTGTACTGCTAATAACAACTTAGGTTTAGTAGCCTTTCTTGTTTTCATATAAATTGCAGTTCAAAATAGTAATAACTAATTCTAGATGGTTGTGCTTTTATCTACTTCCAGGGTAGATATAGACAATCTGCCTAAGGCTCTTTGCTTTATAATACTGATCGAATATATTATGTCAATTTTTATTGCTTATTTATTTAGCGCTTTCTAAAACAAATCAAAGTGCCAGCAAAATCCAGTAGAGGAGTGCAGCGCTCAAGGAGCATGCATGCAGTACTTAAGGTACAAGAAGCCATTTATTAATACACCAATATACCCAACAACTAAGAGATAAATAAGTTTGACAGGGTTAGGAGCAATTCACTTTGAGATGGAACACAGACAGTGCTAATTAGGCATTATGAGCTTTAGGTAACTGAGTAGTGATTCATAGATTTTTTTTTTTAATTTAAAAATTAAATCTTATTTCTCTGCATTTATAAAAAGATAAAAATTTAGACAAAGGACATGAATACTGAACAAGGTATTTTGAAGACTTATATATTTTATCTGTGTAAGAGCTGGGGGAACTTCTGTTTTTACTGTTTTTTCTATATCTTGTAGCAAAAATGTTCACAAGTTAATGTAAGACTATAATGTAAAGTTTATGCAATTAAAGACCATAAGAGAATTTATAGACCATTTGTCATTGGATATGGGTCATAAACTGTGAAATTCAGAAAATAAGGAAGGAATTCCATTTGTAGCTCACCGTTGCCTGAAGCCTACCTAATGAAATCTTTCTCACTCAGAATTAATAGTGTATCTAGCCAAAAAGCATTGAATATTCACTGTGCATGTTAAACTGGAAAAAGTAGAACAAAACTTTGCATACTCACAGAGGCTTTTTGTTGGGTTCAGTTCAACCAAAATTAGACAGCTCTTGTTCATTTAGTACATTAGAAAGGAGCTGAACTTTTAAAATTCTGAACTGTCAGCTCCCATCATTTCATATGACAGCTGACGGTTTGAGTGTAATACACACAAAGCATACTAAGTGAAAAGTTGCTAATGAATACAATTGCTTTTTTTAAACCAGGGAAAAGGAAAACATTAGCCAGTACTTTGTGGATATTTGTTACGATGGAAAACGAATTCTTTACTCTTCTTGTTTGGTCTCGCTTGTGGAGCACAAAACTGGTATGAAGAAATCTGCTAATTTTCTAATGAATGAAGAACTAATGAATCTTTTGTGCTTTGCTGATTTTAATATGCTATATGATATTGCCTCAAAAATTAAATACATGTTTGAGAGAAGTATTTGTCAAAGCAAAAAAAAAATCTATGGTTCTGTATGTAAATGGTATACACATTGGACCTTATTTTCTGAAGAAATGATCATCTTCCACTGAAGCCACTGAAGGAAAATATTCAGTGTGCTAAAAATCATAGTTGTAAAATCTGACTAATCTAAATTAATTTCACATATTTGCTTTTTTTCCCCTTGTATTCTTACAGTAGGACTCTTGAAACTTTAATTTTCCTTTACCAAAAATTATTGATGTTTGTAAAAGAGAGGACACATTGTCTTTCTTTAAAGTAACTTTTGTAGTTAGAAGATAAAGCTCTTGAACTAAATCTGTCTCCTTGTGTGCATAAAATTGCTTTTAAAATTTAGTAAAAAAGTTTGTCATACTAGTAAGTAGAGGTATTTTAGTAAATTCTGTCAGTAATGTAGAGCAGTATTTGATATCTATCATTTTTAAGAAACAGAGGCTGCCAAACACAGGTTGTGCAATGGTCTTAAGTGTACTTCTGACATGAAATAGCAAAGTAAAACAGAAAAGGAGGAGACAAAAGGGTTTCTTCTCCTAAAATAAGAGGACTCAAATATGGAAAAATCTAAGTTATATTTTATCCTACACCTGTGACTTAATGTATGAGTATGATGTACTCACTTCTTTACTGCCTTTATGCCTTCATTTCTAAAGTGGAGATGCCTTATCAGGTCTTGTGATCCTTAATTCGTTTGGGCTTGTAAAACACTTTGAAATGCTTGGACAAAAACCTTAGTGGTGCAAGTTATTTTACTGATTTGAATTTATTGTACATGAGCCCAGTAAATTATGGTCTGATCTGGATTGGTTTCATACCAAAGTCCTTTAAAGACTAAGGGAAGAAGTGATAGTTAAAATAACAATGAGAGGCTGGCACCAATCACAGACAGGTGACATTTTAAGATACTGAAACACGGACTACATTTGGATTTAAAAATCTGTCAATTGCAATGCAAAAACAGTACAATACAATCTCATGATCTTTAAATAATTAATTAATAAATAATAATAATTAAACGCCCTATGATTTCAGGCAGAATTAGAGTCAGGGTTCAGATTCAAGAAAAGCAAAATCATATAAAATTTCTCAATAAAGTACAGGCTTGCCAACTGTTGAGTTCAAGTTTGCCTCTTTTCTAGTTCAAAGTCTCATTAACCTTGATAATCTCACACATTTTCAGGAGCATTTCAACAGACGAATAGGCTTGGGTTTTTGATTTGATGTAGAGCAAAAATCATAAGGATAGGTTCAAATCTGTGATTTGAGTTGGAAATCTCTTTATCTCCTTAAAATTCAAAGTGGTTTGCATAGGCCCAATTTCCACTAATTACTGTTATCTGAAGCAAATGCTGCTTAATTTTAGACATATACTTGTTATTCCTTCCATTCACTTTATGTGTTTACTGGGTGACAGCTGGCTTATCATGCTGGAAATTGTGAGGATAACTTCTGGTTAAGGATAAAAACCCCTAAGAAAGGAATCTCTCAAAGGAAAGAGTGCTTTCCTTTTGTTGTTATGCAAAAGGTTGGTAAAGGCACTTCGAAGTAATCTGGAAACTGTGATTTCACTTCCTTGGGTTAAACCAGTCACTGCTGTAAGTAATGTGGAAAAAGTTAATTTATGTTAAACTCTAGCATTACATGGTTGAAAAAAACAATTCAGCTATGAACTTTGAAGTTTTCATGTTTGTTTTGTGTGTTGAAGGCTCTCTGTATATTATGTCATTCAAAAAGATTTCAATAAAAACATGTGAAATAATACCTAGGATCAGCTTTTCTAAAATGCTCGTTAACATAGTGGGCAGATGGTTTAATGTCTAACTTTATTTTCATACTTTTTAAAAAAAATGTCAGTTGTAGCCTTTGTTTTCCTTATTTAAAATCACTAACAACGTTTGACAAACTTAAGATTTTGTGAAGGTTATCTTAAAACAGAGCTCTTTGTGGTCTGGATGTGCGTATCTATCTGCCATAATATCAATCTTATTCTTTTGATTCATTCAATTTGCCTAGATATACTTAAGGATCAAAAACATATGCTGTTCCAGGTGTGCTTGTGAGCAGGCACCACTGATGGAGTTTTATGTAAAGAGATTAAAAATTCCTTGCATGAGCTGTCACAAACTGTTTGGCTGAACAAAGTCACTGTTACTAAAGCACTGCTGATAC
The DNA here is from genome assembly GCF_036417845.1 of Apteryx mantelli. Taxonomy (NCBI): domain Eukaryota; kingdom Metazoa; phylum Chordata; class Aves; order Apterygiformes; family Apterygidae; genus Apteryx; species Apteryx mantelli. The sequence goes on from NC_089981.1 coordinate 55,939,995, forward strand.
TCTTAAGTGGGAATGCAATGAAAAACATCTGAGTGAAAACTAGATTAGTAGAATTGAAAATCGTCATGGATTCCAGGTCAGAAGTAAGTAAATAAGATGATGGTTCAGGGAAGGTCAAATAGTATCCATGTTCTCAAGTGGTGATGAAAACTTCAATTGTAAAGAATATAGAAACAGGTGTGATTGTTGTAAGGCAGTAGAACAGAGAACTTTCTAAAAACTGAAAGTTAAAATTCTGCAATCTAGAATGGTGCACCAGAATAGCATAACCTTATGGTTACTCCTATTATTTTATGAACCTGAATAGATTACCAGGTGTCTGTACAAACAAAGAGAAAATATTCTTTGTCTTTGCCTTAACTTCTAAAAGCCATACACTGCTCAACAGAGTATGGTACAGAGTCCTACCATGCAAACAGGTGCAATGGATAGCACTACGCCTTTCATTCACTGCTCTTTTTGCGAGTCCATAAAGAGAGCTGACACAAAACAAACAATGCAGTTTGGACACATATTGCACCATATGACTGGAAAGTGAATTTGTCACACAGTGCAGTCCATCCCTTCTCCACTCTGCTTTCACGCTATCACAAGTATAACACTGCCTTTGTCTGATGGATTAATGCTGATAGGCTTTATGGAAAACTGTGTTCAGAAGAGCTATTTGAATGAGGAGAGTGAATGATTGCCATATGAAAACAGAGAAATGAAAATGTTTCTAGCAAAACTGAGTTTTGGTTTTGTTCAAAGGATGTTTCTGTTTTTTTCTGTATGATTTGGCTATGGCTGACCTAGCAGAGAAAAAATAGAATAGGAAAAGCGAAGTACACTAGAAAAAAGAATACAGGGGTTTTAAATTTTAATTAAGCCAGACAGAGATAATCTAATCACTTTAAAGTGTAAACTGAGGCATATGGCAAAGATCAGTTCACTACTGAGACTGACAAATGGACTCTCTTCTGTTAACTCCAGTGGCAGCAGTAGAAAGGAGGAGAGGAAATAACAAATGCAGATAAGCAATAAACAAGCCCAGGGAATTACAGGGGAGTAAGTTGTAATAGTATGCTAAATTACACGTATACATTAACCTTCTTTGTTTCCTTGCTGCAAAGAAGGATATCTAATTATAAATAAACATGAGAAAGCTTCAGACCAATACTAGTGCTAGAATGAAGAATCATTTTCTTTTGCTGGAAACTCAACATAAGTTGAATTCTTGTTTATATCTATTGAACTTTTAAATTAAATACAAATATACTGGCATCTGTGTGTTTTGGGGGCTGTTTTAAATAGTAAATGTGTGAGATTTATATAGGAAGAATTCCAATACAAAATTAATTATGTATAAAATTCATGCAGAAGATGGTTGACAGTGCATCTTTGAAGAACTATTTCTGTTTGCATCAAAATCCCCTATTGCTAACAGAGTAAATCAGGTAGAAAGCTTTATATGAAACCTACACATGCAATAACAATATACTTTGTTATTTACCACCATAATTTTTTACATAAACGATTTTCTGTCTTTATTGCAAATGCATCCATGTATCCCTGAACAGACTGTATTTCACTGTCATTGTTCATTATCTGTTCTTCTGAAATAGAAACTTTTCTGGTTGGTGGGCTTTTTTACTGTGTGATTTGCACATACACATAAGCATTCTAATATATAAAATAGAAGAAATACATCTATCTTTTAAAAATCACAGTTTCACCCACAAATCCTTTACTGTTTCCATGATGTATCATGAAAATCCCAACACAACCCACAACAAGCTAACAACATAGTGGTATCATCCATCATAGTCATCACCAGAGTTGATCAAGTCTCAGGCCACCTTTACCACTGAAACCTTCCTGTCCCAGTGAGGGAAACAGTGAAATGAGAACCAACCTGAATCTTTGTCATTAAGGGAAGATATTTCTTGATATTTCATTTTTTTCCATTAATGTTCCCTCTATGCCTTTCCATGCAGTTCCTGGTTTCATATGATAATAGAAGAGAAAGTCTTTTTAAAGGTATGGATGTTGCAGACAGTCTTTTCTTTTGCAGTAATATAAATCAGAAATTGCACTGCTTGCATCAACAGACTTGTTCCCGCTGCCACAAACTACTATGAGAATGTAGAGAACAAAGTACATGTTTTTCACTGAGGAGTTAGATCCCTTACACTCGTATCTTAGAATGCAAAATATTTTCTTGGCCTATGATACACTGTTCTGAATCCAGACTGTGATGGTGGACTATTAGGTGGAAAGGTGTAAGTGAAGACCTAAAACTTTGGATCCAAGAATCCATGGGGAGCTGGCTATTCCTCATTGTATACTATAAGAATGCTTAGTCTTTCCTTTCAGGCCTGTGGAACTGGCCATTTTATCTTACAGGATACTGTTAGACAAGCCCTGAAATGATAAATATAGCAGTTCTTATCCAAAGAACCAAAAGTGTATCACAAAGAAATGCTGCAGTTGCTATTAAGCATTTACCAGAGACATTATTTGACTATAATACGTTGTTTCAGCAGCCCTGAAGAAAATTGTTTCTGGCATGAAAAACAGGGTGTCACATCAGAAGCAAATATTTGACATTTTCTTGTTTTCATCATGCCTTGTCAGTATAGTTTTATAAACATCCACGAAGTTTTGCACACAGAGAGGATAAAAAGAAACACTAATGATAGACTATTCACTGAATGGGAGTCACATACTAGAATTTATATTGTAGTAGAATTTGGAGACTTTTGCTCATAAGAAGTGATGCTAAAAAATTAAATTTTAGTTTAGTATTAAAAATGATAAAATTTTACTATATCAATATATATAGCAACACAATAATGTAACAGCTTTAATATTAATACTTATATCTTTTTATGCTGTCAAGTAATTTAAAAATACATATATGACATAATTTTCAAATATATTTAATTATTTAATGTCACACAATTTACTAGAATTCTGTTGCTGTTATTATAACTGTATTTTTAAAATGTGCAATCACTGTAGAAAATTTGTGCTCTTCCTATTTTATCCTGGAAGCTAATTAATTACTGTGTCATGTTTCATGAATGTGCCAACATAAGATTATGAAGAGAGTAGAAACAGAGTGCAATCTGCTACTATTTTTGATAAAACCTATATCTTCAATGCCATAAACAAGATAGAACCATTTCAAATGTCCTGTGTTTCACATCTAATATCAGAACTAAATAATTTAGATTGCCCCCAAAAGAAAAAACCCAGAATACCTGGTTATAATTTCTCTTCATTTTCAGCTAATATGAAAGCATATTTAAGAGAAAGTAAATAGCCAAGTAAATTCAGATCTGGCATGGTAAGAAAGTCAAGATCTGGAATTTTGGGTTAGTCCATTATGGTACCCAGACAAAAATTTTAGGCAGTTTGGCTTTGATGTTTTTTGATTGGTCCATACTAGCAGAAAGTCAACCAGAAAGTTCAGTACTTGCTTCTGCTGCTGCTGCTACTACTACTACTACTACTACTACTACTACTACTACTACTACTACTATGACTAATATTTCTAGAAAATATTATGAATCATAGTCTTATGGTCAACAGTTAGTGAATATCACAGTGTTTTATAGCCATGTAGGAGAGTGAGAATTTGAATGTTACTTTATGTTCAGTTTGGATGGGGCTTTTACATTATTTTTTTAGGGCTGTCTTCCTAAAGAAATGGTATTAGTGATTTTTGAATGGATTCTATCATAGCCCTGTTCATTTGGAAAGTTACTGTAATGTAGCATATTTGCAATGAAGGCAAGATACTGGTTTGTGTTGCTGATCATTTTTTCTGGTTAATGAGCTAAAAGAACCAAAACTCTTTTTGATCGAGAACATTCTCATTTTATATTTTAAATTATTACAAAATTAATTTTCTGTTTCAAGCTATGCCAAAATTTGATCTCAGATATAGCATTCCTCAGATTCATTTTAAAAAAATTCTGAATTCAGGTCTGAACATGGAAAATATCCAGGAAAATAAACGAGCTGCATGGTGAATTTTTGCAGCATATAGGGACACATTAAGAAGGAAGAGGTGGCAGAAGAATGTTGACATCTACTAGTGAGCTGGGTCACTCAAATTTTTGAGTTTGAATCAATGCAAAACAGACTGATGAAAAAACTTGTACCTGTTTTGGAATATAAGGGAGTTGTTATACATGATCATGTTAATCTTTGTTAGGAGAATGCTGCTTGTGAAGTGATGAGGCATATATTTACTTCTGAATACATTTAGCTTAAAGGTCTTCCTCAAAGGTCTTCTTGATATTACTTTTGCAGTTATTTGAATATCCATTTATTTATACTAGCTTGACCATAAATTTGTTTTTATGTTTTTCTAATCAGTGTATGTATTTTGATACAATGGACATAGAATTACCTCCTAAGACAGTTAAAATCTTTTTTGCCAAAGTAAGCAACTTTCCCACTATCCCATGTCAGAACACATGTATTTTGCATTACAGAATGTTGATAGACCAATCTGAGCAAAATAAAACAAGTATTGTATTAAATCAAACAGACTGAGCAATGATATAAATTATTCCCCTTCCATTTTCCCATCTGTTATTGCAAATAACAAAGATGCAAAAATTTGCAGAAGTTTTTGTGGAAACTCCAGTGGTGTTTCCTATTTCCAAGTCTTTTTACTTGGAGGTGGAGGTATTTTTGTGATTTTTTATATTAGATCGCTAGATTCAATTAAGTTTTTGCCTGTATTGATGAAATAGCATCTATAATATTTTAAATATTTTAAATAGAATCTTTTTGCTAAAGCAGGCGTCAAAGTAAGTTTCAAATGAAAGAATCAATTCAGTTAGCCTGATACATCCTATATAGTTGGCTGAATTAGAAACTAAGAAGAAAATAAGGAAAATCACCAATTTTAAAATGCTTTAAATGTATTATTTTATCTAACCAAGCAAGTTGTAGGTGGCACCTGCAGTCTGAAGCATTTAAAATTTGTCAAAGTTTGCAAGCATTTTTCTCATCTGTTTTCACTCCTGTCTGTCTTTTCCATCACCTTACCTTCTATTTGCATCAACATCTGTTTCATCTTTTTGCAAAGTGCTTTTAACACATATGGTAATGTAGAAATAATAATAATAATGAACTGTTTTGGCTATGATGTCTCTTATGTGGAAAGGAAACGTACTGAAGGATCAGGAACAAATGTAACAAAAAGAGATAGGCTTTTGAGCGGGACTGTAGCTGTTGAAGAACACTGCTGTAAAGGACCCCATGATACTTAGCATCTTTATTAGTTTAATGATTATTGGCAATATATATGGATCTGCAGGAAGGACCAAGTGTTCCAGTGGTGACACTACAAGTTGTAATCTTCTACTGTTTTGAAGTTATTGAGAAATAATACTAAAATGACTAAGAGGGAAGAAAATAAAAAAGCTTCATAAAATACATCATGGTGTGATATACTATACTGGATGGTATTTTAGTCATGGCAGCACTTTCAGGAGTCAAGAAGCAAGTAGATAGTACACTGGGCTGTGTATGTACAGATTAAAAAATGTGAAATCACATGGAAAGTTCAGTAAAGTGCTGACACGCTGACTTAATTCAAGTTAGGCATGAATTTACCTGTGAATTAGGGATTAAATTAAGAGAAATAGTAATAATCACAGAATCACAGAATCACAGAATCGCTGAGGTTGGAAGGGACCTCTGGAGATCATCTAGTCCAACCCCCCTGCTCAAGCAGGGTCACCTAGAGCACATTGCACAGGATTGCGTCCAGGCGCGTTTTGAATATCTCCAGAGAAGGAGACTCCACAACCTCTCTGGGCAACCTGTTCCAGTGCTCTGTCACCCTCACAGTGAAAAAGTTTTTCCTCATGTTCAGATGGAATTGTCTGTGTTTCAGTTTGTGCCCGTTGCCTCGCGTCCTGTCGCTTGGCACCACTGAAAAGAGTCTGGTCCCATCCTCTCGACACCCTCCCTTCAGATACTTGTACACGTTGATAAGATCTCCTCTCAGCCTTCTCTTCTCCAGGCTAAACAGGCCCAGCTCTCTCAGCCTTTCCTCATAAGAGAGATGCTCCAGTCCCCTAACCATCTTTGTAGCCCTTCGCTGGACTTACTCCAGTAGTGCCACATCCCTCTTGTACTGGGGAGCCCAGAACTGGACGCAGTACTCCAGATGTGGCCTCACCAGGGCTGAGCAGAGGGGGAGAATCACCTCCCTCGACCTGCTGTCAACACTCTTCCTGATGCACCCCAGGATGCCATTGGCCTTCTTGGCCACAAGGGCACATTGCTGGCTCATGATCATAATGATCAATACTAGTAAATGCAGTTGTGACCAGTCTTCACAATAGTGTAATTCATTTCAGCCAATAATGAGAAAAATGTGACAGACCCTATTCTACTGTACTGCTTTCTATTTCTAACTTGTTTCAGTTAGGAGAAATGCAATAAAAATGATAGAAACTAAACCCCAATGGTCTTATTCAAATATAAATTCAGTAGGCTTAGATTTGATTCTAAAACATACTGGGATTCAGTTGGTTTTAAAGACTTGGAGCGATCGGTCTATGATAGCTCCCTCCCTTGGGTTCTTCAAAATTAGAGTGGACAAAGCTGCCTGAAGCATGCAGCAAGGAACAACCCTTCACTGATCTTGGAACATCACACTTGTCTGAGCGCTTTTATCAATTTCGGATTCTTGATTTATATAAAGTATATTTTCTCAATGGTTAGAGAATTATTTTTTCATATTAACATGTATTTGACTTTATTTACAGCAGTTTTCAAACTGTTGCTGTGACAGTGACTTCAAAGACAGATTGACAATTTTATGCCACTCCCTTAATCTTGGCTGCAATGAGTTTCTATCAAGCTCCAGATCCAGTTGCAACTTTCTCTTCCCTTACTTTAAGGCCTGTTATTGCAAAAGTATAGGTCTCATGTGCTTTGTTGATGCTTACACTTCCCAGGAACTGAGAATATTCAGTATCCTTATAGCACCTTTCTGAATACTGAAAGATTGACAGCCCATTACAACACATATTGTAGTAGTGCCCTCTATGAAGTTTTTGAACATTTAATGAAAAGAGAATATTTCCAAACTAGCTAGTAAGAAATATTTTCTATTTCTAAGGATTAAAATTTGGAGATAGAAACCCTATTTCTGTTTTTTTTATGTAACCTATCTGCCATTTTTATTTTCTCAAAAGAATGCATGTTGTAAATCAAGATGTCACATTCAGGTTCAGGCATCTGAACAGTTTCTGTCTTTCCTACTGGCCTCCGATTGTAGTTCCCTACTAATACATGCATACATATATTCAGACTCATATAGTCTCTTTTTGCATAAGGCTTGGTAAGAAGATTCCAGAGCAACCCAGCTGAATTCTAATTATATGGGTACATTTTCCTTATTTTGATATTGTCATTTAAATATGGAAAAATAGATGAACCTTGCCATTAGCCAAGAAGTAAGTGTTATACTATGTTATATTACAGCAGTAGACGGTATAGTGTGCATGCTCACAAACATGCATGCATGTGCATGCCAAGGAATAGGAAGTCTTTGAATTCAACCTTGTTCAAGGTTGAAAACAACTTATTTGGCTAAGTAAGATTCTTTTTTATATCTTCTAATCACATCTTTCCCTGAACCTTCTCTCTGAAGCTTTAGGGGGAAAAAAGGATTTTTTCTGTAGAAAAAGGATATTTCAATACCGTTAATAAGTCATGGAGATTTTTATTTCATTTCATTAGTATTGTCAAGTGGCAGAGGGTCATATCAATTAGAGTTGCATAACTTAATACTTTTTCTAGAGTTCTGTGTAGCTCCCATTATAACCAAATTAAAAATGGGTCGCTAATCTCTAAAATAATTTTGACGGTAAAAAGAATTAGTGTTTACTGGAAAGAACATAAGAAAATAAAGCATTCTTTTTCTACAGTTTCTGAGTTTAATACTAAGGAAGTTTTGTTAGCACATAACTGTAAATGAGCATAACAGTTTAATTTCCCAGCTTAACTTTGTCTTGCTAGCAATTAATCTTGTTTTAGGATGTAGAATGTTAATTTGAGAAAAGTATTATAAGCATTTGGAAGAATTAAAAACATAGTCAGATGAAAATCTACGCCTGGTTCCCTTATTCCCTTAGTAATCACCAGCCCTTTTCCACTGTGCAAAGGCAATTGAAGGATCAGGACCTTCCTCTTGTGAGCTGCAGAATGTTTTTCTCTAGACTGTTGCATGTATTGCAACATTTTAAATGTAGACCATCTGAATTTGTGTGAAAGAAGATAATCATAGACATATTTCCAAACAACTGTGAATTGTTAAGTATTCAAAAAAAAAAAAAGTGGTTTCATTTCTTAATGCTGCTTAGTGACTGGGGTTTATTTTACTTTATGCCGCTATAAAAAGAAATGCTTTGCTTTTGATTCTGTTCAGCAGACATAATTTATAGTCCAAAGTGCACATTTCAGCATGGTTTCCCCTCTCTATCCAATCTCCAGGAAAAAAATAAAAATCGAGAAAGAGAACAAAAAAGAGAAAAGCCAGAAACAACTGAACTTAAGCACTGCTGAGAAAGAAAAGCCATATGGTCCAGTGGTTAGAGACAAATTCAAAGGCAAGAGGATCTTTATTTTGAACTTCTAATCTGGATGGTCTGTTTGTTATGTGATTTTTCGGCAAGTCCCTCAACTTCTTTCAGCCTCAGTCAACTCTGCTAGCACAATGGGTAAAACAGTAGGACATCAGTATGAACCACGTTACCATATTTGAGCTGAGCTTCTCTGGTTAAATAAATATCCAAAATCCTTTGAAATAATCATGCTTTCCTTAAGAAAAGGTTAACTCAGTACAACAAAATGCAGATTCATCAGATTTGGGAGCACAAATTGTATAGGATAGAGAACTGTAATAGCAAAAGAAAACATGAAGAATGAGAAACAAAAGATAACACTAATCTTGAGAGCCCTCTAGGAATTACAGAAGAATGGATAGAAACCAATATCATATTAGTAGATGCAGAACCAACTAAATGAGTAAAGAATAAAATGGAAACCATCCTCCAGAACAAAGAGCCATGTCTTCTTTCAGTCATGTCAGTATGAATCCAGAATAATTTTAGTGATTGATTTGAATGGACTAGGTTTACATTAGTGCATTGGTGTTGTGGGACAAATGGTTCTATCATATGGTACTTTTAGATCCAGAGGAAGAAAAATAAACTACCTAAATGAGGGTAGTATTTTTGCTATCTGGTATATTTAAGTGCTTAAATTTTGATAGCTTTATTTTATATTTGCTGCCAAACAAACTACTATTTGGTGAACAGTAGTTTGATTTCTTCCAGTTCATTGAGTGCCCTTTCAGTATGCAGTATGTAGGAGAAATTCATAAAGAGATCAAAATTCAAGATAAAATAAGCACTGCCATATGGACTAACCCCACCTGCAAACTGCTGGGCCTCCAGATCCCTCTCATAATTTCCTAATGTGTCCATGAGATATCAAATATGTTTTCACACATTCATTAGGGAAGAATTCATAGCATGTCTGAACTTACTGTAAATGCTCTATGAAGTTTTCCTGGAAATCTCAGGGCTATACTCAAGACTGTCATATTACTGTTGTATTAATGTAATACTTGCATGTTGTTTCATAGTGTGACTTAAAGGATGGTAACTTTGTTTTCCCCAAGTTTATAACTTTCTCTGCTTGCAGACCTGTTTGTGTGAGTGTGTGCATTATATAAAAATAATTTTAAAATATTTTAATGGATAATTTTGAAACATTTTAATGGATTTTATTCAGAGACTGAATAGACCACCAGTGATGCATGCAGCAGCAGTTCGGAGTCACGACACTGGAGCATTATGTTTCTTGGGGAATGGAATTCAGGATTCCTCAGTCATAACATTTCTCTGCTTTCATCAAATATCTCTCAAACCCACTTCTTTCTACTATTGTTTTGTATATAAGATGTTAACCTATCATTATGTCAGCTACTCTGTTAGCCTACGTGTATGGCAATTCTAAAGGTTTCAACTCTTCTAATGACTCTTAAAAAAAAAAAGTAGTAAATTACATATGAAGGGGTTAAATGACAGAACTAAGACTGCAATTTGAAGCACCCAGAAGTTAAGGAATGACAGATTAGATTGCATGGGTAAGCTTCAATTAAGTCCTGTTATGTATCTTTTATTACAGGTTGTTGTACTATTTTTCCACCAAATCTTGCCTCTTCAATGCCTAGGATGGATCTGTAGTGAGAAAGAAGTAGGGCTATGCAGTGGAGGATACAATTGTTTGAAGGACCCTTGATTCACCTGTGCACAAGTGGAAAAGTATATAATTAAGGAGTCAGGATAGCTCATGAATAAAAAAGTAGTTTCTGTTGTCAATGCAATTTGATTCTACTGTAGAGATTTAGAGTTTAAGCCTGACTTTAATACAAACCAGCAATGGGATGTTTAACAAATCAGTTGAAACAGACTCTTAACAGTGTTGATTTGTGTTTTTTTTTTTTACTAACAGTTATGCCCAATTTTTGTATGGTTATTCTGAAACCTTTGAAACTGACTGTCTAAAAAGCTGAAGGCTGATACTTTGAAAAAATCAGGTCATAGCTTTTGAAATTATTGAATATTTTTATGTGGATCTTTGTGTTGCTCATCTGTAAAATGGGGTTATTACCTCTCTCCTCTTCTGTTATGAAAAGAACCCACAGTGGTGTTTTCATTGTCATATCAGCTTGATGTAGCTCACTATGGCATATGATATTAACATTTTGCCAATTAACTTATCAAGCCATCCTGTACATCTGATGATGAAGCAGCTTGAATGTGTGGGTCAGGAGGGGGAATATAAGTAGAATCCTAGTTGACAAAAAGGAGTAGTGGTATTTAAGGGAAGTAATTGCCAACAGTTAGTGAAAGCAGAAACTAATGCTATTATTTCTTTTTCTTTTCTTTTAGGGAAAAAAGAAACCTATTGTTTTGTCCCAGTTTCATGGTTTTATGGGTTGAGCGCACTTCTGTTCATGGGACAGAGTAGAAATGCCTTTGGATCAGGTTCAAATAGGGCAACTGACTAACAACCCCTTCTGTTAGTTGACGTGGGCTGTCTGTGAAATATTGGGTTTTTTTGTAAGATTGCCTTGTTGTTAATTTCATGTTTTATGAGGAGCATTCACTAGAGAAAGACATAGGAAAAGTCCACTCCTGGGTATGATAAAGCTTGTGGGAAAATTAATCACCTGGATCTGCTATACGGTTATCTAGAGAATGAAGTCTTGACTCATATATGTTAGTATTTTTAAGTACTCAAAGAGCAGATGGTATTGGCTGACAGTCAGCTAAGACAAGTAAAGGTGTTGATAATGTTGCAAGGTCACGGAGGTGACTTCAAAAGCAAAGGATTTAGAAGTGATAAAAAGTACAGAAAATAGTTGAGAGAGCAATAAAACTGCATCCTTCCAGAAGCGATATATTTTTTTTAATGGTGTCTGATTGCAAATTAAGGTGGAAAAAAATTAACCCCAGGCATAAAAGCTATTCAGTCCCTACATCACTGTTTTCCAGAATAAAAACCTTAGTTTTTGATTTTAGATTTGATTTTTTTCCCTGTTGGTTGCCATACAAAGAGATATAGCTCAATAAAATGAAAGATCCAGTGCACTGCGGTTCATATTATTGGCCTGAAGGAATTCTTAGTCAGGTTAATGGATTTGATGGTTTTCCTTTCATTGATTTTTAAGATGATTATGTTTTATTTATAGGTGAGAAAATAATAGTTAATCTTAGATTTATTGAAAACTTATTACAAGACTGCACAAATTGATAATGATAACAATACATTTAGGGAAGCCAAACTAGTCCTGTCTTTAATCGCTTAAGTGCTGATGTGACGCAAACTTATTGGCTTGAAATTGAATGTGCTTTTACGTACACCTGTGTTCAGAATAGAAAGAGTTATATTTTTCTTGCTTCTATGAAAGATTTCATTACATGCAGCACTGATACACATCAGGTGTTTCTTTTGTGAAAACAGAATGTGAAATATCCAAGAGCTGAAAGCTCTTGGATAGCAGCATGTTGTCCTCTGGAGGCTATAAGATCTGATTTCTAAGTCAGGCAAGTCATTTGTCAGATAAAAAGCCTACTGGTCAGCCATAATTGTGTCCAGAGGTTTGAATCTTAAACCATAACATGTGGGTTGCAAATTTACAGTGGAATTTGGAGAGCAGCATGAACAGCAGCTCATTGTAACTCAGAATTCAGTGCCTTAAGACTGTTATAATTTGTTTTTATGTTCTAAATGAGTTCAGGGACCCTTTTTATTTTTTGCAGGCCGATAGATGATAACAAAAAAACGTAACATAATTTTACAGTATAAGGCTATAACACGGCATTAGTCTCTCAGTAACACTGAATTTCAGTATTCAGCTCATCTTACAATAGTGCATTGAATTGGGTGGCTAAAGATGGAGAGGTGCTGAATCAAAGTTATGCCTCAGGCAACCAAAAGCCCTTGTTACACAATCCTAATGTATGGTGAAAGTTCTAGAGTGGCATTATATTCTGACCAAAAAAAATCACTTCTCAGCACTTTCATTAGTCATAATGATCCAGATCCAGTACATTTCTGTGGGGCAAACTAGCAGAAAGACCAGTCTGGGAATGTGCAGCAGATTCTGTGGAAAACAAAGTGAGAAAAAAGGAGAGAGATCAGAACACAGCAATTACTGTTAAATTTTTCATGCTTATAATGCATTATCTCAAACTGGCACTGCTGTTAATGGCTATATAAGGCCTCTGACCGGACACCTACATTAATTTTAGAGCTCCTCTATTGTTTTGCTTGAAGCAAAATTTGACATCAACACGATGTTTCACCTTAGATTGAACTTAGTGGGGAAACAACGTGAAAGTAAATTAAAATCCCTGCTTGCTTCCCACCACTTTTGCAATAACATCGTTTTATTTTACACCAAAAGCTGTCTAAAATCTTTGGAAGATATTTCCAAAAGGAAAAGCCTCTTTTTTTTTAAACCTCCTCTCCCTGACTCCAAGATGCACCCAAGGCAATATATTAGAAGTTTAAGTAACATACAAAAATAATTAGATGCAGTTTGTCTACAGTTTTTTCTACGCTGATGAGTGCATGTGTTGCATAAAATAAAAAGGGCAAACAAAATGAAGAGTTGGGGGGTCAGAGCCCTTTGTATGTGTAGCCCCTACAAGCCTAATTGTATAGAAAGGGAGGAATACTGATGTAAGAGAGGGAGCTGCATGTACTGACTCTGTAATTATCACATGTGTACGCTGTATTTTCCTGTTGGGAGAATACAGCTGTCAAAATAGATTCACAGGTAGTGTGTGAATTGAGAACTGTGGGACAGGAAAGAAGGGCAGAGGCTGAACAAAACCAGCAGAAGTTTTGCCTCCAGGTTTGGCTAAAATAAGAGGTGATCTGAACCATTGCCCAGAATTCAAACCAAAAGAGAACTGAACTTGTCAGAAGGTTCAAAAAATACTTCCTATTTTCATGCACCTCTGCACTTCCTGGTTCTACTGGGTTCTCTGAGTCAAAGGGCCAAGGTAAAATTAAAAAGGCTGATCTTGCACTCTTCTACTGACATAGGCTCAAGTGAAAACAAGGACCACAAGAAATTTCACATGAAGGCTGCTTTCGTAAAGTTGCTAGCTAAATATTGCAAATAATTAAATTAGTTTGGATAAAGCCTGGAAAATTCATCAAAATTAAATCTGTTTGATTTCCCCTATAATTAGGCATAAAACAATTCCTCTCATTTTCTTCAAACAACTGCAATTTTATAACAACTTGAGTAACTATGAGTGCCACAGGTTTTAAACCAGTGTGTATTCCATGGACCAAGATTAAGTGAGCCTCCACTTTCTTTTCCTTCCTTCTCCTCTTTTTTCTTAAAGGTATTACATGAAAGAGAACAGTTGTGGCATTTGTACATGCAGTACAAACAAAAGTCTTGGCACTACTCAGATGCATAAACTGGAGCATATGTGCAAATCTTTGCTGGATTGCACCCAAAGGGTGCATCTATAAAGAAATGCAAGTATAAAATACTGAAATTACTTGCACATGTGCTTTTTTTCAATGCAAAAGTTATTTGGGTTACTGTCCATCTATTTATAGACTTTGCCCGAGATTTGAGAGAACTCCCTGTGAACTATTGTTAATTGACTATTGCTTATATGTTATTTCAGGAGCAGAATGATGAAAAGAGAATATGGAGAAAAAAAATTAAGTAATAAAATATCTCCTGCTGTAATATTATGAAATACTCATCTAACTCTAAGGATCAGGAGAAAAGATGATGTACAGTGGGGGTGAGAGGGTATCCTTTCATAATTCCAAGTCCTTGGAGTTACATACTTGCGTCTTAAAACTTTTCTAATAAATAGTATTTACTATCTGCTTTGTGACTGTGAGGCATTCGTGTTTGCTTTCATATCAAGAACAGAGAATTAATTTGATCTGCTATAGCTTCACTTTTTTGCCCTTTTAATATCTTGTTAAGTTAGAAACATTTCCATAATTGTACACTTTACTTCTGGACACAGTAGTGAATAAGATCTCAAAACACTGTTGGAAAGCTTAGAATTAACATTTTACAGTGGAGTTTCCTGATGGGGAACCTGAGGCAAAAACACATAATTTCTAGGAAATTGCTCTGATCTTTAGAAATTAGAATGCCAACTTTTAAAATTGAAAATACAACAACAACAAATTAGAAAAAATAGAAAATGATTTAGAAAAATAATTTAGAAAGTAGCTGTAATCTCTCTTTTGCAGAGTCCTTAGGTAGGTTTTCAGTGTTGCTGAGGAGCTGATTTATCCCAAACTGAAAAAAAACAAACCAAGATTTGGAGAAACCTTGTAAATCTGTCCAAAGGAATTTCATAAGAAGAGTTTTCATTTTCTTAATGCAAGTAAGCCATCAATTGTAATTCTCTCAGCTTATAAATTTCAATAAAAATTCAGTATTGTAAAATGCATCATAATTATCTGCGGTTTGCTCAAGCTAAGTAACTGTTATGAAGCAAATAGAAAGTAAAAAGAAAATAATATACAATAATAACTCACATACAGACAAAATTAAGGATGTAACAAATATAGTAAACTTCCATAGGCAAAAAGACAATGAACTTCCTATTTTCCTCCATATGCGTCAGATTAATTAAAAATAGTAAGTCTTCACTTGAGAAGATCCTCTGAGTTTGTTTTCTTTCTTAAAGGGCAAAGATGGAAGACAAGCTGATCTGGAGGATTAGTATTATGTTTGAAAAAGATCATCTACTATGACAAGGATGAATGCCATAGCACAGCTTTGTATATAAAGATTTAACAAATTAGACAAGAGCAAGGGATTGAATTATTAACCAGTATTTTCCTAAATCTATGAAGATTTTTGAAGAAAGTGACAAATCTTATACTGAGCTCTGGAAAGCTGAGTATAAAATTCCAACTCTATAACTTTCTAACGTATGCATGAGAGGTTGTCCTTAGTGAAGTACGCAGAAAGGGATCCATCACTTACAAAGAAAATATGCTTCAGCAGTTGTGGATTGTTTTGGCCAAATGCTCAAGCAATGAAGTTAATAATTTAATAAGAGATTAGAATAAAATAACATATTGCACTGAAAAATACCTGCTTACATATTAATGATTTTGCATAGACTGAACCAAAAAAATCCAAGCAGCATTTTATTTCTCCTGTGTAAATATGCAGCTAGGTTTATACTGTTTTCATAGGCTTAGAATGTAAGACTTGTTTCTACCTTTTGTACTCTTCTGTTGAACTACAGTAATAATAATAACAGTAATAATAATAGCGGTTATAATAAACCCTAAAACTCTATTCATTCCTTTGCTACAAGTTATTTAAGCAGTTGCTGATAGTGGTGTTTACTGCATCTTCTATCATTGTGACTCCTCCACTGGTGTCCGTTCACTTTCAGTGTTTTCCTCTCCTCAGCAAGTATGCAATCATTTATCAAAGAAGCCAATTTTGCTAACACTAGCTCCTTTTTTCACACTCTTTTCTTTATCAGTATGAATATAATATTTTTCTAAATTTGCTGTTAAATACGAAACAAACACCCATTAAAATAGACATGAAATCTCGATGCTGCATGGTATTCCTGAATGTTGTATGATTGATAGTTTTCTTGCCAGTATTTTACATTTTATTCTGCTGGAGGAAGGTGATGCAGAGGGGTTATTTGCCTTTCATTTGCCCTTATTTTTGAAAGCTGGGAATATGGTTTGTTATGCTAGATAGGCAATCCAATTGTGCCAGCTTGTCAGCATTGTTGTATGTGCATAGGGAACTTACAGGGAAAGGAGTGGAGATGACAGAGGCAGAAGCAAGTATTCATTACACAGAATAGGGCTTACCAAGTGGAGAGGTGTGGATAAAGGTAAACAAAGAAAAGAGCACACTCTTAATGCCAAACCTGACTTGTCAAGTAGCAGAAAATAAATTTTGTGATTGTTGCACATTGTTTCAAGATTATTTTTCTTATAGCATCTGAGCAAACACTTGCAAAGAAATGCTATGTGGTAGTAACTTTGTTATGCAGATAAAGAGAATCATGTAAGAGTTTGGGTTTGATCTAGACATTCAGATAGGCTCTTAAAAAACTGAACAGTTATATTATCTTACAAATTCTATTAAAAAATAGTTTAAATGCTGTGCGTGCATTTCTGTTCCAGGACAGGTGCTTATGTGTAACTAAAGCACTGCCCTCAGAATACAGGCATACCCACTTTACTATCTTTTTTTTTTTTTTTTTTTCCCCTTGGGAGAGCTGATCCAAATGCTTCCCAAGAGGGGAGCAAAAATAGTTATTGCTTGCAAGTGCAGATATATGTATCACCATTCATAAACTAAAGAAATAAGTACTGGTTCAGGGATAAACTATTCAGATAGGTCCCCCTCTAACTTTATGCTTAATTATGCCTTTTGTTTGTGTACATTGCACAATTTCATGTACAAGTAATTTTTTAAAGTGTGAACCTCAGCACTCATTTCATAATATTGTTATAAAACTTGATGATGCACGTGTTTTTTTTTAAATATTGTTTAAATCATGTTTTTTATTTTTATTATTAGATAGGAGGGATTTTCTATTTTACACATATATAACGTGTACGTTTCATTCTCTGTTTTTGACTATTGTAGCCTAAGGAACAGTTGGAATTTCCTTTTATTCATAAATTCTTCTTTTCAGAAAAATTCTTGCAACATATATTTTTACAAGAGAAGGAGATTAATTAAATGATACCAATTGTAAAGGCCTTTGTTGCCTTTGGTTTGTCAGGTTAAAAGTGAATAATGTTGATGGATAGAGATTGAGGTTGTATTAAATCACAGCCCTTTCTTAATCCTTTCCTCTCTCTTTGAAATACAATATAAACAGCACATTCCATACAGCTCTTCAATCAGACAGGTGTTCATAATCTTCTCTTGACAATGCAAGGGTCAGCGAATATGGTATATTGTAGAAGAATGCTGAATCAACAGCAAAACAAAACAAAATTCCCAACCCATCAACCAAAACCATAATGCTGGGTTAATATTTAGATTCTTATGCCAAAATATTTGAGGTTTGTATTATCTTTCTTCATCTTATCTGGCACGAACTCTTCTTCCTGTATTTTTCTTAGTAAGATGCGAATAGAACATTTTCATTACATATAGTTTAGTCTGTAGTACAAATGCTGTTTAGTCTTTTCTCACAAACTGCTTACAAAGGCAAAACCCACAAGAACTACTGGAGAGAGTCCAGCTGAAGGTGAGGACTGCAACTGTCATTGATTTAAGAAAAGGAAAGGAGGAGGAGACAGGGTACACCACTGTCCTTTGGTTTCATTGCAGCTCAGTTTTTATCTAGCATATTTGATGTGTGGATCAGTGGGAGAATGGAGAATAATCAGCATGGAATGGAATGGCTGGGCACTGAAGTGAACTGCTGTACAAAAAGCATATGTCCTGGGATTTTCATGAAATTCCGAGAAAACCAAGTACCTTTAGAACCTCTCCTGTCCAGATGAAGCAGCTCCTCTTTGGCTCAGTATAACAGTAACATAAAATTATCTGCTAGGCATTTGGTGACTTTTAAGTTGGTGGTCTTCTTACGTGGAAATATGTTACTTGGTAGAGAAAGTCGCACAAGAATAATCAGTGTTTAAAATAACTAAGAATAAATTGGTAGAGCTGTAGAAAAGTTGGAATCTCCAATTTCCATGGAAAAGGGGTGATCTATAGTTGGGAGAGTTCCATTCACAGATGAAAATAGATATTACCCGAGTCTTTCAGTTTCTGGGAGTACACTCAAATTTTCAATTTGTTGTTTTTGTTAAATAGACCTTTTCATAATAATCATCTGAATGTAATTCTCACACTGATTTTGAAGAATATGTTGTATTTTCAAATGTTCAAAGAAGGTCAGAATGTAGTTTTCATGCCTGCCTGGAAAAACATGTCGGACCAAGGAGCTGTAGTAGAGGAATATGGTATTTTTTATATCAGCTAAGGACTGTCACTTTGAACTAAACTTTTTTTCAATGGAAGCTGAATGGCAGCTTGAACTGAACAGTATGTTTGAGTTACAGAGGATGTCTTTCTTCTAACTCCGTTCTCATATGATTTGTAGAAGTTAAC
Source organism: Apteryx mantelli (assembly GCF_036417845.1). Lineage (NCBI taxonomy): Eukaryota > Metazoa > Chordata > Aves > Apterygiformes > Apterygidae > Apteryx > Apteryx mantelli. The sequence goes on from NC_089981.1 coordinate 55,958,710, forward strand.
AGGTTTGTGACAGAGATATTAATAAGCTATCTTGATGAGATCTAATTACAGCAGTGCCTTCTTATGTTGATCTAATGCAAAATGTTTTCCTTCCCATTCAAACTCTTAAGTTCTGTAGAATATACACTGCATGTGTTGCAGTGAAAGTATTTCAAAGTTAGTCTGAAATCAGTTTTAAGTCCTTGCAGTTTCAAGAAATGTAGACAAATAGTCAGATCTTTATTTCTTGATTCATAGCTTCATACATACTTAGGTGCTGCCCTCAGCATTCCTAAGTACAGCAGAATGTAGCTCCAAATATTGGGTTTGTAATTTCTGATTTTTTTTTTTCTATTCCAATTGTGACTTCTTATAACTGCTTTTGACTTTTTGAATGTTCATTTTATGAGGAAGAGGGCTGGTAGTGCCTACTATGGGATAAATAGTACCAGAGTTCTACAGGAGTGTGAAAAAATCAATATATTTAATTTAAAGCAGAGAGGTAATACATACAGACCAACTGATTTTCATCAAAATCAAATAGTATTTTAACATCAGCGTGTTCCCAAGATCTGAGCATTTGGGAACTCTCTATGGCCTTAAGATGATAAATGATTAAGTATTCCTGTTGCATCATTTCTAAATAAGTAATACCCCATAACCCTTTTATTAAATATGTAGGCTTCACAGATGCTCTCTTTTAATCAACTGATTATTGATCTGTTTATGACATCACTCTAACAGATGATCTGTCTTCCAAAGATCATACCTAAATAGGGAAATACGAGGAAAGACTTGTGGTCCACAAGTTTTATCAGTTATTTTTGGAAATTTTCTATTTTTTTTAGTATAATTTTGTATCAGATTGGTAATCTCTAGAATTTACCTAATTTCATCGCTGTCTTAGTTTACATCTTCCTACTCTCTCTTTATAATTAGTGTCCTAAAAAACCAAGGTCTTATTCATTGTTACATTATGACTGAATAAATAGACATTTCAGTAGCCAAGTTTGACAAAATCAGAATAACACTTCTCACTTACTAGTATATCTCCAGTTTACTATTTTGTCACTTTATAAGTAATTAGAAATGGTGTTTTAAAATATTGATTATATAGCTTCAAGTGTATTATTGTGTTGTTTCTTGGGCAATTTATGCAAAATGTATTCTTCTCAGTAGCAGTACATTCTTTTTCTTTGTCCTCTTCTTAATTCAGCTCACCTTCACTAAAGAGGCAGATTTTAGTGCTATCTTTCTAATGCAAAAACAAAGGGGACCGAGCAAAACTTTAGATCTATAACTACCTGAATTTCAATGATGTTTGAAGTCCAGAAAGCAAAAGAATGATCAAATGAAAACTTATCAAGTATATAATTTATTCAATATTTATAGCTTTTAGGGAAAGTTGGCACAAAAGCATGATTTTTGGAGAGAAAAGGTAGGAAACTTTTTAGGAAAACTAAATAACAAATATTGAAAATTAAACAAATTTTATTAAAGGCCATATGTTAGAGTGGATCTGTTTCCTTGTTACTGCTCATGGCTTGACACTTGTTGAGTAAACTGATGTTAATATAACATTAGGAAAAATTCCCCTCCTGAGAGGAAATCTAGTTAAGCGAAGCGATATTTAATATTTTCTATGATGTTTATTTAACTAAAATGGCTGATTAGAAGTTAAACAGAACAGAGGTTAATGATCTTTGTTATTGGTATTATAAAAATTAAGAAAGAATAAAATAGGGTTAATGATGTATCCCATTATTGTTATTGTGGGGATTAAACACATGCTGTTGTCCGCTGCACTGAAAAGATGGGCCCCAAGCTGTGAGTAATTAGCAAAATAATATTATTGTCTAACCTTATGCTGTAATTAATTACTCTGAGTACAGTATTTTTCAGTGTTTGTTCTAAGTGTTTTAGGTAGGTCCCAAGATTTGTATGTAAAAATGGAGGAAATAAACTTGTATCTGATTTAGTTCAGCCTGTATATGAAAACTGTTACTTATTGCATAAATGCAAAATGAAATAGAAAAGTGGGTAGGAAAAAAGTTGACTAGTTTGTAGAATACTCTGAATTTGTTCCTCATACTGAAGGGAGGTCCTTGTAGCTGATCTGTCATTTCCTGTTTTCCTTTTTGTTTTGAATATTTATATTACAGCAAAATGCCCACTGGGAATAAAAAAAAGATATCAACTGGGGAGATGAAACTATCTATTTATTATTGGTTGTTTCTGTTATGATTGTGTATGTCAACCCAGAACAAGACCTTATTGTGCTAGGCTCTTTACAAACACAGAATACCAGATGGTCCCAGCTCTAAAGAGTTTATAATCTGAATCAACAGGGTGAATGATGAGGCATAACATAAAACAGTAGTGTGAACAATGTGATGGCAGCAAATGTTACATTAGTTCCACAGTTTCTTGCTGAAAGCAAGGAGGGAGTGTTGAGTGTGTTTACTAGTGGATTAGGGCTAATATGGCGATGGTGACCCTGTTAGCACTTCTCAGTGCTGTGAATACTTTTGGTGTTGACACTGGGAAGCAGCCTCATGGCTGCACACTCTCTTCCTCCCCCTTCAAATTGCTGCTGCACCTCTGTCTGGAGGATGAGAGAGACATGGAAATGAAGAAGAGGGTAATGATACAGGTATGAAGAAAATCTATGAAACTGCTGTAGAGGAAGGACAAGTCTGGACCAAACAACTAAGCATATTTTTAGCCAGGGAAAGCTCTCCGCTTTGGCTAGTTCTGCTTCACTCTTCTGGAGTCTCTCATTGGCTTGTTTCTGTAGTTTTACATTAACAGTCAATGGTCAGAGGGAGAAGAAGCCATGTGGAAACCTCTACTTTGGGAGGAGTTTCCCGTATGGGTGGTACTCCAATTCTTGCATAGTATAGAGAATGAAAAGACCCTACTCCCTGCAGAAGCAATGTCAGATTTGTCTTTTGAAATACCTTAATCTGCAGCTCTGTATGAAGCTTCATCCAGCCTTTAGAATAATCTCAAAATTGTTTGACTTCTCCATTACGTAAAGAGCTTAAGACAGGTCTTCATACTCCAGCTGCCACCTCTTTTTTTTTTTCTTTTTTGTCCTGAACACTTTCATAGGACAGAAAATATGTCTGTATTTCAGTCCCATTATTTAACTAGTGTTGCTTCTTTATTTTAATCATAAGTATACTAACAACACATTTTAACAAACAAGGAATACAGAGATGCTACAGTTGCTTGCTGAGCAAGAGTAGGTAAAATTCCAGAATACTACATCAAAAATGTCTTTCTGAATATTCAAAACACATAAAAGTACAAAACCTCCCAAAACTTACAGAGTCGTTAGGGATGTAGATGAGAATGTTAAAATAGATGTGAAGATGTCAGATGATAATTTTTTGATTTATGGATTTAAAAAATCTAGACTTAGTTCATAGACAATCAAATAATTTCTTTCTATTTTTCTATAATTTCATCTGGAGGAGGGGATAAGAGTTGTTTATTTTTCTGAAGGTAGTTCATATTTCGTCTACTTTGGGAATGAAATCCCACAAGACTCTCACATGGTGCAGGAAGTGTGGAGTTCTGCCAGTCTGTGTTTCTGCCTGATCAGCCATGCGTTAGTCTCTTCGTACGTAAGGCATAATCCAGATCCATGGAAGTTAGCCTGCTAATGTCAGCGGGCTTTGTATCAGGTCTACAACAGAAGGGGGGAAAAAAAACCAACACTAAAATGATTACAGAGCTCTGCCAGAGACAGCAGATATTCTTTACTAGCAGTCATGGACATGCAGCCATTTCAACATTGCCTTGTATGTAATCATGTCTTCAAAAACTACACCAAACATTTTAACAGACAGTGCCTTCTTTGCACATTCACAGCATCCTTCAAGGTCAAAGGGAGATTCAAACACATGAGGAACGTAGTCTGTAGCAATACATATATTGTATAATTGCTTAAGTAGTTCTCAGTAAGAAGTATGTGGACATTATCCACGTATAACGGGTCAGAGAAGCAACTATAGGTTGATAAAAATACCACTGTCTGTCTCTTCTCTGTTAAATTTCCCCCCAATCTTTTTTCACAGATGAACAAGAAGAGTTTAAAAGAAAATACAGGCAATCACAAAGCATTTTTGCCTGCTCAAAAGTAATGTCATAATTCATAAGCCTCTAATAGAGCCATCAATTCTATCATAACGCATAAGAACCGACTGGAATATAGGCTTACAGATACTTTGTGCAGGTTCCCTTGACAGGTGGGTAAGCCAAGACACGACTGAATTACATGAACAAAAAATTCAAAGTGTTTGTGAACAATATCGCCCAGAGCTCTGCATCAGCTTTAAGGGATGTATTCACTGAGTGGCATGAGTGGCACTGACCTTTCACGTATGACAAAGGCAATCCCCCAAAACCCAAGAAAATAGAAGAAAAAGTGAAAAGGGTTTCTACAGTTCTACATCTGTATAGACTTATCAATGGTGCTTTTATTTAGTCAGGCATAAGAAAAGATAGGAGCCTACAAAACATACAGTCAGTCCTTTCCCCACTGCCAGTGAGTGGATAAAAGTATAAGAACATTCAATTTAAATTGAATTTGCTCAATTGAAAGCAATAACTCCAAATGATAAAATAGGCAGTTAGATAAGGACCTAAATGAAAAGAAATGATTTGAAATCAACCATGAATGGTTCTTTCAGCTTTATATTGTATGTATGGTAAAATTAGGTTCAAGTTATAAAGGTATAGTAAGAATTGCTCCCATATATTTTTAACAATTTACCTTAATGTTGAGAAAAGATTGTGTAATTGCAGGGAGCTTAATATTTGTTTTCAAAAGATTAATTTTCTTTTAAAATCCTGGGCTGTTGTATTTTGGTTTTCTCAACATAAATTTGTTATTAGCATCTCTTTTACCTAACTTTCACAGTTTTCTTCTTTAACATAACAAACGTAAACAGCAGAAATGTTGAAACTGCCTTACATATATTTCAGGTCTGCTAAAACTAAGCTTTTTGTATATGCATTATCTAATATCTTGAGGAACTTTCACTGGAGGTGTTTTGATGTAAAGAAGTCCTCAGAAAAAAAGACAAAAGATCAAAAATATGTAATGTTTATTTTTGATTTCTTTAAAAGTTTTTTTTAAAGAACACCATTTCACAAAGCCGATGCTGTCCAAGCTTAAGGCATTTTTATATTTCTGAGGAACCATTTCTGACTCAAAGCTGATGTTTGAACTGATTTTGATATATTTCCTGCCCAGAAGAAGTCCTAATTTATAAAAATTGTATCTGGAAAAAATAATTTCAAAAAGGAATGTACTTTCCACAGTGTTCTGAAAGTTGTGGAGATAAGTTTGTTTATCCCTTCCCTCCTACATTTTCTACTCCTCTTTCCATCCCTACTGTCATGGGATTGAGGAATGAGGAGTATGAGCACAGAAATCAAATACTTCTAGCATCTTTTCTCCTCTAATACCTGTATATTAGCAGGAATGAAATCAGAAAAGAAGAAATTATGACCCCAAAAGAAGTGGTAAATGGAAACTGGAGAAGAGGGGAAAGTGCTGGGAAACTGTCAGGATCAAGAAAAATAATCTGAAGTAGGATATGTGAAACAGGGTGAGACTGGTGATTTGTGGGAAATAGGCAACCATTCAAAAGTTCCCAGAAATTGTTTTATTGTTGTAAAACATCTAAACGCATGAATAATTTTTAAGCATATAAATAAGTTATTTTTTCCACTAAGTGTACAACATCTATTTATACGACCATAATTCCCCATTTCTGATACTCCTATTTTTGTTGTTTCTCTCCTTTGGGATTGCTGCCAGGCAGCTTAAGTTCCAGTTCCATATGAACTCTGTCCTAATGGAACAAACCTACCAAGGGGGCTATTCAAGAAACACTGCTAATTTATCCTCTGTGTAGCATATGGGTTTCTATCATTTCTTGTCATTCATCAAGTTTTAGATCTTTTATAGTTTGCAGGAATGGGAACCCTGATCACTGGGACATCTATACAGCATTACAGTACAAAGAGATAATAAGAGATTCTAGGAGGATGGAAACCATAGAAACATCTGCATTGTAAGCAAGCAGAGGAAATGTCCATCTTATGATTATTAGCTATTCCTTTAACTATGAAATCATCTGCTTGCAAAATGTCCTGTTTCTTTTGTTTTGTTTTGCTTTCTAGTGTAGGGTAATGACATGTCAAATACCAATTAAGTTACTGAGAAGCTATTTCTATTTCCTTTGTGTAGTGCCTTGCCTCTCTGAATGATCTGGAAAAGTAAGGGGACTTCTCATAAAGAAACAAGTACTGAACATAAATGAAGATACCACTGACTATTTCTAATTAACTGTTTTGATGTCAAGCAAAATGCTCAACCTGTGTTGTTCAACAATACTGTTCACTCTTTTTGAACTGTAAAAGACAGCTTTCCAGCCAAATATTTGAATTTCTTTGATTAATAGGTGCTTGCATAAAACATATTTTGTCAACTTGCTTCCTCTGTTGAATACCATATATTTAGGTCTATGTTTCCAAAATAATCCATGAATTATTATGTTAGCTATGTGTGTTGCGCAGCTAAAGCCTTGCTCACCTGTTTAAAAATATAGGGGGTATAATGCCCTAGTGAGTAGGTTAGCAAAATAAGAGTGACAGTAATAAATTAATCCTATTACCGGAAGTGAGCCACTACAGATTTTCTGCACTCAGTTTAACTTCAGTGTGCAAAACACAGCTCTCACTTGAGTTTGGTCAAGCATCCCTTGGTGTTCTGTGAAGTAATCAGAATTTTTAACTTCCATTTTGGGCCTTGTGTAAAATACCTATATGGTTTGAACAAGATTTTAAAAAATGATTTCCAAGATATCAGATATTGACTCGCCTCAGTTAAGTTTGTTTTCCAGATAATGGATGTTTAGTGCCTCCTCCAAATCAGACTCTTTTACCTAGTTGTGCTAGTACTACTGAGAAGCAACAAATTTTACTCTGTAAAAGAGCAAAGAGCCTTCATGGCAACTCTGAATGAACAGATCCAACCTTTTATAGTAAAAGATGCATCCTTTGGTGAAACACTTCTGTTCCCCAAATAACAAGTCTTTATATATCCTTGTTGACCAGAAGGGAGCCATTCTTTTCAAAGTTCGCATGTGCTGTATGAGAAGAAGGTTAAAAGCAGAGGAAGATCTGCAACAGGCAGCAACAGCTTCTATCTATCCAGGTCTAAGGTGTAGGATTTAAAACTTCAATAACATTCTCACTGTGTAACTCATCATTTTAAAATTACTTTCTCACTCTCATGCCGGTAAGCCACTTTATGCTTCTGTGCCTCTACTTATAGTATGCTTTGTTTAAGCAGATGTGAGATATGCCTGCTTCTTACTTCAGCTATATGTTATCAGTAACAATGGGCTCTCCAGTTCATTAAGGCAGCTCAACATTATGATAACACAAGTTGTAAGAATGTGAAAACATTCTATTTTTTATTTGCATTTATATTTATTACAGAATATTTTTGGAAAAGTACGTGCTTCATGCCTCAGCTTACAAAAATATCACCTTTTGCTTATATTTCAGTCTCAATGAAGGTACTGTCTTGGGTCTTAGCCATGTGTTAAGTGCTTTCTTGATTCAGAAGTCTTAATGATTTGCACCTGAATATGCAGAGTTATGCAGATATCTGCTCTATAGACATTTTTAGAGGAAGGTGGCAGTTATGACGTCAGCTAAATTATTTCTTCCATATACAGTCTAGTCTATATGAAGGAACAAAACTGGAGAGAACATTTTATGAGTGAAGGAAGAACAGTAACTCAGGCTATCATAGAGAAAATATTACATTATATAATTGTATTATATATTTATTATTTATATGACATCTTATTTCCTACCCTACAGACAGTCTTTTGTTAATTGTTTGTTTTCCTGAGAACAGTTCAATTTTTCCTTTGCATTCATATAGTTCATTTCTCATGATTAATGAAGAATACTACTTGGCGCAATAGGATATTAGTGAAATAATTGAAAGAAATCTCGAATAATGTGTAGTAAAAAACAATTCATGATACTTTCTCATTTTATTTTGGCCAATATATTCGAGGTGATTGTGCATGAAATGTAATTTGGCCAACAGTTGTTCCATTGCAAATGCAACGTGAATGGAATACATAGTTACACAATTGGTACAGGAAATTGTAAGATTGCATTAGCACGTGGGAGTGTTTCCCCCCACACTGATGTAGCAAACAGTAAGCTTAAAAGAAGTTAGTAGCATGCAAGGAGTATCAAGCATCCTTATGTTGAACAGTAAATCTTAGTTAGACAGGGACTGCATATTTCTAAACCAACCAAGAATTCATAGCATGTTGGCCTATTGAACATCTGAGCGGAGACTCAGAAAGTCCAACGATGAGTAGTTCTCCTTGCAAGATGTAAAGGGGTTAGGGATTAAACCTTTCAAATCAGAGATTTATTTTTCTGTATATTTAAAAGTCGTAGCTCATAGGCTATTCCTTTTGTTTTCTAGTTTCCATTATCAGCAATGATTTAACAATCTTTAACCTTTCGTACTACATGTTCACCATTAAATGTCAGATAACATGTTTCATAGGCTAATTTTTCTTTTTCGTTTTCACACTTATGTCAACATCCATGACATTATAGCTCTTTAATTTCTTCAGTGAAATATGGTGTCAGCAGGAAACATTTTCTAGTCCAGAATTATGCATTCCAGAGCCATATCAACTACAAATGAACTTCACAGGTCATCAAGCAATGCATTTTCTGTAACCATTTTGGATTTAGAATCTATTGTTTACGCAGGAAAAGAACTAGTGATTGGAAGAATGTCATTTTGGTTATAACCAGTCTTCCAAATCAAACATTTACATTTGACTTTAAGGAATTGTTATAACTATATTTTCTAAAGATTAAATACAGTCTATTTTTGCCCTTCAAATTCACTGTCCAGTAGATAGTATAATGCACAGGCACAGGGAAGAAATGGGAGGAGAAAAGAATACCTGTTCAGGTGGCGGGAGACCCACTTTGGCAATTGAGAAAACAGGAAGCAGCGAAGACAAGCACAGGTTTAGGGTGCAAGGGCCATGTCTCACCTTCCTTGTATCCATTTCTCTGCCATTGCTGCTTTATCATGTATTCCATCTTCTCCAAAGTATGCTTTTAATTTGAGAAGATAAATAGTATCTGTCAAAAGGTTTGCAGTGAGGGGATTATTATTCTTTTGTCATCCTTGAGTGGTTTCATCAAGTGCCAACAGAGACTGAAGCTGAGGTCAGCTGTATGTTGCCTGTATAGTAGGGGTATGTGCTAATATGTTTGTTGCACTTCTGACCACTTGATGGAAAAGGTTTGCAGAATGCAGTTCTGAAAGGTGGGATTCAGTCACTTAGATAAATATCTTCTGTCATTTGAGATGCTCTGAGGCACCGAGACTTTACATCCCCACATGGGGATGGCAAACATGACACAAAACCTATGGGAATCTTGATTATTTCTGGAGTGGCAACTGGAGGCAAGGACAATAGATAGAGCATCTAAAATGGCTAAGGTATGCACTAGATAGTTATGTCCAGATGTCTTTGGTTAGGCAGGTGTCTCTTCTAAGTGTCTCTTTCACATGCCTTTTATCCAAACCTGGCTAGAAAGGTTGTGCCCCCCTCTAACAGGAAAAAATACAAGGCATATTTTTGCATTATAAAAGCAAACTCTAATGCAGTGCTATTTATTTTTTCCAGATCCATTTATTTTGCTGTATTTCTTGATACTTGCGTACCTTTCAGGAAACCTGATTGTGCTAATACTACTGGGAAACAACAAGTTATTGCACAGGGACAGGAGTGAGCCAGGGCTCTTCCCACAGTCTGAAGTTTTAGCAAACTATCCAAAGGTAGGTTCTTGCTCTGTCTCAAAGTTTGAAGTCAGAGTTTGAAGGAGAAAAGGCTGGTGTCTTTACATGTTTTGAATAGTCCGTTTTCCTGCAGTTAAGCACAAGAGAGGCTAATCTTGTGTTGAGACCGGAGAAGAAATAGCAGGGCTCTTGTTCCCCATTCTTTCCTTAGATGTACCATAGCATTGGCATTGTTCATATTTTTAGTGCAGTGTCACAATTGTCTCTGGCTTCCTGTGTCTGCTGGAAAGCTATTCCCACTGCAAATTGGAAAAATGCTGAACACTCTACTGAGAATGATAGGTGTACTTGTGCTATAGCAGGGGGTCAGAAGATGGAGATTAATGGAAAGGAAGCAAAAAGTCTGCAAATCTTCTCCACCAGAACATCTATGCTGTGTTCAGGAGGAAGTGAATGACATGGAAGCAGGATAAAGTGGGCTATTTTCTGCTGTAAGAAAGGCTAGAGCTGACCTCATCCTTGGGTAGTAGAATGCATCCAGAAATGAGGCATACTTATTCATGGATCTAAAAGTTTGTTTAAGAAGTTTGTGTTTTTTTTGCAGTTGATGAAAATAGATAAACTTTCAAAGAGCGCTAAGATAGGAAGAATGATGAGCCAAGAACATGATGTCAATAGGATTTTGTATGGATTTAAAAAAGGCAAGGAAATATGACCTGATACTGGATGAAGAAGCAGCAAGATTTAGACAAACTTTGACTCTGTGTGTTGCAGTTTGTCTCCAAAATAAAAGCTTTAATTTATATTGTACTTTTTTAAGACGATCCTAGAGTACTTTATAAATGTTAACTGAACTGCTTCATGAGTTATAACTATACTTTGCTCATTTTAAAATGAATAAAGTGAGTAATGTATTGGACAGGAGATTTACAAGTGAGTCATTATCTTTCCTCAACATATAGATATGTAGCAATTCTTGAAGATATTTTTTAAATGTAATTATATCGCTTGACAGTATCACCTATAGTTCTGCTGGAGTGTATAATCAATATGGTTTATTAGTTAATAGATACAAAATATTTTTTTAAATGAAAATGAATGAATAATTTCCCTAATTAATGAATATTTAGCCTACCTCTTATGTCAACTAAAGTTGAAAACCAAAAAAAGCCTATATTAACTCAGAATGAGAATACCTACACTGTTAAGCTGAGGTCTATATTTTAAGATTCATATATTTTTTGTATCTTCTTAAGTCATAAGCTTGTCATCATTTATTCCACTCAAGAAGAAGTTTTGGAAAATGTTATGTGTTATTGTGAGATGTATTTTTAAGCTGAGGTCGCTACAAGGTAAAGGCAAGAAGTAGTACACTGTTTGACCCGTCACAGGAATTCCAGATAAAACCCCAGAAGTTGAGTCAGAGATAATCACAAGATCTGGGATCTGCAATAACAAACTGTCCATATATCTACCTGTCAGCTGTCTTCCTCTGAGGGAGGGACACAAGGTCACTGAAATGGCCACTATCCATCTCTTTTTTTTTCTGGACATATTGTGGGGTAAATGAAGAATCAGATATTGACAGTAAAATAATTAGTCTATCAGGACTAGATAAATTTATTTTAAATGTTTATTAGTTTTTTTGTCCTTTTTTGCAACTTCCCATGAAAAGTCATAAGTTAATCAAGAAAATGCAGTTTTCTCATCTTCTGGAGAATGATAAAGATATTTCTAAGTTTAATTAATGAAATGTATTCTAATCAAGTAAATTAGATATTTGCCTTTTCTTTAAATGAAAATGAGAATGATGTAAGGAAAAACAAAAATGCAAAAATGGAAGCTGGATCATTTACTGAATTCAGTAAACCAGTTCTACTCGGAACAGTACAATACATATACCATCAAGTGTAACCCCTCTAACCCTCCCAGTCCTACTCCATCATAAATTTTTAAAATGTCTCAAATCGCTAGGGCCCCAAAAGGTTTTGATTTAACAGCTCCTAATGCAGTCCCGGCTGCTGCTTTTCAAGAAATAAGAGTTCTACCATTTATTGTCTAGTAACAGCGGTGAAATGGTTTAGTGATGTTAGGTAGTGAGGTGACAATGCCAAACTCCCAGCCTTCATTAGTCTGAGTTTTCTGAAGGGAAAAGTATTGAAATTATTCTACAACTAGATTTCAACTCATATTAGAATCAGTTTTATCTGTGATTTTCTCCATTACAAGAAGATTGATTATGTCTAAAAGCAAAAGTAAACAAGCTGTGACCTTGGCTCTGTTACAGTGTCTTATCCATATTCAGTTGCACTTGCCTGTGAACTCTGGAGAGACAGCAGTAAGGAGAGTGGAAAAAGAAAGATGTTGCTTTGAAAAAGTTGGATAATATGAAAGAGAAAACATATTTCAAGATTTCAGATATATTCAGCAATTAATACCTCTGTGAGGAACCTCAGGAAGAGAAATAATTGTATCTCTTTGCTTGGCCCCTGTTTCTCACACCATCTGAGTACCTTGTAGCCTTGAGTTTATTTATCAGTGCAACAGCCAGCTTGAGGACAGTGCTATTCTTCTCATTTTTCAGTGGCAGGGAGGGAACTGTGAGCTGCCCGACTTCATACAGGACATCAGTGCAAGAACAGGCAATGGAGCTTTGTTCTCCTGGGTCCCACGTTGGCACTCGAACAACTGAACCTCACTTCCTTCGCTCTGAGCCTGTACGGGACATGAAAACACATTCATTTGGTGAAGGGTGAGGGAACCCCTGCATTCCTTCCCTATTTTGTTTTTATTTTGGAGGAGCCAGCTGCAGTTCCCATGCAGGGCAAGATTATATAAACTCGATGATCAGTAGCCACATGTTTTTCAATATAAGGTGCATTGGAGATAAATTCCAGGAAGAGCACAAAATCTGCATAACCACACCAAAAGGCAGTACTGGTGCCTTTTATCAATGTGTATAATGAATACTAATAACTTGCTGTTGGTCAGTTCATATCTTCATTTACTATAACTCATTCCTATATGCATATCATATATTTTTACAGGTAAAGGAATGTGCACAAATAGCACGTGTGCAATGAAAATTAATTTTTCTTTCAGGAAAAAAAGATTTTATCTGATCTTATAAAGATACATTAGAAGAACATCTAGAAACTTTTATTAGTTGAAAGGAAGGCCCATTGTTTTGCATGACTCCATGATCGCACTATTTATATATCTGAATTTGTTTTCCTGATTTTCTGAAAAAGTTACCTTCCTGCTTAGGTTAATTTTGTGAGTATGTAATATAATGCTGTTGTACCGAAACAGGGTACAGTAGTAATATTTTATCATACTTGTCGGTGTCAGTAAACTTTTGCTACTTCTATTTAGGTAGATAACAGAGACATTTTTTAATTCTACTTTGTTGTTTTATTGACTACAGAAAACTCCCTATAAAAGACATTTTTGTTGTAGCTGGAAGGGAAGCTGTACAGGGAAGGAAAAGGGTTTTAGAAATCTTAAATAGTGGAGGGTGATAAATTAATAGTGGAGGCACAGCAGAAAATATAAACACATTATCAGTTTCTCTCTCCCAGATAGGCTGGGGGAGAATTGAAGATGACTTTTAAGATCAGCATTTCCTTCTTCAACCTGTTTTTACTTTGTGGAAAAAAAAGGCAGCAATTTTGTCACTTTTTAAAGTTCATCATTGGTCACTGAAGTTGATTCTGATCTTGCAGCAAATGGCTCTTTAGGAAGCTGAAAAAAGTACTCATTAAGACTAGCTAGTGCTCATTTCAGTGAAGTTAGCAGCCTGAGGTATAGCTCCCTCTCACTTTTTTATAAGGTCTTTCCATTTATGTTTGTTTATGGTATGGTAAAAGGAAGAGGCTGGAGATGAGTGGTCTGATCTTTATGCGTAATCTGTCACCACGCCACAGTGACGATACACAGTGACATACACTGCTACTCCAGCTGGCGGTCTCAGTTGCAAGGCGATAATAGGCTAAGTGCAATCAGCCTGTTTAGAGGTTGATATCCTATATGATTTACTTATAGCTTGGTATTTTGCATCTGTGTAGTGAGGAAGATGCATTCCCTACTGAAGAATATCAGTGATATACCAAAGGGAGGGGAAAGAGTTTTACATTTCAGTGAAGCAGAATTGTTTACTATCCAGCTGAGAGTAGGAGATTCTTACTGTAACAGGGCAACATTTACACATCTATGGAAGGGAAACAATCTTTATTCTAACTAACAGGGTGGCCAGACTTCTCTTACTTAAACAAGGAGCAGAATTAGCTTAAGCATGAAAAATTGAACTTAAGACTTAGACCCCCTGAAAGGTGTGATAAAAGCTAACTGACAGCACCAAAAGAGGAAGAGATGGCAATCACAAGGCCTGGAGCCCTTGTCAGGAGGTAAAAAGGAAGTGAGCTGAATGAGGAAAAAGAACTTATTGATACAGCTTCCACGTAAGCAGATTAAGCGTAGTTTGTCTTTTATTTCTCCCCGTCTTTCTTAACATACGTAACATGATCATCTGTTTTAGATGTTATGAATACATTTATTTATTTGTTTATACATACATGTATGCATAGCTACCTATCTACTTTAATCTGACTTGATTTAAGAATGATTTAGGTAGCTTGTTAGCTATAATGCGTTCCTCCCCCAAGTTCTATAAACTGGGACCCTGTGACTTAATGTCCCATAGCAAGTGCTCCAGCCCTACAGTACATGGTATCCCCATTTGAACTGCATGTTTTAGATGGGGACTTGGCACCACAGGAATCAGGGGAGCTGAATCTGTCTTCCAGTAACTGTTGATGACAGTGAAGGCTCTCTGATATACAGTAAGGTATTGGGAGATGTGCTCCTCAAAATTTGTCAAGCTACCTGTTATTAAATATCTATCACAGTTACAGCTTTGAAGCCAGACTTGTCATTAATCACCATTGAGAGAATAATAACTTCTGTGTAAGACAAGAGATTTTTTGTGGGGGTAGAAATAAGATCAGTCACTGGGAACGCCACAAGAATGCAGAGCAAAGGGAAGAGAAAGCTACAAGTGCTCATCATTCGGATTAGCTGTAGAATTTCTCAAAACTCAGCAGTGTCACATTGATAACTTAGTAGTAGAAAGCACAATCTCCAAGTGATTGCTTCTGTATTGAACAAATCCACTGCAGGATTTTTTTTTTTAATATCACAGAATAAAAAATTGAAATAGAGAATATACTATAAAGTAGCCTAATCTACTGTAGGAGAATAGTTTCCCTATAAGGAAACATACACAAGACAACCTTCTCTCATTTCCTGCTTGCTGAGGGACTGAAGTTGTCTGGAAGAGCCTGCAAAATAATGTTATCTAGCTCATCCCAGGGAAGCAGTACTCCCCTACTGCACTACCCCCTGCCGACAGGAGTGAACCTGGCTGTATACTCAGATTTTAACCTACTGTTCTAGATACCATAAAGAAGGAGTGAAAAGACTGCATACCTTCCTTTGGAAAGACAAGCATACTTTTTGAAAAGAAAATAGAAACTTTTATTAAGTCAGCATGCAAAATGTGGCAAAAGTACAATTTCCTGTTGTTGACAGCAGGCATTACGTTTGTCTCTCAATCAGAAGCAGTAAATCCGAATGGGAAATTAGCAAAGCATCAACCTTCTAGAGAACCTGTTGTGCATTTCTACAGCACATTCATTAGTGTGGGGGATTTTTTCACAGCTGCTGCTAAATGATACTGGCCAGTTAAAATGTTGTGTAATTTTTGAGTTCACATTGTGACTATTCAGTGAAGTGAAAGCAGTCGCTTTCACACAGTACTATTGTATGTCACCCCACATATCATTAACATTTCATTTGGTCCACTTCAGAAGCGTGTGCTTGTTTGGTGTCACCAAAATAAATGTAGCCAAGTAAATATTACAAAGGCATTTTCTTTCCTGAGAACACTCTCGTGCTTTTATCATTTACGAGTCACTTATTAAAGCTCTGCCAAAAATAAACACACTTATGATGATATCCACTTATGTTTAGTTGTTAGTCTGAAGCCAGGAGTTAGTATCAACCCACTGGACCAAAAAAATTTTTCAGTAAGATGCTATCAAGTTCCTCTGGTAACTCGTTATGTTCATAATTCACTCCTAACAATGAGTAAACACGTGCAAAGGAATTCAATTCCAGTTTTTCATTCCTCCTTTGGACACACAACTCCTGCTGTAGCAGCTACAAAGGGTTTGGTTTTTTGCTTGTTTGTCTGCATGTAGAGGAAATTGGTTTCAGAACCACTGTAGAGAACCCAGAGGTAAATATCACCTTTGTCAAGGAAATCATACTGGGAAGAAGATGATCTTACTACCTTTGGCACATAGACAGCTTTATCCTTAAACACCTTCTTACTTGTGATCTTCTAACTTTATTACAAGTCCCTTCTTGGTAGATATTTGAAATTGTATTGCTATTTTTATTTGAAGTGGAAGTCAGGAAAACTACAAGGAAATACCAAAGGCCAAAGTATTTCTGATCTTTCTTTTTCTTGCCACAGTTAGGTCCAGATATACAGTGCTTCCCTATTTTCAAGTCAATAGGTTCAAATGATTACATTTGTGGATATGATGTAATGTCAACATCTAAGCACTAGTGAAGTAAAAGACTCTTCACGTTTATCTAAACATATTGTATGCTACTAAACCATAACAAATGAGGAGAAAAGAGATTTTGGATTTATGAAATATGACTTAAATTATTTTCTCTTATATCAGCACACTGTTCTGAGCACTGTACCTTTGTGTAATTATTCCAATTACATTGAAAAGAATAGGCTTCCTCACTAAATACTGAATGTTATAGGTGAAAAAACCACGGATATAGAAAAAAAATCTTACCACCACCCAGCCAGTATATTTTTCTGTGTTTCTAGCCAACAGTCATCTTGTTCTTTCTGAAAGATGAAATCTGTCAGTCCTTACAAAGTTGTACTATGCAGAGTGACTAGAATAGATGCCAGCTCTTTAGCACCACTTCTTAAAACAAATCCTCATTAGGATTCTGATGCTGAACACTTGTCAGAAGAAGTCATCACACATAGCCAAGCAACTACACATAGGTATCCCTTACTCCATGTATTGCATGCCTGGGCAGATCTGTCTCTGTATGAAATTTATGCAACAGAAACATGAATCAATATTATTCTTCATGCACTGTCAACAATCAACTCATAGCACAGCACAGCACATAGATTAGGATAAATTAAGAGACAACTTCCTTGCTGAGCTGAAATCAAGGTGGGTTCTGGAAATCTGAAATAGCATTATTTTTCTAGTGGTTGAAGTAGATATTTTCTCACTGAAAATAGGAGATACAGACAAATTTTGGAGGCAAGACATGAGCGAAAATACCATAATCAATTTGGAGGAAAGTAATAAATTTATTATTAGAATTTTGTTCGGGAAGAAATCTTATGTTCTGGCATAATTACTGATAGTTATACAAAGAACCTTCTGCTGTATTTATGAACACTATTAAAAGTGGGATCAAGTTTTCTAGAACTCTGTTTATAATGACTTTGTCTGTTGAGCTCAGGTTAATTATGAGGGAGGCCCCATCTGAAGGGGTAAGCATGCCACAGAACAAAAGGGATCCACTTTTTGCTTCTACTGTTTGAGTTTTATCTTTCCTTCTTTCATCTGTTTTCATCTTATGGAAGCGATTATAAGTGCTAATGAGACATTTGATCTTGCTTCAGGCAGTCATTTTCTGGTTAACACAACAGGGGTATCAAGCATCTATTTTGGTGTTACAGGAAGGCAACAGGCTGGGGTCACATATTCCTGCCTCTTATACCCACCCAATTGTGGTAATTCTTTTCTGTTACCTGAAATACTTTATTACACTCTTTTATTTTTCTGTCTGCACCTCTTACACAAACTCCTTGTCACTAATTTATGTCAAGAAAAGATATAACTTGAACAGGTGTTTCCAATTTAGAAGCCAGTCAGAACTATTTGAAACATTTTTTTTTCTTTTGGGAGCAAATTCTAGTCAAGTTCAGAATTACAGATGTGTTGTTTTGTTCAAGAAAAAAGTGATGACTGATGAGCAGAAGTAGTGCTTGAACCTGGGACCTGAGGAATAGAGTTTAATAAATCGGGGTATCAGTCTACAGAGAACAGTACCATTCAAGAACATGATTTCTTTCATGTTGGCTTAATTTTTCAGAAACCATAACCAAGCCTGGCAGTTCTGAGATGTTCATTTTATCAGTCTTATTTATCAGCAGAAAGTCAGAGAACGCTTTTGGGTCTGTATTCCTCAAGCATTGATAATTATGCATACAGACAGCACTGCTTGTATTATGTAATACACCCAGTTGGACTGGGAAAACAGTTTTGATTTAAAGGAAGCGCCCCTGCACAGACACAAAATATGTCTAACAAGCAGACAAAAACCTTTCTGTGAGCTATATTTTATCCATTAGCACAAAATTTCAGATCTGAGAAAATAACCCCGTTTGTCACCCTTGCTCCTTTTTTATGGCATAATCAGTTTCTCACTGATAACTTGTATGTAGAGCTCTTCCACAGCCTATCTACCATGACTTAACATTGATGCCACTTTGCCATTTACAGGAAATAGACTTCTGATTTATTTATTTATTTTTTTTTTAGAAATGAACTCAGGAGAGAAGAGAGCATAATTAGTGCAAATAATTTCCCATAATACAACAGCATATGCTGCAGAGCATGTGCCTGTGCACGCATAAAATCTGATGCTCAAGGAAATGTTTATTCCATAGTTTTATCACAAAGTAGAATGGTATATGAATATGAACTGTATTCAGTATACAAAACCAAGTTTCTGAGTTGTTTTCCTTTTCTCCCATCTGATATTGGAGCAAAACTTTCTGCTTAACAAATATGTTTTTACTAGGACATTTAAAAGTACAACAGAAATTAGAAAAAAAATCTGTGGTCTTTATTTTGAAAAAATGGAAAAAGAGAATAAGCCTAAAAAGAAAAGAATAAATATTTCAAAACAAACCTTTAAAAGTTGGTGAAATGTCAGCAATTTTTGTCATAAATAAGAGCTGTTTTTTCCAAATTGTTCTTCTGAAAAAATCACTAAATATTTCTTGGTCAATACTTTATTTGGGAGTGCCTTCTTATAAGCATTGTTTTTAAATATGTAATTTTAATATCGTGACTGAAAATTGCTGCTTCATTAGATTAGTAAATCTTTAGAATCAGGCTTCCAATACAATAAATTATATGTGGAAATTTTCTTTACACAGGTATTCTGTTATAGTTACTTGATGAGTATTTGAAGTTTTGAAACTTCAAAGAAATTTAAGATTGAAATGATGAATTCCAATGAAAAATCAGTTTGAAAATCTTTCAAAATTTTTGCCTTCCAACATCTCTAAAGCTTATGAATATTTCATTAAATATTTCTGCTAGTAAAATTATTTCTTAGAATATTGCCGAAACATAAAGACAAAAAGAATAGAAAGAAAACCAAAGCATGTTAAAAAACTGAAATGAAAATGTACAGAAATGCTTTTGTTTTGTTTTTCATGCAGGAGCATAGAAGACTGAGGCCTGGAATCTACAGTTAGTTAGTTTATCTTTTATTATTATTATTTTTAACTTAACAATAATGTAGCCCTACCCAAATCAGTAAAGATGCCCACACATATAATGTTA
This sequence comes from Apteryx mantelli, assembly GCF_036417845.1. Lineage (NCBI taxonomy): Eukaryota > Metazoa > Chordata > Aves > Apterygiformes > Apterygidae > Apteryx > Apteryx mantelli. The sequence goes on from NC_089981.1 coordinate 55,978,270, forward strand.
GCTATGGTAAAAGATGTCAGTTGTATGAACATGTATGAACAAGCCTTTAGAGTTAGCTCTTAGGTAACAATTAGATTAATTGATTTTACTCATAGTATAACTCTTAAACACAGGTATTGTAGAATTATTTTCAGGATTGGAACCCACATTAGCTGGCTTATAAGTTTTTTAGCTTTTTAAGCATATTAGACTTTGTTAAGTCTACTCAGACAGACTGGTGTTGGGGGGGAGAGGGCATGTGATTTTTAAAGCACAGAAATTTCTCACACATGCTGTCATATTTAGAACATTGGTCTTGCTATAGCATTTTCTTTTTCTCTTTCAGAATATGATTTTACATTTTGGTAGTACTCAAACTCACAGGCACATGTCAGCTTCACCAGCTGCTCATTTATTTATATATTTTAAAGAAGGTAGGGAAATGTGGTAAAGCTTGTTTCTTATCAGGCGAGTCAAGTGTGCATGTGAATGTAATAATGAGGAAGCACAATGGGTTAACAGGAGAAAACTCCCACGCTTAATTCCTTGCTGTTAGATGAGCCTCTTCACCAGAGTTTGATCCTAGTAACACACACATTTCTAGCACAGTGTTTCTTATTTTAAAATGGTTGTGATTCATTGTGTGGAGGTGGGGAGAGTTGAGAAGTTTATGTATGTACCTCATCTATTTTAAATGAGGGGAAGAAAAAAAAAAAAAAAACCTCTCTTTTTTTCCTGCCTTTGCTTTTCTTGGTAGAACTTTAGCAGGCAGAGTGTTTAAGCATGATGGTTAATTTTATATCAAATTTGATCCAGCCACCCGTTACTTTCTACTTCTGTAGGCTGCTTACTCTGTCACTTAGTATTAGATGTATTACCCACAGAGCAGTAATTACATTTGACACATAATTATTATGGTTTTGATGACAAGAAGGCCTTTTCTTTTCCTGCTTTCATAACATATATTCCTGAAAGTGCTGGCTTGCTGAATGCAGTTAGTTTAAAAGCACTTGGATTTAAATTGAACCCTGGGACAAAGAATGAAATGAAAAGGAAAAGAGAGAGCGAGTGGGAGAGGGAGAGTGTTTGCGAATTCCACCGATGATCTCACACAAGTAGATTTTGAGCAGGAAAGAAAGCCTCTAAGTGTTGTTAATGCAAAAGGAGAAAGAGCTGCTTCACTGCAGCCATGCCAGATCCCCAACAGGAAAGGAGTGCTTTTAAAGTTAATAAACTGAAGGAGGTTTGGAAAAAACGGAGGCTCCTGGCAAGGCAACATAAACTACACAACTGAGTTTCTAATCTTGCCACATGGGCATTTTTCCAGCTCTGCACTCTGAGTCACCCCCAGCTGCAGGCCTGGATGAGCAGTTTAACAATCCTTGGCCTTTTTTTTTTTTTTTTTTTTAATGATCAGAATCAGAGTATCATGTTTCTGGAGCCTGGGGGCTGTGCAGTATTCGAACAGGGTGAGTGCCTGGAATTCCTCCAACCATACCTGCAGCTCCCTTTCCGGTAAGGTTAGGAAACCTAAACCGCTGCAAAGTTTGTGCTATTACTTTCTTGCTATCTCATCTCTTCATTTCTTACAGAGTACATGGGGTGAGTGCAGTTGGGAGATCGCAAATAGTCTTCCTCTCTTTTTAAAAAGAAGAGTTGCAAGTAATGGTTGTAGTAGTGTTAATGCTAGGACTCCTTCACCAGAAATTGAGCCATTTTAAAGGAAACCTGAGGGACAAAAGTAATGACCTGGCTTGCTTTTCTGATCTGAGAGCTGGACGTCAGCGTCAAGGAAGCTGTACTTGCTGCACAGGGGATCCTTCCTTTTGATGTGAATTCTTCAGTCAGAGCTGAAACAATGATAATCAAATTAACATACTAGAAAGCAGCTCTAATTTTAGCCCGGTTTGTTATTTTAAAAGTTGGTAGGGAAGGATAAAGGGGGAGGTGGAGGCTGCTATGAATGACTAATGCTGTATTTCAGCCTCTTAAGCCATATTTAGTAATGTGGGATATAAAAATAAGCTTTCAGTCCATTTTTTCCCTTTTGACTTCTGTTTCCTTTCTTCTACTCCCTCTCCTAAAGATGGATTAAACTAATTACTCTTTTAGCTATATGTTGATAGACAGGTATTTATTATTGGTGCTGTAAGCCCTGAAATTTTTTTTCCACAGTGAGTCCACAGACATATACATTAAACTACAGTTCTCTGGGGCTGTCAGAGTTACAGTCCAGCCTGAGGCATAGCAGTATGATAAAGTTTTCAGGCCCTGTTTAGTTAAGGCTGAAAATCTGGGTCCCAGCCAATCTATACCACTCAGGGCTCTTTTCACAGTCCAAAATGATTTGGCTTAAACATTTCCAACTGTGATGAGGTCCCATTTCAGTGATTATGCAGTCATTCACTTTTCCACATCAACATCAAAGTCATTAACAACTCAGTATTATTGCATTGGCTGGAATTCAGTTAAGGACTAGAGGGATGTTGCTCTTTATTAAGATAAACCATTGCCTTGGTTATGTCACCCATGAAATAATCAATTTAATGTGTTCGTTAATTTCCTCCCTCTTTGATCTGTGAATTAAATTCAACAGATCATTGTTTCACACAACTGCCATGCAAAGGCTTTAAAAGAAATGTACCCATATTTTCTGATGGTAAAAGTCTGGTAAGTATGTAAAGCAAGATCACTGCAAGTGACCTGAGAACTTTGGGTTTTTTCATCAGTTTCCTTTGAAAGCTTCAGGGGAAAATGAACCATCAGCACCTATTTGGGTGATCCTCCCTCAAAATTCCTGAAGAATTAACAGTAGGAAAGAGAAAAGCTAGCAGAATTGACCTGGAAGCCTTCAGAGGAGTTAGGTTTGTGTCAGAGCCAAAGAAAATGTTTTCATCTAGGTGCATGGCAATTTATTGATAGTCTTTATGAGATATACTTACTGAGATGCTTAATATAAGGAATGCTTCAGAAAAAAATCCTACTCTCAGAACAAGCCAAATATTCTGAACAAAACAAATCTGTATTACACAGTGCATGGGTAGTGGTTCATGTTCTAATCTTTTACATTGTACTATTTATTCTGAAATTAAAAACTAATTTGTTTAGTCCTATATATGATTAAGTAAGTCCACATCAACTATTTATCACCCAGGCTTCTCATTCTAAGAAACCTTTGAGATGAAAATATTTTTAATTCAATTTCTATAATACTTTTTTACATAAGTAAATAATTCTGGATTTACTATGGAACTCGCTATGCTTCCTGCCACTGCTCTGGCTATAGTAAATAACGTGGCTTTTTCCTGTAACACCGCTTGTAAGGAAGCACCTTTAGGACCATGAGATGTCAAGATCGTACGCGCTGTTCCAGTGAAGCCAAAGAGGTTACATGTAAAGCTAAAGCCATACTTAATGGCTAAACTGTGCAAGGATAGGTTCTTGCATTAGAAGCAGGTAACAGATAACAAGCCTGTTGCTTTATTTTATTTTTAATAGCATACAAATGCAAGGACAAATTAAATAGATGGAATAAAGCGTTAGAAGATGCACTCTTCCAAAGAGTCATATATATATATATATATATATGCACATTATATATATATATGTACATTATATATATACTTGTAGATGCTGAAATGAATAAAGTGCAGATTTTTCTAGTGCCTACTGAGTGCTACAGGAGTTAGCGTTAGACTCCTCTGAGTATCCTTTGGAAGTCTGTCTACATTACTTCATGCCCCAAACCCAAATTTAGTTCTTGGTACACATCACTATGTGCATTTCACTGGATTTTGCAAAACTTCACTGCATTGTGTGTATTTAAGTCTTATTTTTCAAAGATTTAACAGCTTAATCTGAGTTAATTAAAGTCAAGCACTTCTCTACAATAGTTTAAACTCAGATCCATGCCTCTTCTCAAACTTGAGCTCTTCTCATGTCTATATAGACACAAGTGCAGCACTAGCTTTGAAGTATAGAAGCAGTGTGGGATGCAGTGTAAGAATTTGAGCTCAGGCTGTGCTCTAGCATGTGCCTAAGCATTCCCCTACCTACAGTGTGGATGGGCTGGGCTGTCCAAGGCTCTGCCTGTTTGGTCAAATCCACTACTACATCTTTCACTCTACCTTGCAGTGGTGTCACATTGTTAGATAAACCAGTGTTAGGTAAATAATCTCCTCATGTGTTGCAAAAGCCCCTTGAGATTTGAAGGCAGGCAATGAGTTTTTCCAAAGACTTAAAATAACCAAGTTAGTGAGAATGTTGTATTCTTGCCCAGTCTCAGACACTTGTGCCACTCAGGTTATTGTAAATGAAAGATGTGGATCTAGTTTAGTTAGACTCTGATCTTCAGTTAAACTTTATGCTGCATTAGGTTTCTGGTTGTGGAACCAAGGTGCAGAACTTTTTTCCAATTTTCGTCTTTCTAGAGCATAAATGGAAAAATAGTGAATAGAAATGCCAATATCTTTAACAAAAAGAAGAGCATATTAAATATTATTACTAAAATAGTTGAACTAAAATTCCTGACTGAAATAAAAATAAATTAATACTTTCACTAACTCCATTTACACTTGTATGAGTAAAGCATTTTCACTAGCTCTCAGGTCAAAGATATGGATTAGAGCAATAGATTAAGAACATATATTATTCTGATTTTCTTTGAGAATGTCATTATAAATTTGCTTCAAAATTTATGAAAGTTGAATGCAGATTGATATCTATAGCAATTATTTAGGGTGTTTCTGCTCACATTTAACATTTTAAAACATTATCTCCAAACTCTGCCCTCTCCCCTCTCTTTCATGAAAGAAGAACAACATGGGTTTTTGAAACCCATGAAAGTCTTGTTCACAAAACAAAATATTCTGTAGCTTAGAGTAAGTAGGACACTAATGAAAGTGCAGAGTCAGCAAGTCATTGCATATCAGTCAAAATATTCAGAAGATGTTAGGAAGCTTAATATTGAACAGCTGATTCTAACTGCAGTAAATCTGATTAATCTAGGGGACAATTTTGCCCCATATTTCTTATAAACCATCTTGGCAATCAACCTAATATTCTGTAATTAATTGCATTTGTTAGTTTCTCTTTGTCAATTTCTTAATATTATAGTCTGTTGACCAATTAGTTCTTGTTCCTAGCTGAAGCATTCTAAAGGCAGACAGGAAGAATGTTGCTATTCCTCATGCGTGATTACTTGTTTTATTGACTTAAATGCATAGCAACTGCAAGTTTCTTCAAGCTGTTGTGGGATATTTATTTCTTAGAATTTCCATGAGGTCATACACTTAGATGTTCTTAGATGACAGAAACTCCTGGTGGAGTTTCGAACACACATTTAGCTTTTGTAATTCTGCTTCAGGCAGTAGCAGGCAAGTTAAACAATCACTGATTGACTTTTATTAACTCCGATTTGTAAGGCTGATAGGCTCAGGCATGCAATTGATAGATAGATTTTTGAAATCCAGCCAAGACAAAAATCCTATAGAAATTCAAAAATAGGAGATAATATTGCTTTTGTAAAGTCATCTTTTAATTTAGATAATATTTTTTACTTTCTAAGGTGTTATTCTTTTTCTGCTTTAGATATTTGATTTCAAATGTACATCAATACATTTATGATTATTCAGAAAAAAAATTAAGTAGCCATCAAACACTTGGTCCTGAGCCTGTGCCATGTTATATGACAATTAAAAAAAAATCTATATTTTCCCCTGAGCTAGCTGAAGAATTTGAGTTGAAATGCTAACCGATGTATAATTAATGTAATGGTTCCTTTGGTCTAAACCGTGTCTTTGCTAGAAGCCCTGAGGAAGATGCCGCACAGTGAGATCATGATCTGTCCTTGGATTATCCCCTTGCTCCAGGGAAAACAGGAGCCAAGCTGTATTTGGCATATCTTGCTTTCCCTACTGAGCATCTCCATTCACCTCAACAGAAGAGAGAGAGTAAGGGCCAAAACTGTACCTTTCTGCAGGCTACTCACCTGTACAGGTTGAAACACAACCCTGCAAAAACATTCTCTGTCCCATGCTGGTTTTTATAGCTATTCCTCGTATCTCAAGATCTCCCATGCTGGATCAGATCTGTACAAGCCAGTGTCTGATTCTGTAAAGCCTAAGAGATGTGATTTCACAGATTTTAATATTTGTGGGATTTCAGGTTCTTTTTTTAAGCATTGTTTTGGATGTAATTATTTTACTGGATTTAGTAAATCATTAGAGCTTTAAATAAAACCTATTTCTACTATGAACGTACAGTTATCAATAGGTATTCAAGGGAAAAAATTGTAACTAGTGATTTGGGTTTCATATCTGTTTTATTTGTATTCCTGTGTCAAAACGCATCTGTCACAGTGTTTGGTCCTGCAAGCTCTCTAGGTATGAGACCCCAGCCTTCAGCAGCAGTTCTTTAATTTTGAAGGGCTTGTAGAGATGGTCTCAGAATCTCTAAGTGCATTTACACATTTGAAACCACATACATTAATTGGATCAATGTCAATGAAAATGCTTAACATTCTTCTTCAAAACAGAATCTTGAAATCTGTTAGCCTCCCTCTCATTTTTCCATTATCGCTCTTCTTGCTGACTGCCAAACGAATAGTTTTTCCAAAGACTTGAATACCAAATCTATTACTCTGTTCTATGTTAGTTCCAATACCCTCCCTTGAGTGCTTACGCAGTGAATGAGCAATGAAAGGAGTACTATAGTTTGCAATAGCTTATAAAAGATTGAATCTGTCAGCAATTGAGGTGCTACTGTAAATCGACTTTTCATTAAAATCTTGCTTTTGCTTGTCCGTTCCTCTGCTACACTGCCAGATTGATCACAGGAAATGAACAGACACTGGAAGTTCATTAGCATCAAATAAACAGCAAAGTATAACCACCACCCAAATTTTGGATGTGAGTTCTGCCCATCACCCCATGCTGGAAGCAGAGTGGCAGTGAAACTAAATAAACATTACCACTTACTTTTGCAAAAAGGTATTTCTTCTGCTAAGAAGATTACTGTATGTGCTGTAGAAAATATTTGGCACAGTGGTTTCTCCTTGAAAACAAGAGAAAATCTCTCTCCTATGCAGTGGAGTTCTATGGGCAGTTAGGGACCACTGGCAGCACTGAGCACAGATTTTTTGAAAAAAAATCCCAAATGTACATTTTCAGCTTTCTTTGGATAAATCCTTTCTGCAATGGTTTGATTTGCTGTTCAAATTTACTCCTGCTGGAAAAAAAAAAAAAGTCAGAAAAAAATTGTGAGTAATCTCAACAGGTTGCCAGAAGAGAAACATATTCCTGAGGTGACCTACCTGCCTCATATTAAAGCTTTTTTTCTCAGCAAATTGCTGTTAATAAACATTTGTTCAGCTACATATCGAGTGTTTTCAAATGAATGATTGTGTGATTTTTGTTACTGAAATAAAACATAACTGGGCTCATATTCCTTAAATCTAGTTCCCTTTCTCCAAATTTTTCCATGCATATATGTTCATTTCTTTGTAATGCTCATTATGACCCACAAGCACATAACTATGGAAATCTTTAAAAAGAAATACTTTCCACTTTATAGGTTTGCTGTTTTTCATTCACTTCAGACCAGCATGATCTAACCAGTACCTTCTTGCATCTGGTCTGTCATAGGTTTTTTTTTTGGAAGCGAGATGGGGAGGGTTTTCTGGCTTCTCCAAGTATCTGGACAAATGCAGGTGAATGGAATCTGACTGGCTGTCTCCAGCTGCGGGGAAAAGACAAGGCTAGTGACTTGCCTCTTTCACACATGTGGGTACACCCTGGCAATTGAACTAAAACCTGCCAATGTTGTTGCAATGTGGTCCCGGGAGGGGAACAGCTTGGTCTGATAAGAATAGGCTGTCTTCTTTGAACCAGAAAACCAGACTCAAGTTGTTTATTCTTCCTTGCCACTTTCACTTAATTAAACTTTTGAATATTGTTCTTAGGCATTGGAGCACTACTGGTAAAGATGCAAAGTGGAATAACTGAAAAAAGAGTTACTGAGACAAATTTATCTAAGCATTTTCATTAGTCATTAAGATGACCCAAGAGATGGGACGTTCAAGCTCAAATTCCTTCTTTAACTCATTCATAACAGGTATTGAAATCAAGATCTTTTATCTTGTATATGTGTGAGCTAGCCAGCATCCTGAGATGACTATTCTTAATATTCTTTTGTGGAAACTGTGTGAATGAATTTAAACAAATTTGAAGACTGTGAACAATAATGCAGTTGTTATATTGCCAGGTGATTATATTTCTCATCTGAGTTCCAGTCTCTGAGTTCACTGCTCTAGTGAATGTTAAATATTATATATAAAACAACCACAGAAAAAAAATAGAATGTCACCTTAAAACATGCACTATTCCACTTACTAGGGCATCCCCCAGAAGGTGGATTCAAATCTCATTCACAAGAGGAGGGAATTCACTCTTGCACTTCCATACCATATAAGAATGCACTAACACAAAAGCCTTTAAATGAATAGGTATCTAATCCTTCATCTGTTTTAAAACCAAAAATCAAACCCAGGTCAAACTCACAGACACTTCTTTGGCGGTATTTTTAACATTTTTCTCCTTTATCTTTTAAAAATGTCTAATGTGGCAAACAATTGGAGATTTGACTGAGCCAGCAATAATTCTGCAGCAAAACTCCGCATCACCCGAAGTATCTCTGGGCAACATATGTATAATCTATTACATTATTTTTTGTTTTAATTCAGCCGACAGTGCTCTTTAGTAAAATGCAATATACAAAGGTTTTATTGCATGCAGTGAAAATGTACAGGTATCAGGTTATTTGGAGATAGTATAACATATATAGTAATTACTATTGAAGAGTCTAATCAATTTTAATAGACATTTTTAATTCTACTGTCCTTTTGTGTTGATACATGCTACAACTTCTGGCAATATTCTTCAGTACTGTCACTAAAAGCAGATCAATTACAGCATATCCTTTTAACAAGTTTGAAACAAAATATGCTAAGGATATTAAAAATGTGCCAAGTATGTTACGCCCACTGCCAGTTTCAGTGCTAGTAAATTATCCTGTTTTGCAAGTCATTGCCTGTTGCTGTTCACAGATTATGTGAATAAACCTCCAGCTTTCATTCATTACCTTCTATTTTTGAGCAAGAATTTGGAGGAAATTTATATTTTTAAGTGTTCATAAATGATTAGACACAGTAATGAAAGTAACTAAAAAAAACTAACATGTTTTTCCACCTACAGATTTTCCTCTCTTTACTGGTAGGAAAAATTAAGTCTGACATTTCAGCCTTTATCTACAATATAGTTATTTCTTATTAATGTAGCTCATTACAAGAAATTGCTTTAATATAATGCTAATTAGGATATACACTATGAAATATAAATTGTGATTTAAATAGAGATTGTGTGGATGAGGTAATAAACTGAGGTGGCAAACCAATTTAGGAGAGACAAGAATCTTTTTAAACATGCTGTGTTGTAGAAAGATGGAGACTCAGACTTCCAAGACACATTCTTTTCCTACTGACCAAGCACCCAAATATGAGAGGCAGTTTTCACAGCACTTCCAATCTTTAATACACTTGCAAAAATGTACATAGTGATAAAAATCATGCTAGCTTGCTCTTCTAGAGGGTAAGGCAGAGAGCTTTTGAAAAGGCTGCTGAGAGTTAATAGATCAACAATGCAGCTGGAAAATCTTGGCTTTTGTTGGATTCTCTCATTGGACATATGCAGAGCTTTTAGAAATCTCAACATTAACTAATGAGGCTTAACCAGTCTTTTTGTTCCCCCATGCTTTCAAGTACATCCACATGAAATTCCCTGTATCAATGCAAAGCTATCAGTTAAGTACTATTCAGATAAATTCTCTGCACATTGTAACTGATAGAGTGTGTTTTACAGTTTACCAACCTTTACTGTTATTGAAAACATTGATGGAGCTGATGAGTTGCTTTCACCTGTAAGTTTGCAGTTTAGTTTTACAAAACAGCTGCTGCGGGGCAATTTGCCAAAAAAGTTAGGGCAGTGTTATTAGTTTACAATTTGAATTATGGGAGGCAAAGCATCACGTGTATTCGAGGACACCGACTCTCAGTTAAACTAGTGGTGAGGACTGGCCTGAGATGACTAACTCCCTTTCTGAGATTGTGACATATGATCGGTCTTGGTTGCTGAGCTCTCTGAACTTTAAGGTGAATAATTTAGAAATTTCCCAGATTGAAAAGCTGTTTATAGTAAGAAAATCTGAAGTGGCTGCCAGTCCTTGCTAATAGAAGCATTTGTGTTTCACTTTTTAGGAATTTGCTTGTTCTAAAGAGACTTACCCTGCAGATAGAAGTCTTCTGCAAAGTTTAGCTAAGAATGAACTTTATCAGAGCTCTTTCTGTTTTCTCTAGACATTTTTGGGGCATACATGGCCAGAAGGTAATTCCCCTTGGTGTACAGGAATATCTTTGTTAGTGTAAAATGTGATGATCTGGTGTGTCCACTTTAATATGCTCCAACATTTGAGAATAAAGGATTAACAATGATACATACCAGAATAAAAAACACAAACATGTCCTCTTATTCCATCTTCAGTTTTTCCCTGGAAGGGATTTAAGGACTCTGGCCATCTGGATGTCTGGCAACTCAGTCAGAGCTGTGGCTACTGTGTGTATGCAGATTAACTGTGTAGCACATGCACAGTAAGTCCAATGTGTCCGGTACACATCAGACCTGCTGCACATGTGCTGCACAGATGGTCTGAGCATACACAGTAAATCAGATATGTTAAGCCTACTGCACATATGCAAACCATCTGTGTAGTGCATGTATATATATTTTTGCCTGGGAAATCCCTAGTCAGAGCATGAAAGGTTGTGGTGGAGAGGAACTCCAGTGGTAGAGAGGCCGTGGGAGACTCTGACAGTGGCATAAGTTATAGCAGCTCCTTGTCTGCTCTTGCGCTTCTCTGGACCAAAGCCATAACAAATCAGTTCCTCAGAATCAGAAAGTGTAGCTAGCTGCTCAGCAGTTCCCCTCTCTTTAGCAATTGGCTTCAGGAAAGAATCTGTGCCAAAACCATTAGTTTTATAGGCAGTGATTATCAGCTCCCTATTATCTTCCTAAACTAGCTAGAACTGTAGCTAGGTCATAAGGTATTTCAAATGAATGAACAAGGTCTGGTATTTTACTTATCCAATAAAACAGTGGTGCTTATTGTACAGGCCTCAGGGATATGTTTAACCAATTATCTTCTTTTCACTACCCCCTAAGCCATTATCTTCTAAGTATCAGAATTTTTACATAGGCTGTTTGAGCTTGATAGGGATGTTTACTGGTTAGTACATAGGTACAGCTAAATATGTATACAAAATATAATTTGTTCAGCATATATGCAAGTTTATTATCATTGTAGATGTAGTATGTCTATGTTTATTTACATTCTTAAGTCCCAGTCCTGACAGTGGCTAGTGTGCTCTTCAAGCTAGATCTGTTTTAGGTCTAATTTTAATGACTTCTATGGGTCTGATCTTGAAGAGCACCTTGTTTACGCCACAAGGCAACACTGTTCATCTAATTACACAGGTTACACAAATTTCTTCAGCAGTGAAAAGTTCTTATTTTAGTGTTGTACCATGTTGTTGCATTTTATTTACCAGTTTGCTTTGCAACAAGCAACAACAAGTAATTTTACCAAGAAGTGGAATGCTAAGTCCATAGTTTTGTAACCAGAACATCTCAACATGTTCTACTGGATGACTGGGTGTCCTTGTCAAGTCAAGAGAACTATTTCATTTAAATAACAAAACAGAAACACAACTATATATGCATGAAAATGCTGCAAAGTGAAATTAATAATGAATACTCAAAGTTTAGTCTAATTTTAATTGGGTGCAAATGAAAACTGTTGTGGTAACATGGTCAAGGCCATAGTTCCTGGATTCAAAAAATCTTGAGAAATCACAGGTCTTAACTACAAAGGTATCTATGAAGCAAGTGTTTTCCTCTGATAAAAGGAAAAGTGCACACAGAGTTATGATCAAATTGGTATACATACCTGAAAAACCTTTTCGAAGGGGCAAAGAGAACAGCTGTGATGACTGGGGTATGTGTAACCTGGGTAAGAAAGAAATGTCTGCATTGTAAGATAGAGGAAACAGATATGGAGGAGGAAAGAAGGTACAGTTCCAGACTCCAAGAACTCTGGAAACAGATTTCTCAATCATGAATTCTACTATGAATTAGGTATACATATAAATCTTTCTGAGATGTATTTAATACATGCATAATGATCCATATATGCAGCAATTTGCATTAAATTAAGAAAGTCATATTATTTACATCTCTAATGACATAGCACTATTATATTGGAATCCTTCACGCAGTGGAATTACGGGAACGATTTTTTTGTGATTTCTGTAATTTAGTTGGGGGAACACTTGACTGTATTTGCACCTTCTCTGAATATTAAAGCAAACGTTCACTTTTCACCATATTTGAAAAATTGGCTTGGAACTAGATTCGATCCATCCCATAATACTTTAGTGTAACTGCTTGTGATTCATTAGGCTAAATTAGCACATACAGTATGAAGTCATGGTAATGTACTACCTGACCCTAGTAAATTCTCTGATAACAGAGCATTCAGTTTGCAAAATCAAGATGCTTAACAGTTACAGGATAACAGAATTAAGATTGTCTTTAAGGGTGCTGAGACTCAGAAATGTTGGCTTCGTTTCCGGTCCTGGAGAAGAATGCTCTTCACTGGCCTTATTTTTCCCACATACTCTGGCCCTTTGCCCTGTTGCCTTACCTAACCAATCCACTCTTAATTTCTTGGTTATTTCCTCCCAACCAAACAAGTTAACTTTCTGAATTTCCAGTCTCAAATTCCCGGTCTCTGACTCCTCAAACCAGTCATTTTCCTTAGCCAGTATCCTCCTCTTTCCTTCCTACTCCTACCTCTCCAAGCTTTACATGCTATTTCTACCTTGTTCCTGACCGCTCATTGAAAACTGCTAGTTTTTATATGCAGTGAATATATCCCTACTTTTATTCTGGGAAGACCCGTAACTGTTTTGGACAAAAATTTTTGGACAAAATCAGTCAAATATTATCAATAGACCATTTTTAATGGATATTTTAATATAGTAACACTGTCTAGTAAATCATATGGTGTCAATGTTTGAAGTGCTGAATTTCAATATGCTGTAAAAATATCCTTTGAACCAAAGAGAAATACTTGTGTGAATGAAATAGGCACAATTTTTCTGTAATATAAATTAGAAACATATACATTAGAATTGGATGATTTGAAAGAAGATGCTGGAAATGTCATAAAGTCCAACAAACAATAAACGATAAAATATCAAGTGATCTGTCATTTCTAGTTAAGGTTCATTCAGCCTCGGAAAACAACGAGATAGATTGAACAGTAAAAGAGAAAAACATGAAAAAAAAAGAAAGGAAGGATTAAGAAGGGGGCGGGGGGGGGGAAAGAGGTGCAGGGCAGGAAAATTGTAGAAGATTATTTGAGGCCATTTACTTGACCCCAGCCTACCCCCACTGCTGCAGCCACTGGTCAGGGTGAAGTAAAGCTGACAATAGCTATTCATCATGTTGTAGAGTAGAATGTAAAATGAAAACCACAACTACCTCATACGATGCAAGTAGGTACAGGAAGGGATTAAATCAATTGAAGATGTTATCCCAAAGCAAAGTAGGACTTCTGATTAAATTCACCTCTTCCTAGAAGCAACAATTATTTTTCTTCCCCCTTGAGCTACAAACACATGCACATAACACACCTTCGTACCTAGTCAGGTGTGCTGAAATCCTGGAGAAGTTCCCTGACTCACTCCTCCAATTCTTCTTTGTCATTAAGCTGAATAATGTTCCCATGGATGATTTGATTTCACAGCTGAGCAGATGATGTACAATGAGGAAAAGTGGATGATATTTGCTTTCAGGGAAACTTCTTGGATTTCCCTTCTTCACTTACTTCAAAAGTTGACAGCAATTTTGATTTCTCTGTCCAAGTCAAGGAGTCACAAAAAATATCATCCTTCAAAAACCTATTGTTCCTTTATGCAAAGACTGCTTCCTTGGAAGACAAAAGTGCAGCAGGCATCAGTTTATACTTAGGGAACTTCTGCAGCTGGGCTGACACATGGAAGTAAATGTTCTCACCTGAAGCACAGAGCATGATGTCAGTAAGTGCAGAGAAAGAGTTGCAATAAAAAAAAAAAAGCATAAATAGATTTAAAAAATCCCTGCTCCTCCTTCTGTTTCTTACCATCCCTGAAGGACAGAAATTCAACATCAGGTGTCTCAGTACTGTGGTGTAAACATCTCAAAACAGTCTATTAATCTTGACTAACAAAACTCACATTTTTCAAATTGCATAAGGCTGCACGGTAATTCTGGGCCAGACGGAGAAGAATGTGTAATTCTTAAAAAGAAGGAATGTAATTTGCTTCAGTTGTGTGCACACACATGCACATGTACTGTGATTAACCCTTTCATTCTACTAAGAACGTGATTGTCCAAAATACCCTTAAATTCTGCTGTTAGTACAAAACTACATTATTTAAAACTAACTGGTTAATGTGAAACAACTGTTTTTTGACCTGCATAATGGACTATCCATATACAACTGCTTGACTGTTTAAACTGAAGCTGTTTCATATCCAAGTAAAATAACCGTAACACCTTCTCTTCCTTCCCTTACTCCTAAAAATAACAATTATCACAATACAGAGGTTTAGAAGAACACAGTAGTACTTCAGTTACTCTTCAGAAATCACTTCACAGACACTGACAGCTCCAGTTACTTGTTATAATTGGACAGTGAAAAAGTTAGAGGGTGGCTAAAATAGAAGTGTTGGCCATTTAACTGGCAGGTGCCATGTGACTTTAGTATGTCCAAGCTCCTTTCCAAGAGCCAAGATCTCCTTTCAAACTTTAGGAGGAAATTTTTTTACTTACTAGAAATCATATATTCAAAGAATTCGTGCATGGTAACGCATAATAAATACTTTTTTCATCCTAATTTCATCAGTATAAGTAAAAATTCTGTCTGCAGCTACTGATTTTCATAAGATCTGCTGCTAATTGTGTCACTGATTTATCACTAGGAAAGCATAAATTACTCTGTGGAATAGATCCAATGCATTAACATGCTGGCCTTTCATGATGGGTGCAAAATATTTTCTTTTATTTTCTGCTTAATATCAAAGATATCTAAGAAAATTATCTAGCATTTTAAAGGTACTATAAAAACTAATTTTTATATGTTTTAACCTTGTACAATTTATATTTCCTTTGACTGTGGTGGCTGATTATTATATTTCTAATTAATTTTATTTCCTTTTTTATTTTCATTTGGAGCATATTTTTGGACTCTCTGTAGAATTTTTTAAATAGTGGGGAAAACATTAATTTATCTATAGGAAAATAGGTGTTTTGTGTGGAGCAATAGATTTAGTACTTCATATTGGATGAGTAGCTCTGTTTGGAAAACTGCAGCCTCCAACACAGAAAATTTCCATTTCCAAAACACATTTAGTAGCCAACAGTTTGAAATGGTCTGTGTCCAAAATCAGGGTATTGATATTCACAACCTTTATGTGTGTGAAATGTGTAGGTTAAAAAAAAAACTGGCATATTGAAATTTAGCAGCATATAATCAGTGCTGTACCACAATAATCAGAATATCAACTGCATCTCTTTCATCTGTGAATTATATCATGTTTCATGTGCATTTTTCATTTTGTCATCTGTTGAATGTTTGCCTCTAACTACAGAAGAGTGGACATATGGTTAGGATCATAGTACTCAGAGATGGAAACGACCTGCTACATCATCAATTCTCGATTAAGTTTCTCAAGAAACCTAATTAGCTTTTAGTAGAACCATGTAAATAATCAGTATATGGGTAGAGCTGTGGAAGTCACATAATTAGGTTTTGGTGAATGAAGCCAGTTTCATCTGAAACTGCTGAAATATTATTACCTGTTTGTTTGAGAATTTGATATTTAGGCACTACTACCATTTTAATTTTCTATTTCTTTTCTATGGTTAGAAATTATACTTTTAGAAATATTAATAATATTGCATAATTATATTAATATGTGATATTATATACATATTATTTAATAGGTTATATTATTATTTTCCATATATTGTTATATAATCTTTATATTTATACTATTATATTATAATCATATTCATAATAACAATTGCACATTATTATTCTATTATGTTACTATATAAGTAACATATAAATATAAATAATGTATAAGTATATATAGTAAATAATAAAAATAGAACATCTTTATATTCCTTATTTCCATTAAAACACTGCCCCCAAAAATTCCTTGCTAAGTTTAGCATTAACTTAAAGGTTCAAGGATCCATGATAACTCAATTAACTTTGAGTAAATTCTGAAACCTCTGCTAAGGGAAGAAAAAGGGAAAGAATTATTTCTTTACTCCAGCTGATGATTTCAGTCAATACCCAGCTTAAGATTTCAGTCAAGAGGATAGATATTATTTATAATTTTATTTCCTATCTTATGTAACTCTAGATGCTACTGTGCCTCTTCAAGACATTTCACAATGCATAGAAATTTTACTGCTTTGATGGGTTTTAAGAAAACGTTATATGCCTGAGGTTTTTCCTCCCTCAGATCCTTATGCTTGTGATGATAAAAGTCATTTTATAATTTAGCCCCTGCATTTTCTTCTACAAATTCTTTCTCTTCCAACTTTGTTAGCTGCAAAACATCTCTGCTATGTAAGCTTTATAAATATAGATATCTGGATTATACCAAATTAACAATTAATAAATTTCTGTTCTTTTTTCTGCTTCTGGATTTTATTGGTAAATGTTTAAAGAGGCAGCCATTAAATCCATATGTCTGGCCATTTTCCTTGAAATTCCACTTCATTTAAAGCTGGTCTCAGTTGCAAAACCAACAATATGAAGAACATGTTTATGGTGCAGAAGTCAAAGTTTGAGATATTCCCTAGAGTTTTACAAAGCAAACGTAGTATTATTTCCAACATAACTGCTATATATGGGCAAAAACTGCATACTTTCCCACATATATTCAGATTTAAAAATAAAAGAGCTTTGGTCAAGCTGTTTTCCTTTTTTTTTCCCCCCTAAGTATTCAACAGCCAAATGCAAACTGTAGGAGTTCTAATGAAAAGCAAAATTTTAAGCATTCCTTTTTGCAAAAAGTAACTTTTAAATAAAGAGGCATGATTTTGATTAGTTGTGAGGAAATCATCTGTTCAGGAGTAGAAACACCATGTGACATGCAATCAGCTACACATACCCAGCATGAGTAACATTTTAGTTTGAAAAGAGCTGCTTTTGATAACCTTTTGAACCAGAAGAGTTTTAAAAAGGAACTTCCTTGTAAAAGGAAGTTTATAAAGTAATAAACATATTTGAAGAAATCATCTGTTTAAATTTATTCTTTGTATAGTAAAGATGCATTATTAAAATTGAAGATGTTTGCTACTATGAAATACAGAGAAAAGAGTTAACAGTTCCAAAGATGAGGATTCCTTCTTTCTTTGCTGATACAAGAAAGCATAAAATTCGGTTTTGTTTCAGGACCTAGTAAAGAAACAAATCTTGAGAAGTCTCTTGATTGTAGTTAATTTGTTCTCTGAAATATTTGTTTAGGAATAAGATGAGGCTTTCTCTATATTGTTGCTTTGTTTTTTATATGTCATCCTATTGTATGTATTCTAAAATTTTCCTAAAAGCATGAAAGATGAATCTCATGATGTTTTTATGTTCAGTAGTCTTTTTCATTACAGACATCTGTTGCTTTTCTGTAGTTTCTCTATAATGCATTGCACTGTAACCTGACCACTCAGAAGATAATTTTATCCTATAACTTAGTGTTGTACTTAAATTGACCATGAACCTCTGCATGCATCTTAGCTTTAACTTCTTTTTTCTTTTGTTATAGCTAACCAAGCAGTCCCATCCAGCACTTTTGAAGTACTACCCTACAATATTCATTGTTTTAATTGTTATTATCATTTTAATGCAGAATCCACTTTCAGAAGGAGGATTTGTTTTGCTTAGTTCCCGCTGCTCTCTTTTTCATATTGTTGCTTTGGAAGAAACTTTAAGGAGCCTGTGTCTGATACCTGAGGCCTTAGGGTGATTAAATTCAGTTTATTTTTAGGAATTTTATATGCCTAACTATAGTTGTCAGTGACAGTTTATCTTTAGATAGTGCAGATAAACACCAAATACTGTAAAACTTTTGATCAGACTAGGAGTTAGTGGCACATCCCCTTTGTCCTAGGGAAAAAGTCTCTGGGTCTCCCATAAAGCTGTTGAGACATTAAGCATTAGAAAAGCCAGAAATACTTCTGAAGGCTACATCTTTTGCATGGCTAAATGAAAGCTAAGTATAACATATTTCATCAGACCAAAAGTCCATCTAGCATGGTCTATAACAACGGCAAGAAGTAGATTTTTGAGGGAAGTGTAGATGAACAAGAGAAACATACAGCGACGGTTCTCTTGTTATGCTATTCCAGCTTCATTTTAATGACTTCAGTGAAGACTATATGCACAGATAGGTTTGGAAAAAAAAAGAACAAATTGATAATGACTAATATGGTACTTAGAATGTGAACTTTCTAAGTGTGTTCTGCTTGACTGCAAGGAATAAAGATAAGACAAGACTTTTCCTGACAATGTAAATTTACTAATGTTTTTTTCTTATTTACCACATTTACCTAATTATTACAGCAAAACATGGTAACAGAATCTCTGAGTCCTTCTACTTAGCTAACTTCAGTGTATTAGAGTTCTATACAGAGGCACAGGGAAATTCATTACTGTCCACTCACTGGAGTAAGTGTATGTTATTGCAGTTACAGCTGGTTGATAAGAACTTAAATGAAACCAATGAACAAGCCAACCTCAGAGAAGGCTTCTATCTGATCATTTGTGAAAACATCATGAAAAAAGTACACTTCTAATAACAAATGAGTAAATTGGAACAGGATGAAACTCACTAGGGAACAAAATTTTGTAATTTACACAATACACCATCATAAACATGTATATACATACATATAAATATATATATATACCACTATCTGTAGTGTAAGCACACTAGTCTTTTTTTCTGAAAGGCATTTCAAATTTTTCTGAATAATATTTCCTACTACTGTATCTAGTTCTCCTAAAAGCACTAGCAACTCCTCACAGCCATTCCTTAATCAGCTTTTGGTTTCACAACTTCTGATTCTTTTCACATGTGTTTCTGTAGTGTATTCAAGGACAAATTAGTACAGTCTGTGATGTTTATGTTCCATGAAAAAAGGGGTTGTCTGCAGTCCAGTGATGGGAAAAGACTAGCATTTTCACAAATATGTCAGAGATTAAGCTCATATTGACCTGGAGAGAGACTTTTGGAAATGTCTTGCATTAAAGCCAATGAAGGGCAGGAAACAGCTATCACTGGTCCTTGCATAAATGGTATAACTGGCCCCATTCTAATGCTTGCAAAATACACCTCAGCTCTGATAAAAGTTTTTCTCAATTAAGGACTGCAGAATTTGACCAAGAGAGAGTGCAAATGGTTAAATGGAGGAACATGCTAACAAAAGAGTTGTAAAATAACTATTGCAGTTAAATAATTAGCATGCTATTCCTCATTAGAAGCAGTCATTGAGTTGAGGAGGGGTTGTAAATCTAAAAAGATGAGGGTTATGGTGCTGTAATTTGAGAAGTCCTATTGTGACTCATTGGTACATTAAATGTAAATATACACATTGTATTGAGCATAAGCCAAAATCATTGTTCTGAAGAGTTGTGGTGTCGAATGGACCCATCTCTGACCAGAGGGTCATCCTTTTTTCCTAACAGCTCTGGGTTTAAATACAGCTATTTTTCAGATCAGATACAGATCCAAATTTCTTGCCATGGCCATCTGGCTAATATTATCATGCTGCATTAACACTGGGTTCTGCTAGCTTCCCCAGGCTTGCATCAACCTTTTGAAAAAGTTTTACCATTTGTGATAGATTCCCACGTTTATTTTCACTCAGGAGAAGCAAATGTATTTCATCCAAAGAAGTGAATTGATACAGCATATTTAAGGAAGGGTGAGGATTTCTTTTTTTTTCTCTCTCTCTCCTGAAAAAAAATTGTAGAAGCTAATCTGTTTGACCACTGGTGGACTGAGTTCCTATTTCCACTGCTGGGAGCTAGGGAGTCATGGGAATTAGGAGGACTCAAGCCAGGGCTTTTAGAACTACTTGGGGTGAGGAGGCCCAGGCAAGCTTGTAGTCCATGGTTATAGACTGCAATATGTTGCTGTGGATTTAAAATGCATTTCAAATAAATGGCAACATATTCATCTGGCAGGAGTTTAAGCTAAGGTTGTTTGTCTGGCATGTAGCATGTTCCCTAATATACTTGTTCATCCTCAAAGGAAGCTTGCTGGAATGGATTCTTCATAATGGAGTTAGGTAACGCACTAGCGATGTGTAAAATCATATCCTGAGGCACAGAGACATCATTTTGTACAGTATCTATAGTAAGACTCTCAACAATCTAGATAGCTTTAGAGCTGTTTTCCCCTGAAAGCAATGGTATTCATTCTATCACATACACAGATTCAAGAACCCTATATATGAACTTTAGTATGACAAGATGCAATAATTGTACAAAGTTATCAAAATGTAAAGTGAATGATCAGTCTCACAGGAATGTTCTTCAGTGCCCCACTGTCCAAATTTATCCAAAGGCTTTTTTCTTTATGTCAGAAAATTTTAAGTCAGCTGCAAGAATCTGCAAAGCAAGTACTATAGCCCATTCCTTGGGTTGCACCCTTTTCTAATACATCAATTTAGCACTATTTACCTTTATGGAGATTTACCTATTAATACCAACACTTAAAAATATGTTCCACCTCATTTCTCATGATTGGAAATTCAACAATAAAACCTGCTTAAATAATTACTAGTTGATTAGAACGTAGCACAGCTGTAACTGGAAGCAGTAGTTAATGTAAAACAGTGGAAGGTGTTCTGACATCTTCAGGCTAAATTATATTTCTTCCTCTTTATGAAAGTTTCCTGTGATAGAGGACTAACGTCTCCAAGATGTTGGCACATCATTTGGGCTTTAAGCAGAAAATAAAATTCTAGGGATCTAAGCTTGCTTCCTTTGACCATCCTACCATTAGAAGCTTTCAGAGACACAGAGAAAGAAAAGATAGGATTCGTGAAAAGATTCTTCATAGAATGTGGGATTTTTTTCTTTTAATAGCTTTCTCCTAGACAAGGTAATTCAGTTCATAAGTGAAATTTCATTGTTTTCCATACAAATTTATTTAGAATATTTCCTTGTTTTAAATCAAGGAGTTTAAAAAAAGTATCAATGTTAGTTAGGGTTCAAACTGCAGAAGAGAGTTTATAACTTGTCCATACAATGACATCATTTTATTTGTAAGGATTCTGTAAGAGTGACTGAAGATGATGCAAACCTAAGGCAGTGTTACACAAATGATTCTGTATTGTCCCCTCTTTCAAATGATCTTCTCTCTCCCATCAGACCAGGCATAAAGCATAGTGCTGTAGCCTCCTGTTGTGGAAAACAGGACAGGACAGGAAAGTGTCCTGTAGTTCAGAAAATGCTAGAAAATTCTCTTGGAACTTATCGGAACTTATCTTGTGATAGTGACCATTGGAGTGAAGAATGCCATCTTTCAAAAAAATAGCATTTTTCTTTACCTTTAAAATGAACTAGAGTATTTGAACCATATATTTTTGTGTGTGAAAACAGGACAGAAAAGCATGATGAAGTTGGAAATAATCTCTGAAATTAAATAAAGTTGGGAGGACTAAGTTGAGGTATTAAAAATGTTTCTTTAGAAAAGGCTGCTTTGACAAAATGTCAAATATAAACTATACTTACAGGCACTTAAACCTACTAAAAGCAGATGCTGACATGGTAGACTCTTACTTTTGCTGCTTTGGTCAACGCAGGAACAAATCACAAGGATGTTCTACATCCTTGATTTTTATTCTTTGCCTAAGTGATGATAAGATTTAAGCTCATTGGGCCTCAGTACTTAAAGTCATTTTAAATTAATTCATAGCTTCCTCCTCTGTCTTGTCTTGACTTTTAATTGCTTATTGTGCTTGGTGAAATTTCCTTTAAAATAATAGTGACAATAAAGACTGATGGTGCCTTTATCTAATGAAGCTATTTTGTGAATCTGCATCAAGCTTTTCTCATTCTGCCAAGAGCAGAGCATCTGTGATTGTTGCAGTATAGTTTAAAGTACTCTGAGACAGAGACACAAATTCTACTTTTGGGTGTCTATGTAAATCTCACTTTCTTTCAGTAGGAGTCGTGTGCATGTGTGCAGTAGGAGTGTGTGCAATGGAAAACAGTATTTGACCCACAATACTAAGCACTATCCTTGCACATTAGGTCAGAATAAAGAAAGACTCAGAGGAAAACTGTGCTTTAGTTAGTTTTCTTTTTCATGACATAGTGAGCTTTTAGCTGTTACTGTAGTTAATATTATTAGGCATTATTCAATATTCACCCTCTTCTAATAATAGCATTTTCACTTCTATAAAAATTCTCTAATACCTTTCAGCTGCTAATTAGAGCAAGGCTCTGAAAAGTTGATAAAAGATTCATTTGTAAAATGAATCTGTGTGAATATATTCCATTCCATTTTATTTCCCTGTATTAATGATACATTAAGAAGCCAAAATATATTAGACTTAAAAATAAACTAGCAAACTTAAACCCACTTCCCACACCCCTTCCAGTCTCCTCCAAAACAATTAAAATACCTTATGTACACATTCTTAAAAACTTTAGAAAAGTTCTAAAGGATATATTTTCACATCATTCATTCCCATGTGTTTTTATTTTGTTCTGGTAGAAAGGGTTTCCTTAGGGTTGAACGCTAAACAAAAATTGCAAGAAAGATGAAAGGTTAAAAATGCAATCAAATTTTAAAAGACATTCAGTTGTAAGCATTGCTTAGTTTAAAGAGATCAGTAACTGCACTAAGACAACCAACCATTTAGTGAAGGATCTTTCAAGATTTCTCTGTGATATAGGAGATAGCATTAGATGGGGGCTTTCTTCTCTCTATTTGTAGCCCTTTTCATGAGAAATCATGTCATTGCTTATGGCAATACATGGTGGGAAACATGGCTTTCTGTCACAAAAGCCCAGAATTAACAAGTGAGCTTGACCTAGCTTTTTGGCTTTGCTGTGGTCCTTATTTTTTTTCCTTTCCCAGAATCTTTGTGTTAAATGGGTTGAAGTAGATTGGGTTTGTATTTCTCAGAATGAATTCAATGTGACATGTTCCAGGGAGCTCTAGCAGAAATATGTAGTAAGTAGGTCACAACAGCTCTGTTGATTAACATATTGGTGAGCTACAACCACAATATGAGTTATAATGTGACAGATAGATAACATAAAATTGTGTGTGTTTTTTGGGAGAAGGGATTTTTCCAGCATGAGACCAGACTGAATAACCATGCAACACTAGCAATATATTTATTTTTTTCTTAAAACTGTAACCCTCTCATGAAATGTTTTTAGCCCTTAGCTTAGCCTGAGGCCAAATCCAGGGAAAGTAGCCTAAAGCTCATGATGAATGTTTACTGACTTTTGTGGTCAGTGTTTCTCAGGAGTAAATTGTAAAGAGCAGATGAGCTGTACTTTATGTTTCCAGCTTCAGGCTGTGGAAAAGAGGTGGAGGAAAAGGTATGCCATTTAAACAACCCCTACCCCCCCAAATTATGTTCACAAAATATGCTTCACCTCTTCACAATTGTGCATACTGAAAATACTAAATATTGCATTCCCTACTAGGAAGTCAAATACAGCTACCTCATGTGGTTTAAATAAAATAAGAAGTATGTTCATTTAGAGAACAAGACAGATAATTCAACATGAAAATCTACGGGTTGAGAAATGATCTTGGGAGCCTCTGGGTGAACCTGGAGATTTGGCACAAGGGAAGTCTGCAGCAATCCCTTTGCTTGATTACCAGCAGGATGTGCATTGCCTTTTTCCTACTGTCTTTATTCATTTTTCAGCAGCCTGCCACATACAATATGCCAAAACTCATGCACAAAACCCATCTGTGTAACACAAACAAATGCATGCACACACACATGCACACACATAGAGTTCAGTTCAGAAGACTCCGCAGAGCCTTAGTAAAAACTTCTTTCTGAAGTAGAGAATTTATTGAGATATATTTGCACAAGCTTTTTGCTGAATATGAGAACTTTACAAAACACATTTACAAGCTTTTCTGTTGTGACTGTCATGTTTATGATCTTTTTCCATAGTTTAATTTTTTTTCTGCATTAATTGCAGTCACCTATTTTCACCTGTGTCCAGAAAGTATCATTGGACATGCAAGTCAATATTAATAACCTCTTCCCACATAGCACTAATATGCATGCATGTTAAATTTATTCACTCGTATGACACTTCAAGAGAACTTGAATAGCATAACAGTATTGGAGGTGAAGTTTCAGGTTGAGATATGGTAACTTAAGGATGATTGACTGAAAACACCCAAACTTATTAGAAATTATAATTAGAAATTATAAACTTACAATCTTATCATTAACTAATTCCAAAAAGTTTATCACTTATGGAGGGAGGAGATAAATCTGTACATCATTGCACTGGCCACTTATAACAGGAAAGGAATAATAAAACTCCATGATTCTGCTCCACTCAAATCAGCTGAATTGAAAAGTGGTCAAGAGTTGCTTTTGATTTGGTGGAGTCAACATTTGCCTGATTAAGTTAGCAAGAAGGAGAGAGCATTCTGTTTTAAGGAAAGTGCTGGCATAATTTATTTCCTTCAGTGGAGCAAGTAAGTGTGGTGGAGCAGATAAGAATGCTGAACTGTTTACTATAGTTGTTATTTCTGCTTGCTATTGTTAGCTTATCTATAGGTAGTATCATTATGGTAACAAAATGTTTAAGGCTAAATTGCCCATTCTGAGCTTTCTACAATTTTCTGCAAAAAAATCAAAATTTTCACATATATATATATATACATATTTTTAGGAATTCTCACTGAATTCTCATGAGTCTTCAAATTTTTTATTCCCATGATTTTTTTTGTCCTTCATGGTTAATATGAAAGTCTGAAAGTACCCTTTCTTTCTTACATCTTTAGTATTACTCATTCTGCACATTTATACATACCACTGGGTGACTTTTTATTGACTTAAATGTTTGGGAACATTTTTGTAAGTCACCCCTGCAGAGACCAGTGTAATCCTGACAAAGTATAAGTAGGCACTGGGACAGCAAGCAAACATATCCTTTATATATAACACCTCATGTAGCTATGAATGGCAGGTGTAAAATGCTGTTGAATCAGAAATGACAGGTATGATAGTGCAAAGCACAGAAGATTCACAAACCAGGTTTCCCTGTGAGCATCATCTGCAATGGATGTTCCAATATATCTAATAGGGGAATATCTAATTACAGTTTTCATGTGTTAAAACCAGGGAAAATACTGATGGAATAAAATAGAAATCCCCAAAGAACAGAGCCCAAACGTTCTTCATAGTGATTGTAGCCTTAGGAAAGTTAGGGAACATTAATGGCTAGAGGCTCAGGGTAAATTTTCTGGGTGGTATGCAAGGAATTACATACATAATTCCAGCCATTTTTAATGTTTTTAATTCCTTATGTACCAGGGATTTTAAACAATTTACTTACATATTAACCTTGCTTTTAAACTTCAGATAGAAACAGGCCATGAATAAGAAGCAACCAAGACAAAGTAGGTTCTTTTTCCTGCTTCCAGGACACCAGAAAAATTAAAAATAAAAAGTTTATTCAAAGCAATGTGGTCCTACCTCTGTAGTGATGGTTGCATTCCATTCTCCTGGCTTAGACCACTGCTTGAATAAATGTAATTCTATCTGATCTGTTTGACCAGAGGCAGATCACTATGGGCCTAGTGATTACATCTTTCTTTATTTGATGGGATAAAGCATTTGAAAGGAGCTCCTAGGTCATTATGTCCTTATGTCCATTCCACTTGCTAGTGCAGGCAAATATATCATATAAAATTAATATCAACAATGTCTTTCAAAAATTTGTGCAACTCCATCTTTTAACATATAGGGTTTTTTATTCACCCCCCTCCTGTGATGTAAAAATGAAAACACAACCAGAACTTGGAGAAGAAAGAGTTTCATGAAACTTGTTTCAGTGAAATAAAGAAATGTTCAAATGCTGATACACTCTCTTGGAAAGACACTAGAGAGAAATGGAAAAGAGATTCAAAAACACCTCTGTACCACCCATTTCTCTCTTTGTATTAGTCTTGTTAAGTGCAGATGTATTTTTCCTGCAGATGTAGTTTTCCCGAGCCTCTGCTTCTGTTGTCACAGAATCACAGAATGGTTGAGGTTGGAAGGGACCTCTGGAGATCATCTAGTCCAACCCCCCTGCTCAAGCAGGGTCACCTAGAGCACGTTGCACAGGATCGTGTCCAGGGGGTTTTGAATATCTCCAGAGAAGGAGACTCCACAACCTCTCTGGGCAACCTGTTCCAGTGCTCTGTCACCCTCACAGTGAAAAAGTTTTTCCTCATGTTCAGATGGAAGTATCTGTGTTTCAGTTTGTGCCCGTTGCCTCGCGTCCTGTCGCTCGGCACCACTGAAAAGAGTCTGGTCCCATCCTCTTGACACCCTCCCTTCAGATACTTGTACACGTTGATAAGATCTCCTCTCAGCCTTCTCTTCTCCAGGCTAAACAGGCCCAGCTCTCTCAGCCTTTCCTCATAAGAGAGATGTTCCAGTCCCCTAATCATCTTTGTAGCCCTTCGCTGGACTTGCTCCAGTAGTGCCACATCCCTCTTGTACTGGGGAGCCCAGAACTGGACGCAGTACTCCAGATGTGGCCTCACCAGGGCTGAGCAGAGGGGGAGAATTACCTCCCTCGACCTGCTGTCAACACTCTTCCTGATGCACCCCAGGATGCCATTGGCCTTCTTGGCCACAAGGGCACATTGCTGGCTCATAATCATAATGATCAATACTAGTAAATGAGTTGTGAGTTACCTTTTGAAAAACAGCTTTTGATGAAAAGTTACTCACCATAAATTGGTTCTTTATGACCCTTCTAGTCCATTTGGCTACAGAGTGAAACAAGATTCAGCCTGAAAGGGAAAAGCAGCCGAGAGTGACAGTGAATTTCATAAAGGGCATACGAGAGGCTGCAAGGAAGAACCTGAATCATCCCCCATCCCTGCTTCTGAGTTATTAGGCCACATCTCACTCAAAAGAGTAAACATTTTATCTCACAGGTCATTCCATTTTATTGCGGCGTTGCCTTTAGCAATGCTATAGTTAAGGTTCTGTCAGTGCTTCTATTACAGGCCCCTATTTTCTGGAATTTATAACTTAGGGCTAGAAATTCCCTCCGGGTTAAACTTGGCAACAGCATAGTAGGTCTTTTTTCCTGCAGAGAATTTCTTCCCCATCCACTCTCCACTTCCCAGTCTATATTTGAAGTAGATGGAAACTCCACAACCACCTACTTATAAATTTAAGCTGTATTTCTTCCACTGAAATCCAAAAAATCAAAAAGTATGCACTTCTTAATGCAAAAATGCATGCTGGGGAGATTTTTTAATCAACAAGATATTGGAAACGCAAAACAGGTACTCTGTCTGTGTGCATGTGTGTGTGTGTGTGCACACACACATGGGTGCATGTCTGTGTATGCACACACAGTCTAGCATTTTTTCCATAGTATTTTATCAAAAGTGCCATGTCAAAATGAATATTCAGCAGTTAATGAGCTCTTAGTGAAATTAATAGGATTCAATTACGTACACATCTGGCATTCGACAGTTATTGCATATAGCTTTGTTTGACTGCATTTAGTGATCCACTCCCACTCACTGAAAGCAGAGTTTCTTACTTTAAAACAACTTTAAAATTTAAAAAGAAAAATCATTTAAAACTGAGGGGAAGTTGCATAAGTTGCTTTCCAATAAATTCCTCTCAGGGTCCAACTCAAAACTCTGAGTCTGAATGACCCAGCAGTAAGGAAGAGGTTGAGATCAGAATCCATACTTTAATAGGGTTAGCTCCCTATTTATGTTAAAAACTTGTTTAGTATGTTAAAACACTCAATAATATGTTAGCTGCTGAATAATGACATGAGTAACATGGCAGGAGAGCCAAAAGATCCTTATTTAGCATAGCACTCAAACACATTCTAAAATACTTTCTGAAATGTGACCCACCTGCAGAACTTATAAGCAGAGATCACTGCAAGGAGTGGGAGTGGAGAAAGGAATAATGAAAAGACCTTAAAGCAACTCAGAAAATGGAGTGGGCAGGACAGAAAGAAAATCATTCAGGGATGATATAGGAGAGAAAGGGGAGAATACATTTGATAAACAGAAAAAAGGTCATCTGTGTGGGAAATAGAGAAGGAAATAAGGGTGGAGGAAGACAAAATAGGTAACCCATCCTCCCATAACCAATTTTATTGAGAGCTGTAGTCATCAAAATTTAAATTTTAAATTAAGATACTCTTTATGATAACAATAAATGCAAAAATGGGGGGAAAAAAGGAAACTGGAGGGTAAAGGAGGCTGAATAGTTACAGAAAACTAGAGCCCTTCTATTTTTAGCTCAGTGGTTCAAAGGCAGCCTAGATCAGTAGTGACTGAAAATTATTTCCATCTGTTCTGGCTGCCTCATGAAATGTTCTGATGATCTTTGTTCATTTACTACTGCACAGCTCCCCGTATTACGAATGCTTCCTCTAGAGCTAGCACTAAATGTCAGCTTTTCACTTCTGAAAGAGACAAGTTTCATTCTACGGAGAATGAACCAACCCTTCTCCCACTTGCCTGGTGCTACCAGAGCAGAATTGAAGCATGTTGTTTGAACAGTGGAAAGCAAGTTATATTGCTGCTGCTCCCACTGAACTTGCCATAGACCTCTTATTCCAGTGTCTCTTCTGATACTTAAAGGTAATATAAAGAAAAGAAAGATGGTTAGTTAAGTCAATAGAGGCAAGTCATGTTTTCCTGAACAAAATACACTTGTCACTTACAAGTTCTACTTACATAAGGGCATTGATTTAGGCCTTTAATGCCTCAAAATGACACATTAGCAGAGCACATTGTTAGAAATGGGAAGCACTCTGCAATATGATCTACAAAGTGCTTCTACTTATTTCTTCTGTGAGCAATAGTAGAGAGGATAGACTCCCGTATGGAGACTAGCCATAGGAAACTAACTGTAGGCTTTCATACTGCAGCCATTGTGCTGTTTTCAAATGTCAAACTACAGCATTACTACCCGGGGATATCAAATTTGGAGGACCTTGGGCAAGCTAAGAAGATATTGGCTACATCACTCTCATATTTGTAAAACAACTATACAATTAATGTTTAGATGGGGACATACACACTATTGCTTTCAATATGTTTGGGGGAGGGGTATGTCATTTTTTAATGAAAAATTAAAAGGCAGAGAGGTATGTGCCTCTTAGAACTCCTTTTCTCAGGTTGCATATATTCCTCTTTCACTTGCTTCATTTAACAAAAGGTATATAAGAGCATTGTAGACACAGTTTAAAATGCCCCTTTCCCTCTCTCCAGTTCACTTGCAGAATGCTGTGATTGCTTCTGTTACACAAAAAGGAGAAGCAAAGAAGAATAAAGAAGATGGAAATTGTGCATTAAAAATTGTCTTTCATAATAAGGTAAATATAGCATATTTTTCAGTCATTTTTATGCTGACATATGTCAGAAAGAATAAACTGTAATCTGCATTCTCTGCTTCCTGCTTGAAACTTGTGGAGTACTTAACTAAAGTTGTTTTTCTCTTTCAAAACATTCGTTAAAACACAAATGACTTTCTCCCTTTTGATGTTGCCAAAAGAACTCTCACACCATGTAATTAAATCTCTGTTTTAAAGTACTTTTCTCAACAAACACAGGCTTCTAAGTTGAAGACTGCATAGTAGATGTTATTAACTATACATATAAATAGAAAATGTGTCTTGTAAAACATTATATTTGCTGAATGAGTTTGCCTTTTTCCAAAGTCATCTCCTTATTAATGACTCATGAGTTTCTCTTCTATTATTTAAAAATAATGTAATCGTAGGCTATACTGGAATAATTTGATGTATCTAATGTTCATATCCAAACCTATTAATTAAATGGAGCATAAGTATTTATAATGTGCTGTATGCCTCTATTATTCAAGCTAATCCCTTTAATCCTATTTAAATAGGAAGATAGAAGTCAATCCCAATAACATCTCTATAAACAAATATTTAATAAACCTGTTTCAGTCTTTGTTCTTCCTTATCACCTTTCCTGGAAACGGTGAGTGAGTTTGCTAGTCTGCTCTAAGTAGTAAACAAAGGAGATGAACAGGAAAACAAGCAAAATTGCTGCTGTGTAGCTAAGGCTACAGTGACAAAAATGTAGAGGTAAAAGCACTTTACAGTATCTTCAGGTATGATGTCTCTTTAAAAATAAAGACTACTTAGTGATGTTTCTGAAGCCCTGAGTCTTTCTGATGGTACAGCCTAGCGCTAAACCCATGTCTAGAGTACATCAAACCAGAGTTTTAATATGTCGTGTATTACAGGCTGCATCTGAATGTCAATCTGCAGCTTAGAGTACTCTGGTCCCTGGTGTTGTCTGTAATTTGACCTGGCATTTGGAAACCAACAATAACATAAGGAAGCCATGTTGAACGTGCAGTTTTGAATTTGCATCACTGTGCTATGATCTGCACATATGGCAGGTCAC
Source organism: Apteryx mantelli (assembly GCF_036417845.1). Taxonomy (NCBI): domain Eukaryota; kingdom Metazoa; phylum Chordata; class Aves; order Apterygiformes; family Apterygidae; genus Apteryx; species Apteryx mantelli. The sequence continues at coordinate 56,009,120 of NC_089981.1, forward strand.
CAGAAACCAGAAAAGAAGCAATTGTTTTTTCCCTGCTGTGAGCAATGCATTTGAACATACCTCACACTGTTTTCATGCTGGCTTTTCTCCCTTTTGCCCCAAAACACAAGTGCAAACTGAACTTCTGAGATTCCTTTGGGCAAAAGAAAACCACACTGTGTCTACACAAACCTACAGGTCGGTTCAGATAGTTTCTGTCCAAGGACACTTATATCTAAACTAGATCTGCCTGCCAAGATAAACCTTTGTTTTGTTAGGCTAAGTGTTTCATTGCAGTTAGAAAATTAAATGGATACAAACTTTTACGGGTTACAATGCACAAACTAATTTTCTTTCAGAAGCCCAGACTGATATTTAGATTATCTGTTTGTTTCACTTTCTTAAGATAAAAAGCTTAAAAGTAAATAATGCTTTCCCTAAAAGCAGCAACTTCCTAAGAATAACAGTAACATAACTGTGTCAATAAAATATTTGAAGGTAGATATAAACTAGAGAGTTATTTGTACATTTTCTATGGAATCTGTAGTTACTAAAGAATATTAAAGAATATTAAAAACAACAAACTCAAAACTATAAATTGGTGATCTGCCAAGTGAAGAACACAGTCATTTAAGGAGGATCAAAGTATTGGATACACTAAATTATTTCTTTGCACAGAGTATATTAAGAAGACTCTTTCCATTTTGAAAAGTTTAAGGCCTGTCAGATATTAAAGTTTGAAAAGTGAAGGTACTGAACAAAATGATAAATTAAAGAAATAAAAGTAATCAGAACTGGATAATATACATGAATTCCAAAGTAAGTTAAGATGGAGTGGTTGAACTGCTAACATAAATATACAGTCTTTCATTTAAATGGACCACTGTGCCAGAAGTCTAGATGGTGGCAGATGTGCTTTTTTTCCCTAAAAATGAAGAAAGAATAATTCAGAAAATTTTTTGAGGATGGTTTAAAACAACAGCAACAAAAAAAGACTCAAAAGAGAATGGGTGAAAAAGAGAGTTTAAATGGACTTTTAATTTCTTATGATAAAATCCCATAGAAAATAATCAGAAGAGTGAGTAGCTGGATTTGAGTACACGAGAAAAACCTTGCAGAGCTTGAAAAGGTAACATGATGGTAGGTGAAGTTCAATGCTGTAATGTAAATGTAAAGCATACTAATACATGTAACAAGTATTGTACTTAGTTTCTGAATTAGCAGTGAGTGCTCAGTGCAATCATTGTGAATAGCTGACTGAAAACATTCTATATGCAGTAGAATTTTAAAAAGCAAGCAATGTTTTAAAAACTATTTTAAGAAAGAGGTAAGAAATAGTAGTGGAAATAAATACTCCATTAAATAAATCAGTGGCACAGTTTCACGCTGAGTACCTAGATCTGGATACCATTCCTCCTAAAAGTTAAAAAAAAAAAAAGGAGACATTTCAGAACTGTTAAATCACACAAAGATTCTGTAAAGACAGAAAAGGTGTACAGAAAAAAGAGAACAGAGAAGACATACCAGACATTCCCTAATACCAGTTACAAGAGGACTTGAAAAAAACTTGAAAATATGACTTTTTTGATTTTTTTCTAAACTTGTATGAGTTTAGTAATTTTTGTAAAAGTTTCTTTCTAGGCACAGTGAAATGCTAAATTCTGTGAAACTCATTTTCACAAGGAACTTTTAAATTCAGGAACTTAGATTAAAATTTATATATGTATATATAAATAGAGTAGATGTAACATAAAAATGGAAGGGTTTCAGAATGAGTTCAAAGAATGAGTGCTACATAATGGTAGATTTTGAGAAAGAGATGTCTATGGACAGATTATTCTGTAAAAGTCATTTTATGGAATTAATAGCTGATTGCGGCTACTTCAGAAGCACGACACAAGACCAGATGTTTATCTGATGAATACCTTGCATTCATACCTTGGGTTCAAGGTTCATACTCTTGAGTCATACCTTTTGGGAATGACTCTGTAGCACTACTAAAGATGCACCGTAACTGGCAGATAACTTGACAGTATAATGGAGCAGATGACTTGTTAACACGTGAACGTAACAGCAGTGGAAGCCAACTACCAAGTTACCTGATGGTGTGCTTGAGCTGGCCACACAAGCACTATGTGGGACAGCCAGAGTAGGAACAGAAAGCAAGAGAGCAGCTGCTTTCATTTGTCACCTGCCGTTTGCAAGCAGTGTTTCTTGCAACACAATTTTTCCAATTAAAAGTTTTTGCTATTAGACAGTGAGCTCCTAACAAGATGTTAGACCAAAGAACAGTAGTCACCCAGTACTGAAATCTGCATCCAAATCTCTTCCATCCAGGTAAATGAGAGACTAGAATTAGCATAACATCTACTGAAGTGCAAATTTTGAAAGGAACTATTTTTTCACCTCTTACTATTGATATTTAAAGACACTCTTAATTTTCCACCTTTCTTTCTTTCTACTTTCAAACACAGAACAATGAGTCAGAACAAGTTGGGATTTTTGTTTGCTTTAACAGGCAGGTGGCCTACCAAAGATTTCTTGTTCACTTCTAATATTGATGGATGCCTGCAGGCAAAGAATTATTTCACACCACTACTTGTTATCTAGTGCTTCCTCAGTAATGGTACGGGTTTGTTGTTTTAATAAGATAATTAAGAAAGTTAACAAAATTGAATTCTGGGAGAAGTCCAGCAAAATACTGGAGTTTTTTAGGGAAACTTCTTCAATTCAAATATGAAGCTCTTCAGAGTGTATTTCAGGATGTACTTCATCATACCAGCCTCATTCATACATATAAGTTGTAGCAGTGCAATTTAAATTTTGAATTATGAAGCTTTCTGTTAGTGCCAAGTTCTTATCCTATGAAGCCTGGTCAATACACAAGTATGTGTTTATATGCCAGTTTGCATAAAGATGTGGTTTAATCTTGTTTTAATTAACTTTTCTGGAGGCAAGAAAAAAGAAAAAATATTCACAAAGGCTAAACCAAGCATAGTGATGCAAGTAAGCATACCAAAGCTGGTCTTCCTAGACTCCATCCCAAGTCAATGGTGAGAGACAGGTGATTCTAGAAGGTGATTTAAAATCAGCTCCTGCACTCTTTTATCTTCCAAGGAACATGATCTCTCCTCATTGACGCTAGAGGGAGCCTGGAACGATTGTCCTTTGTAGTCTAAGGTTAGCCTTTGGGAATAGCCACTTTAGGAAGAATCACTTTAAAACCAACTATATCAAGTTAGATTGCGCCTAAACATGTTATACCACAGCTTACCACAGAACAATACAGCTTTAAAGCAATGTAAGAGTGCTTGTAGTTAAAGCAAACCAACCACTCCTTAGTATAAGCTGGCATAGTGTTATCTGTAGACCAAGTCAGTTAAAAAGATGGAATACAAACTGAAACCATGTCTTACGAGAAGGTGAGAACCCATGAATTCCAGTGTTTTTCCAGGAAGAGGTAACTATATAAATTTTGAAAGAACCATATCCTCTCCATTTCATTTATTAGGTCTCTCTAGCAGCCTCTTACTCCCACAACTCATCTTAATTAACTTTGCAAATGATGCATGTTTGAATTTGAAGATATAGGGGATATTAAGAGAGTGAATTTGGAGACAAAACAGTATGCTTCTGATCAGTCATCTCCTAATTTTCAAAATCTGTCAAGAGATACCAACTTTTAATGTTTATTTTGTGCCATGGCGATAAGAAGCATTCTTAATGGCAGTTCCCTCGTGTTTTGTTTTCTCTCTCCAGGGCCTCGTTGTGAATAAGACACTCCATTTTCATGTTTTTATGATGAAGCATTGTAGCCAAATGAATGCCATGGGACATGTCTTAAACAAGTAGGCTACAGAGGACCGAACTTGTTTAAAGAATATATTTCCTCCTCATATAGAACAACAAGCCCTGTGAAATGAATACTTGTACTGAAACTTCCTGTGAGCTTAAAGTGTAGTTTAAAGAAGTGTTGCTTGTTAAGGGAAATGACCTAACAACATTTTTTATACAGCAAGCAGTGTTACAGTGTAGCATACACTGGGACCTTTAATAATACACAATAATTACAGAATCATATGATTTAAAAGAATTACTTTTCTATCCACTTTAGATGGCTTTCAAATAAGCTTCAACACTATGGTTGCTAAGGGTATCAACACCATACAGAAAAGGGAATGACAAGTGGTAGTGTGTACACAGGTGCATATGTATGTATATATAGATATATAAAATAGAAGCTGTAGGGTTGGAGTTCTCACTTTAAAATATTTTTACTACAGTCACACCCCCATGCTTTTTATCCACACAAGTACTAGTACCTTAAAAATCATGAGGGCCAGAGGCAGCATATAAAACTTAGGCTTTCCATTGGCAATGTGAGTTTCAGGGAGGGGGAGAAGCCCTCTCTTGGAGGCTGCAGGAGACACTAAGAGGCCAGGGACAGTCCAGGAGGGAGCAGAGCAGGGCGCTGGACTGGAGACTGCTTGCAGCAACATCTGCAGCCCAGCGAGGTGACTAGCACCTTAGTCCAGTGAAACACCAATATCCATGAGTCCTGATCCGATACCTTTGAATCTTTTCATTGATTCAGTGTGCTTTGGCTAGAACCTTTAAATTCCCAGCAGTCAGTTAAAAGGAAAGAAAAAGAACACAAATATACTTAATTCTACAGTGTATCTGTGAAGATAGCCCCACATGTTTAAAAGGTAGAGCAGATAAATGCAGGTGAGTTAATGCCACATATATGCACTTTTTCCTTTCAAAAGTATAGAATCTGTTATATCTGGGTTAGCATCCTCCAGTCCGTATTCACAATTGCATTACTTTTTTTAAAAATGGCTCGTATTGCTTTTCTGTTTCTACATTCAGTTCACTTTGTTGAAAGTCTGTTATTTTTTGCCTTGCCAATGAACAAAACTACCAAGCATCCCTGCAATAAGAGTAGCTCGGTAATTATCCTCTTCACATACAACTGGTTGTCACATTGTGGAAGTTATATTTAAAGAAAGCACATTTTATTAAGTATTACCAGAAGACAAAAGAACAGAAAACAGCAGAAAAGAAAAATGGTCACCAAGAAATTTACTGCTGAGGAATGTGCACTGTATTTTTCACCATTTGCTATATTTATTGAAAAATCGATGGTAGATCTCCTGCAGTGTGACTGTTGTGTGACAAACTCTTATTATAGGCTAATGGTCTATTACACCCGTTCATTTGTGTAAAACTTTTTGCTGGAGTGGCAAATATTGATAGGATTTCAGACCGAAAAGCAAAAAGAGCACTCTCTTCAAAAGAAAAGGAACATCTCTGACAACACAGTTCATTAAGAAGCTGAAGAAAAATGTGTTAGGCATGAGTTGTAGCATAAAATAAACTTGTTTGTGGATCTTTTCCAAGGTGCAAATAGATTTTTTATTCACAACCTTGGTAAATTTTCAGATATGTTCACGCATGCATACATGTACCACAAACATACCTTCCACACTCTCAATATTTAAGCATAATTATGCCTATAGTGGAAAAGTTGTTAGAATTGCACCTCTAATGTTGTGGAAAGATTTTAAAATGTTTTAGTGATTTCTTCTCAACTAGGATGGCAGTAGATTTTTGCACTTTTGCATCACAGAAGAGTGTTGAACTGCACTGGAGATAATTCATGTATGTGTTTAGTTTAAACTGTGATTAAGTCACCCAGTCTTCTCTCTTAGATCACCATTTACGAAATTAATGGGGAACAGAAGGTGGACATTGTAGTGACTCACTTTGTGTCCAAGACTGTTGTTCTAGGAGTATTAGGGAGTTCCAACTGAGATATTGAACTGTGTTTAATATTCAGCATTTAGCTTCATTTCTGACTAGTGTTGGGCTTTCAGACCGGTATCCTCCTGACAGTTTCAAAGTGGTTTTGACCGTGTTCAACTCCTTTCCCTGTAGGGGGTTAATCTCATAAAGATTTTAGCCACACAAGCACTAGTGTCAGGGGTATAATGATCACTTTGAAGTTTGTTTGCTTTCCAGCGCATTTAAACACTTTAAGTGTTCCAGAAATAGGATTAGATGCCCCAGTGGATTCATTTCATTTACCCCCAGCAGTGGTTTTCCAATACTATATAGTGTTTACATGGTACCAATTTAGTGGCATGCTGATTTCCAAGATTCATCCCCTCCCCTATCAGTTTTCTACCTCTCGATCCTACTTGAAAATTGCTGCAATATGGAGTAAATGATACTGACAAAAGGAATATTAGGATTCTGGTATCTTCTTGTTTCAATTATTTTTTGGGGATTTTCTTCTATGGATTTCTTTGTAAAATAAAATTTAGTGACAAAAAAGTCAGCTGTTGAAATAAACGTCTTTTTTGATTTCTGAGAAAGGATACATGTTTAACTGTGAAAAGCTTACTGCTCCCAAAAGTAGACATGCTTCACTAGAATCATGATATTCACCTCTTTTTTTTAAGCTACAGATTCTGCACACTGAAAAGTTATATCGGTATTTTTGGTGAGAAATCATGAGCATCTAGGCACACTGAATTGTCTTGTTTTTCTCTTCTCTAACAGCAGAAGCACCTTATGCAGGAAAACTGAAACACTTTGAATTGCCTGATTTTTTTCTTCCTTTTAAATACTTCTATACAAACTCAAATGGCTCAAAATCCCATTCCTGGAAGTGCTCTCAGAGGCAAAATCTTTCTAAATTTGAACTATAAAACAAAATTCCTTCAGTCAGTTATCAGTCCTAGAATAAGAAGATATTAAATATAGTTGTTTGTGAGTGGAAAAAGCATTCTAGATATATCTCCAACAGTCTCAATATCATTTGGCCAAGGGCACATCCTAAATGCTCTCTCCCTATTCACATATCTAACTTGCATTAGCCTGAGTAGGAATTCTGTATATTAAAGATAGAAGAAACCCTGGGAAATCACATTTTTCCATTACATCATAGTCTAACTATCTGTTGTGATATTATGTGGTTTAAAGACAGTGAGGAGTGATTCCCTGTATATGTATATGCCATAGAGGCATTTTTGCTCTAATTCTCAGAGCTTGTAGGGGATCCATTTCAGCCTCAAAATGCAATTAATTAGAAGTACGTAAAATGGGAACCAATGGACACTTTTTTATATAATTCCATGTGAATTGGAAATATAGTAATTTCATCCTATCGTGGAAGAAGCAGTAGACTGAGATCCATTAGCAGGAGACTTCCTGACATCTGCATGGGTAGCAAGATACCTTTGAAAGCTCAGGGCTTCTGCAAAGCTCCCTGGACTAGCTGTCTTAATCAATATCTTGTTTCCATTATACACTTTATTCTGTTGCTTCATAATTGCAGTTATTGGAAGCTAATTCAGCCAGCGAAGGGAGCACATACCCCCCAAAACTACTTGTTCTCTAACATCAGATTTCCAGTCCCACTCTCAGAAATTATCTCATTGCAATTCTTCTGAAACTTTTTGATACACTGAACAAAGGAACTTTACAAGAATTTTGCGAGGAAAACCTATCATAAAGCCAGCACTAATACTTTTCTCCATGCATTCTTAATAGCTTCTGAATGTTTTCAACTTGCACAGTTGGATTCTGTAGTTTTCCCAGCTCTTGTTGGGTTGACATTTATTCCAGTTATATTTGCTACCGAAGCATCTGTCCCATTTTTCCCTAATCTTCTCCTCATGGTAACTTGCCATTAAGAACTAGCCAATGCATCCCCACCTTTCATCAACTGCATTAAACTTAATTGACCTGGGACAGAACCTTTCTTCTTTTTAATGCATGACCAGAAAATGAAGCTTTTTTTTTTTTTTTTGATTTAGTAGAAATGAGAATTTAACACTCCTGGGTGTTCATAAAAAACAGAAAAAAAAGTTTATAATTAGAAAGGGCTTTTTTTTTCTGCAGCATTTCATCTCTAATGATATTTTCCATAATAAAACATCCCATGCTGCTGCAGAACCAACTAAATGGTTTATATTTGGGGCAGTAAAGGCTTTTTTCACTTCTATTACCAATGGGAAATATTAGGGAGGTCTTTGACTGTACATGCTGTATGAGCAAACACCACTTAAGTCAGGGTCTGCTTCCTAAACAAGTATTTAATCTCCTCATTAAAGATATATGAAACTAGAAATCAATGATCACTGGTGGTTAGAGCTTTTTAGCGGAACTAATGGCTACACCTTGTCTAACATTAGAAACTTCACTTGTGGTTTACAGCTGCTACACATGGAGAAACATGAACCTAGAAGGAAAGTCTTTCAGTTGTGCTAATAATTATACTAAGAGTTCTGGATAAGCAGGTCACATAAATATATAACACACAAAATCAAACATTTTCAGTTTACATTTCAATGTCTTGAAAAGATACTGTGAGCTCCCACTGAAAAGGTCTAGATAAAAGCAGTACAAATGCTCTCTTGAATACAAATGCCGTTCAGTTCTGTTATAAATTTTCGTATAGCAGAAACAATCACAAAGTCTGAAATGCTGGAGCTGGGAACAGTCTGAAACAGAGAGTGGGTGACAAGATTTGATAGGCTATATGCAGAGCAGATAGGATGTATTTGTTTTCAAAACAAACAATGGAGAAAAATTTGAACTCCATGAACAGAAAAAAGTGTATCACTCATACGTTCTATTTCTGGTTCTACATCTGATTTTCATCTGCAGGATTTGAAGAAGAAATACTCCAAAATGTGAGTGATTTTTCACACAGTTCAAAATGCCTGAAAGAATGCAAGAAGGTACCAGAGCGTACCCAAATGCTGTTCCTATAGCTTGAACCTGAGGGTTGCAGTCCCTGTTGTGTGCTGGAGCATGAGAGGACGTACAGTACTGAAAGTGCAAAGCTTTCTGGGACAAGTAGAGAGGGTGCAGGAGTGTTACTGTCTTAGCCACCCAGCCTTTTGGGATGAGACTTGGAGGGGATAGCTTCAGAAGCATGTTCAAATCATATCTTGGAGTACAAGACAATCAAATTTAGTCAGCTGGAAATGGAGAAAGGGAGCAAGCGAGTAACTAAGCAGTGTGGATGATCGAGAGTCCAAAGCTCAGACTTTGTCCTCTTCTTGTATTTGTATATCTGTAGTGTATCTGTAGATAACAATGTTTAATTTACAAGAATGTTTTCCAGTTTAATTAATCTTTAGTAATCCATGGATGGAGAATGTTAGTATAATACCATATTTAAATTGCCACAAAGCTAGACTATCTGATAATATCTGTTTTAAGATGCCTGTACTCTAGCTTCTGTATTAGTGTACAAAAAGACACATAATTTTAACAGTTATTCCATACAGATGGGCAGATACAGACATAGAAAAATTATTTTACAAAGAATTCTACAGGTTTATTCATCATAAATCAGTGTACCTATACCTCACCCATTTTGAAATCTGGGATATGTTAAAGTAAATGGCAAATTGCTGACTTCAGTGGAGTCAGACATCCTGAGTAGCAGAGCCATTCTCCCTTTTAAAATCTCATATATTTCATTAAATATATACAGAGATCACACATTTTCTTACTGTGAGTGCTCTTTTGAGTTACAAAAGTATAAGAACAGATGAAAGAAAAACAGACTTTAATTAAGTGGGCATACTTACAAAGTAATATGTTTCTTGGCAGAGACAATTGCTTGATAGAGTTGAAATTAATGTTACATTGGGATGAAAACATAGATTATAGAGAATAGAGATTATTTTTATTCTTTTGTATTAAAAAAATAAAGATAATTGTGTGAGACTTGTGGAAATAAACATATATTTCAAGGCATTCTTTTACCACCAGTACAAAATTTTTATTTTTCCATCACAAGTGATCTACTTGGTTTTACCAGAAGCCAGTTTTACCTGAACAATGAGATGATTTTAATTAGAATGCTGCCTAGCCTAAGGAAAGCTGGAATATTTCACAGAGAAAGATGGTATATAGTTCTCTCCCTGTACATTGCATGTTTGCAGTTTCAGAAGAAGCTATTTCATTGAGATCAAGAGATTGGCATTTCACTTAGGTAAAGAAACTCTTTGGGCATAACTACCAACACCTAAGAGCAACAAAATAACTTCAAACCTAAGAGGTTAGAGATTTGCATAAATGTTAGTGTCTTTGCAGAGCTTCAGGCACAAACTAATGGTCATGATTTGTTCCTGCTTTAAGTTGGAACAGAATCACACAGTGGGAGTGGGAATTGCAAGCATCAGAGATTTTAGCATTTGTTATTAAATACTGTCTGTATTTGTATATCTCTTCAAATGAATACATCAAAATAGACATACTGACATACTTCCAATACTATTTCTCTTCTCTTTTTTCTGGTAGCTATCTCTATGAATATGAGAATACTCACGGAAGAGTTCTCAGGTACTGCTAAAAATCATGATTACAGTCACAGAATGTCGTAAAGAAATGATATAAAGAAATTATTTTTAATAATTATCTGTTAAATAAAACATGCTAAGTTCCCATTAGGCACCAATCCAATATATCATGCATCCACATCTATGTGTTTTAAAAACTTGTATGCTCATACAACACAAAGAGAGAGTGACTGAGATCAAGTGTATAGTAAATGTTGAAAATCTGTTGCTCTTTCTGGTTCCTGGTGCTTCACTTTTTTGTAACAAAAATAGCATAACCCTAAATAAGCTCTCTTTTTACTTGTCTTTTCCTACAGTTAACTATGATTCTGGCTGCAGGATCTTATTATTCCTAATCTTAGTTACCTTTGTCTTTGCAAAAAAGCTTCAATCAATCCTACCTCCTTATTAGAGGTAACTGAATTTACTTGATAGTGTGACTAGGATGTCTTCATGGAGATTCCAAGGCACCTGACAATAGCTTGACTGAAGATATATAGACACGTTATTACACAACATTCTTACAAAGACTGATATTTATCCCTAAGGTTGTACCTAGGAAAGTCAAATCCAAAAAGTGTATTTATGGATCTTTTCTGCAGTTGTGCTTATTCTCTTAGAAGGTGCTAAGGAATTCCAAGGAATTTCCCAGAGTGGAAAAATTGCATATATAAGCATCAAATTTTAGGAAAGAGAGAAAAGATACTTTCTTAAGGCTATTTTCCATCATATAGATTTGCATAACTTGAAATTATATTTTCAGTGAAATGAAAATATAATTTGGAAACATTTTAGTTTCAGCATTGATTAAGGCACACAGATGATAGAGAACACTAATTACACACATAGTTTTTTTGTACTGTTGCTGTGGACATTGCCTGTTCATACACAGTTGTAGGCTGTCCCTCATGACTTACTCCTTCCAAGATCAACAAAATGGTTTGAAAAGAATACACAGAAACAAGCTGTTTAGGGAGAAAAGTAAGTAGAGGGAAGAAAGATAACCAGAATATTTATGAACTCTGATAGTCCATCTAAGTTTTGACTTCAGGATCTCTTAAGTAGTCAAAAGGGAGGAAGGCTTCTCTAGGGAATGATTAAGAATACCCAAGGCATTAACTTAATGCTTGGGTATGTAGTCAGAGCTTAGACAAACTCAAATCCCAAATTCTCTATATATTCTCTTTGACAAGGGTGCACGTTGTATATATTATTATTTTCTTTAAATAAAAGTTAAAACTTTTTGGTTGCTTTACCGGACATTCTTTGTTCCTTTTTTATTTTTTCTCATTTCAAAACATTTTCAAATTTGCTAAATCTTTTTGCTTGCTCTCCATTTTACATTTTTGGTCTTAAACACCAACTTCATCTTCTCTACAGATTTTACATCAGTAAGGTAAGCAGCAGCAGCAGCAGGTAAGTAGAGAGAACCAGCATGCTGAATACCTGTGAGACCTGGATGTGGAACTGTAGCCTGGTTCCAGCTGGTCTGTTCTGCCAAAGACTGCTGCCATTTGCACACAGCATGTCCCTTGTTCATAAGCTTATCTGAACTCACAAAAGCCCAGAGAATTACAAAACTATACATACACCTGGATTCACACTTTGCCTACGTAATTACTCTGCATTAACACACAGGATAAATGCATGGCCAGTTGACTAGCAGTACATGTCACTTGTTCAATAATCACTTATTAATAAAGGTTCAGATGTATGACTAAGTTACAGCTGTTTATGAAGCTAACCAAACGCCAAGTAAGGTGCACTAACTAACTGTCCATATGCATGTCCTTGATCTATCGCTCTTGAGAGGTAATATAGCTTAATTTAAGCCTTTTTGATATATGGTAAATACATATTCTAAAAGTGTGTTTTTCAGTTTTATAAACAAATAAAAGCTTTGAGAAGGGTTCTACACTGAAATGGTATTTCATGATGAATGTTTTAGACATCATAAATAATATATATTGCCATTATTTGTTCTGTCCAGTTCTTTGGCAGCTCCTTTATAATGGTGTCATCTGGAGATTTCTAAATGCCAAATTTGTGAAAACAGTCTATTTTTAAAAGGTGTTCCAATTTTTGTTCCATCATGTAAGTATTAGCCATTCAAATTCTACAGAGAAGATGCTTTTATAGAAGATACCAAGGAAAGTCTCCAAAATAATTCCTTCTGAATAAAAGCTAGGCATAGTCACATGTCTGAATGCCACATGGGGAATATTTAGGCCAGTATTATAAAAAATAAAAATAAAAAACCTAAAATACAACCCCTTTAAGCTCTGCTCTTTCATAATAGGTCAGGATCATTTTTCAGAGGTATGGATTGTCTTTCTTTCAAGTAATATTTTTAACAACAATAAAAGCCCAGAACATTCAAACTACACATATTAAGGCCCACAGGTTTTCTGCATGTGTGTAGGATAAAAGTACTCTGATTCCAGAGCTAGGAATGAATAATTTTAAAGTTGCAGTTTTTGTACTGACCCTTGCATTTAACTTCAGCTCCCATGTATCATGTGTCTTTACCCTAAGTCTTTTTACAGATTAGTATAACTTGCCTCAATTTGTTTTTTGATACCAGAGAAATCAGCTCAGGCTTCCACCCTGTTTGAATCACTTCTCCCATCTTCCATCAGCATGCGTGAATTTATATCTAGCATTACATGAGTTTGTTCAGTTACTGAGTCTGAACTGATTACCTGTGCCATTTTTCCATTTAAATTTAGATATATTTGGGTTTTTGAATGAAGATATCTAGAGTAGCATTAAAATGAGAATAGAAGGCTTATTGGATATTGCATATTCAACTAATTTAGATGGACTGGATCACTCTCCTGAGGCTTTTAGAAGTAGTGACCAGCCTCTACGGATGACAGCCATTTGTTTTAGAAGGAATAGTTCTTCTCTGCCTCTTTTCTCCGGTCAAGTAACTAAATTAGGAGCTCTGGTCAGGCTGGCTCTGGACCACCTGTATCATACCACTACAGCTGGCTTCACCCCAAACATACCAGGAGAAAAAAAAAACAGCAACAAACCAAAAAATACCTATGCAACTAATCTAGCTGTTAAAAGTGACTCCATTATTACAAAGTTGAGACTTCTTTTTGCAGTACTGGGAAGGATGGAGAACAGAGGGACAAAATTGTTGTATCCCTTGTACAGATAAATATAGGTCTTTTAGTTCCTGGGCTAATATCCTTACATTCATAAGATTATCCTTTATTCAAAACAGACAAGCTACAAATCAAGTTTTTGACAATAGATGCAGAAAAAACCTAGAAAATTTTCTGAGCAAAAAATAAGCTTTCTGAAAAAAAAAATTCTCTATCTATTCTGCAGCCAACTTCTGAATCTTAGTTTGGGTATTTGGGGGAAAAAAACAAACTTCTCTAGTTCTCAAAATAATATCTAAAGTCATCATTCAAAGTGCGTATACATTTCTGCCAGTTTTCCTTTTAAAGAAAAACACAGCACAGTAGTATCCATATTGACAAATATTTTCTATTGCTGATGTTGAAAGCAAAGAAATTAAATTGATTTATGCAAATATATTGGCTTCTACTCTTAAGCTATTGATGCTCTGTGTAAATTAAGATTGACAAATAATCAAACCAAAATAAACATCCCAACTCTACTTAAAATTTAGGAAGGTTACTATGCTCAGATTTATGGCCAACTTTGTGTGCAAGTAGGCTCTCCTTCCCCACAGAAACTTAGCTTTTGTTCCCTCACCCAGTACATTAAGTAAAAGGTTCTCTACTCTCCCCTCTGAGGAGACTGAACTTCTATTTCTCAAAGTTTCCCGTAGGAAGCAGCTTTGGAGAAATGTCATGGACCAGCCTATGTGGAAGTTTCCTCCATTGCCTTTTGCATAGTAGAGCCTCTGTTTATCCAGCAATGCTTGAGTCATGGGGCCACATGCCGGTCAGAGTAAGCTGACTTCATCTTCATAGTTTAGGAAGGACTTGGTTCCTCATCTTGAATGTATATCCATTTTATATTCAATCATCATTGATTAAACCCAAAACTCGTGATGGAAGAGGGACCATAACCACAGTTTTGCTCCTCTCTAAAGAGTGCTTTAACCATTGTGTCAAGCTGAGGCTGTCTGTTGCCTGGTCTGGTTCCAAGGATTGTTGCACTTCTGATTGCCCAGCAATTTTTGCTCTGAGATAGTGGGTAGAGCACTTCCTAGGATATCTGTTTTTCTGTGGTCAGGAGATGGAAGTTGGCAGTTCATTTTCCTCAAGCTAAATTTAGCCTGGAAAGAAAGTCTTCTTTCCCTAATAGACTATTCTGCTAATGGAGACACCACTAATTTACTAAGTGGATTGGATTGGCATGTTGAGATACCTCCACATTTAACGGGAAGAGAGTGAAAGACAGAGGTGCCTGACTTTGGCAAACTGGCAGATCTTCAGAACTCCCTATCTCCATTGAGTTCAGAGAGCACTTTGGCAATTATTTTAGGCAGACCAGCTGTCCGCACTGGGCCCATTGCCTGTAATTTCAGTATGCACCTAATTTAAGCACAGTGGATGCTACCCACAATAAGCAAACTGTTTTTATAAGGTTCCATTGATTTTAACTGAGAGTGAAGATGAGCTATTTACAATGTTCATATACCTATACAGTGCATAGAATATATCATCTTGGTTGCAAATTCTTCAATTTCCTTTTTTATATACTGTGTACTTTTCCTTCTGAGAACAGTAATTTGCTAAATAACTGTAAAATTTCTATTATTACATTTTATTTTTATGCCTATTGCAAATCTGTAAGATGACATTACTAAAACTTCAAAAATAATCATTTCATTTTTCTGTCTGTCTTCTCCAAACATTGCAAAAGAAATCTCAATTTTTTCATTCTGCAGGCTACTTTTCAGCTCCCCAGTCTCCCACCTGCTTGTATTTATAATCATCAAACCATGTACCATTATCTTATCTTAAAATCAGTTTGAAACAAAATGCGATGTAATAAATGTTCTTAGAAAGTCCAAATTCAGAAGGCTCATTTTGGAGGAATTTTCAGTATATCCTATGGAGTTCTGCCTGACTGAAGAGCTCATGGCTGGACCCAGCAGCGATCTGTGAATAAGTGTTTGCTGCAAACTGTAAAATGAACTGTTATATGATTAGGCATATATGAGCTACATAACTAAATTGCTTTTTTTAAAGGGTTTTGTATTATAGCTCTTTTTGTTCAGAGGTTTAATAGTCACCTACAACGCCATCTAAACTGAAAAATAACAAAACAGGTTTTTTTTCATACTTTCATACTGCTCTTTTTGTTTCTGTTTGCTGTCAGTATTGTGCAAAATCTACAAATGTAATTAGTTTTACTACTTGGGCCTGAAATTCTGAACGAAATAGTTTAGAATGTAAAAATCCAACAGAATTTGAAAGCCTAGTATTGATGAATAAAAGTCTGTATTAATTTTCATAATTTTCTTAAGAAATTTTTCTTTGAAATGAAACATACTTCATGACTGTTTTCATGAATAGAAGTATTTTTTGCTTTAGTACTGATACATTCCCATCTTAAACAGAGTATACGTAGTCTATGTGCAAATATAATTGCAAGGAAAAGATTCTTTCACGTGATATGGATTTCTAACCATGAAGGATTATCAGCTACTTTACTTCTGATCAGCTTCATTCAGCTCATATAATTTCGCTGTTTCTCCTGTCCTCCTATTTCTTTATTTTAAGTGGACAGTGTTGCAAAAACAGAGATTTTATTTTTCCAGGAGCTAAGTATTCTGATTATGATGCTTCTTAGGGCAGTTCTCCAACCTTTAAAAGTGAAGTTAACACCATGTTTAGTAATCCTGATTCCTTTACTTGTTATGAAAGTAAAGGAATTCTGGTTTTTATAAGCTATAGCAAGTGTATTTTTTTCCAGCTGTACAAAAGCTTTTTCAAAATTGTCTTCCAGCATTTTAAAGGCATTGTATTGCAAGTAGCCATTTACTTTCGTAGTATCCTACAGCAGTCCCTTGGACTGTCAAATATGATGAGGCATGAATAGAATTTAAAAATTTCCATATACATTTTTCCACATTTCCTTCTCCTTTTCTTCATGCTTTTAAGTTTTTTTTTTTGAGTAATGAATTTTGATATTAAGGTTAAAAGAAACAGTTACTGTAGATAAATAATGATTTATGACGTTGAAAGTTGTTTAGCATCCTTTATGATTGCACCTGAGCAGTAAACAGCATGAAAATTAAGAAAAACTATATTAACATATGTATGGGGAGTATACTGACAGCAATCTGTAATAATTCCAACAGAGACTTTCTACCTTAGTTTAGATGTCAGTATTTCAGAAGTGTTACTCTTAAACTGTGACATGATAAACACTTGTGATTTATTTGGAGCCTGATTTTAATTTATTGTTCCAGGGCTGCAAACACTTACATATTTGGGTAACTTTATGTATAGAAGTTCTCTAATATATTTTCATATATATTTTCAGTAAAAATACCAGCATGTATAAAGTTACTTGCGAGTGTCTTCTTAGGATTAGAGCATGTTAAATAATCCACAAAATAAGCTGCATGAACATTGTACATTGAAAGAAACTGGAAAAGCTCCAATGGTGTGTTTATAAAGTATAACAGATCACTAGTAGGTCTCTAACTTGTTTTTTGAAGTCCATGAAAACCATACCTTTTAGAGAAGATGGTTTCAAAACCAGAAGCAAAATGGTTCTAAGACATAGGGCATATCTCTGAGCAGTCCCTTAAAACATTTCATAAAATAAATATAATAAAATTCTGTGATGTTCCTGATTACATGAGTAGGGAAATTTAAAAAATCTGTTCAAACAGTGTGAAGTAAAGGATCTGATAGTCAAATTTTATACTACTTAATGTCTTAATGATTCAGTTTTTATAAAAAATAAAATATTTTAAAAATCATAACAAAATTGCATTTATAATACATTTATATATTTTAAAATATTAGAAATAATTTATATTTATGATTACATTTATATCTGGCAACACAGAAACTGTGTGGGATAAGAAGGAATGATGTCATATCATATAAATTGTTCACATTATCATATTGGAATATCTAAGCAAGATACTAGTTTTTAAACTGAAGAATATTTTTAAAATGCAATATTACCAAGTAAACACATGCAATTATGCAAAAGTGTGTGTTTATACAGAAGATACCTTTCTTGTGAAGAAACAGGCATTTGCAAAAGTTTCACTTCACAACTTGTATGTTTGTATAGGCCCTGACAGCATGACAAAGGGAAAAGCAGCCAGGTCAGGCTGATATGGGTAAAAGAGAAATCAACCAGATGATGCTGAACACTAAACATGGCACTCTGCATGGTTGATCAAAGTTAGCATCTCATGATTTTTCAAATTTGTTTCCCTTAACAAAAAAGAAAAGAAAGAAAAAGTAGGAGCACCTTGCTAGTTTAAATGGAAAAGGGATATCAAAATGTAAGTGAAGTTTCCAAATCTATTCCATTTAAATTCTTTTTCTGAACAGGAAGATTTTGAAATAGTTCATTCTCCTCATATGGACATTACTGAGTTTTGTTAAGTGACCTCTGGTACAACACATATTTTCCTTGGATTCAAGCTACAAACTATAGTTGATGTTTCCAGGATGCCAATGTTTTTTCAAGCTGTGTAACTTGCCCAGAGTCTCAGTTGAAAAACTTAGGACAGAATTAAAGATGAGAGAGCTTCATCGTGTCCTTAAAATTTAAAAATACATAAAATAAAAATATAATTCTATAACAACAATATTTATTTTATTAGCATATGAAGGGAAGTAGTCTCATAGACTTTTGAAGAAAATAGGTACTTAGTTTTCAGAAGTCTTAATAAAAATGAAACATCTAAATATTTAAAATCCTATCCTAATGTAACATTTATCTGTGTAATATCTTTGGAAAGTTGTAACATTGAAATAGGCCTGGGTAAGGTAATGAAATAATAAAAAAAACCAGCCTAATTTAATGAAAGTCACATGAAATATCAGATACTAATTATTATATGGTTATTACAGTATTGTCTAATCACACTTTGCAATGGTTCAGGAAAAGGCTGATTGCAGTGTTCACTGTTTAATTTATGTTATCAGAGAAATTCACCACAGACAAAAATAAACTACATTAACCCACTACCTAGAAACAGATAACTTCATAGTAATCATCAAGAATATATATTCTATTTTCATGTAAGGCGGGACAGATGTTTTTTGCAAATATATAGTAGATGTTTTGCATATTATTTTGGATAGTGATAAAAGGAATCTATAAGCACTATAGAATATAGTTGAGGATGGAAAAGTAATGAAAGAAGGCCCATACCTCTTATGCTGCTTTTTATTCTGTCATCAGGCCTGCTTTTGGTGATATACCATGTTTGACGTGGTCTGATGAAAGGAATAACATGCCCAGTCAACCACCAATGTTCCTTGCTTGCCATTTAGGACTCAGCACTGGGTCCTACCATGCCGTCAGTCCACCACCTTCATGCTTTGCCTGCTCCCTAGCTCTGCCATGGTTCCATGTCAGCATTCCCATAAAAAAAAAAAATCAGTCTTAACTATTTATCTAACTTTTATTATTATTTGCTACCACTAAATAACTGGCAGCCGAACACAAATTATAGAAGACTGTGAATGACCTGATAGGGCTGCTTGTCTTAACTTGCCAAAAATTTCTACAATTCCTATTCTATACGTTCAACTTCATATTGCAGTAATGATACTCTTGGCCTTGGCACATTAATTTCCCTTTTGGTTTTCTAGCATTGATGCACTTCATCTATAATTTCTGTGAGTCTCTCCAAACTCCTCAGCGTACTGGATGTTTTAGTTTAGTTTTAGCCACAATTTAATGACTACCACATTTCAGCAACACATTCTCATTTCCAGGCCTAGTCCACAGAAAACTTTTTGCAAATAAATCATCCATCCAAAGCCCCTAAATTTATCTCTGTTTCTTTGACCTATTTTTTTAAACACCATTTCATGGTAAGTCAGTCTTTTCTGTGATCTATTAGAAATAAAAAAATGAAGACCATAACCTAAAAAGATAGTCATACAGAAGAACAAAGTCTAGAATTTTTGTAGTAATCTTGTGGTAATGGAACAAATAACTTGTGCAATACATGTCTGAATTTTTTCAAATAAAAATTATTGGCTTTTGTATTTTACCTTAAAGTGTTTGTCTAACACGGGGTTACCAGTGTGCACTAATTTGCTGCATACATTTACTACACACCAGCTACTTCAGACAACCTTGTGTGAACATTTTTGCGTAAAGTACTAGCTCTCAATTAGTATAAAAAATAGTTTCACTGGTGAGTCTGACCCATTATCGTTATGATTAGAAAGTTATGTGAGGTTCATCAACACAAAAACCTGATACTTCAGAAGCAGTTTTTAATCTGCCACCTCAAAATATACACACAACAAAAGCTCACATGAAATAGATAAAAAACATCTTTAGATACATATTAAAAACATACCTTGATCAGCCTTGAACTGCAAGAGCATGGAGATTTATAAAATAGTTGAAATAGTTATGTATTTCTGACAATATACATAGGTGATGTGCTCAAAAGAGAGATGAGTAACTACTTTGCTGAATAGATAAATAGTTTTACCAATGTTTTCTGCCTAGAGAACAATGTTAACTTAATATTTATTTTAAATCCCAAAGACATTTTATGTTAGGTCAGGGTTAAAGTTGCAATGTGCTGAAAAATAATTTTGTTTCTTGCCTCATAGGAATAATGTGCCACATGAGAGAAATGGAAGAAGGCAAATGATCTTAGAAAGGATTCTGAGATGACGTTGGGAACTACTGACTAACAAATCTTTGGTCACAGGCAAACTGTGGAAGGTATAATTTAGAACAGGATTAACAGAAGCATGAATAAATATATACCAGTAAAATGTCAATACAGCTTTTGCAAAGAGATGTCATGGCTTAGACTTCTGTTAGATATTTGAGGAAACAAGAATAATACAGATAAGGATGGTAGTGTTGCTAAAGTTTACTTTTATTTTCAAAAAGCTTTTGATAAAATCCCTCAGTAGAAGTTCTGACAGAAACTAAGCTGTCGTGGGATAAGAGGGAAGGTCATCTTATGGATTTATAACAGGCTAAAGATAGAAAACAGAGTCTAGGAATTCATTACCAGTTTTCAAAATGAAGACATTTCCCTAAGCTCTGCTCTGTTTAACTTATTTACAGATAACTGACAAAAAGATGCTAAAAGTGATAAAGTTTGTCTATGATACAAAATTAAGCAAAGCAGTCAATTCTTTAGTAGTCTCAAAGAACTGCATTAGGATTTCAGAATAACTGGTTGAAAAACAGTGCATATAAGAAATACATAACCTAAATATGCAAAAAAGTGATGGAATTTAAATTAGCTGTTGCCCTTCCAGAAGATCTGGAATTATTTGTGGATGGTTCTCAGCTCACACCAGCTCAGCACACAGTGTCAAAAAGGTAAGTAGAATGTTACAAATTATCTTAACAGAAATAGAAATGAAACCCCCAAATGCCATTAAACCAACACAGTGTAAGTGGTGCATCCATGTTGTGAATACCGTACAGTTCTATTGCCATCTCAGGAATCGTATAATAGAAAAGCTGCAGAGAAAAAAACAAAGATGTATGCTAGTATTCTTGATTTGGAAATGATTGAAGGTAGGTAGAACAGACAGCTCTAAACTCATGAATGGTGTGGAAGAGGAGAATATGGAGCAAAATGCTGTAAAGAGTAGCAGCAAAGTTCATCTCTGAATTCTGTTCAGTGTATTCCATTCTTGAGGGTAGTCCAAAGGCAGAATGGCTATTCAGCGCCCGTATATGACAGTTTATATAAACATAGTATAGTTCTATATGATTAGGTAAGATTTGGTAAGATGATGTATGATGCCATAAGTATTCATGCATTTGCTTTAAGAACAGAGGTGGTAACTGATAAAGAACTGCTATCATCAACTGATCTTAACTATATTGTTTAATTTGAAATGAGGTTGTTTAGTTTGAAGGATCCAAAGGTAACAGTCAGATTTGCGTTATATTTTTCTGGACTATTTGTGATGAAAAGCCGATCTTAATATGTATGGATGATATATGTAATTTAGTATCCCAGTAGTATCCCATAGGTACTACTAAAAATCCCAACTCATATCTATGTTTATTATTCTTCAGTTAGAAAGAAGTTCTTTCTTTTTGCTTTTCCTCTTAAAATAAAACCTGTTATATATATTATAAATATATACCTGAACTAAATGTTAAAGTTTTTAATAGAAAATATAGATTCTTATTATGCTCCCATAAAATAATCAGAAGCTATTGTTAATAACAGCAGCTTAATACTTTTTTAACCTTAGGAAAAGTGTTTTGCCAAAGTTCTGATATAACTCACTGCACTGATTTATGTTTTGCTGCACTCTTACATGTCTTGACAGCTTACAGGATGCACCATATAACAAGATTAAATCTAATTTTAAATTGTTGCTTTTTTTGCTTATGCAAGTTCTTTGGGCTCGTGGTATGACTGCAATTAACTGGATGCTTAACTATACTGTTAGTGAATGCGAAGGTAAGCCCTCCGTTGGAAGCGTGTTAAACAAATGAGGACCAAAAACCTTTAGTAGCTTCCAATAACCTGATCTTGAATTCTAAAAATATTAAGTGAGAGTGCTGTATTTTTTCCTTTGATTTCTTATCTGTGGGCTTTCTTGTACCCTATCTGGAAAATGGCTCTGAGTCTTAATATGGTAATTCAATTCTTTGTTATATCCTACCAGGTTACCTCAGATTCCAGCTATTTAGGAGATTATAGTTGTCTTTCTAACTGTAAAATATCCATTCTAGAAGAGATGTGATATTTAGTCACGTTTTTGGTTATTAACTTTACAAAATTATCACAATGGGTAGGTTTTACTCTTCCTTAAAGATTGCAGCTGTACTACAAAAGACAAACAAAGGTTACACGGAGGAAGGATAAACAAACTGTCCTTTGATTTCTAATATTCATGCGAAGAAGAAATGAATATTTCTCAATATTCATTAAAAGGCACTTCATTTGGAACTACCTGTCACTTGGGCTTTTAAAACGGAAATAACCATCATGTTATAACCTGCTAATGGAATTAAAATATATCTTCTCTCCCCCTTGACTTTTAGCTTGTGGTATAACTTTTACAAGAAGCTAATTTATAAGAAAAAAATATCTGGGATTGAATATTATACACTGAGATAGATTTAAAAACATAATCCTCAAAAGCTTTGCTCAGTATGTGTCTGGGCCCCGAGACCCCCCCCGACCGCCCCCCGGGCGCCCCCACCCGCAGCCGCGGCCCCACCGCAGCCCAGCCCGGGGCCGCCAGTCGCTGCCCCGCGGCGCCGCAGCGGTGCCGGCTCCAGCCCCGCCACGGCCCGGCCCCTGCCCGGCCACGGGCCCCCCGGCCCCGGCCCCAGGGAGGTGCCCGGCGCTGGCGCTGCCCCGGCTGCCCCCGGCCTGCCCGGCTGCCTCGGGGCGGGGGGACGGGCCCTGGCGGCCAGGCCCGGCCCGGCACTGCCGATACCGGCGCCCTCACCCAACGTGAACAGCGTGTTTCTTCCTTTACTGGAGGAGCGGAGATTTTGATACTGAAAATGGCAGTTCAGAAGGGATGGTCAGCTTGGCAAAGGACTAGAAGTAGGTAAAACTAATGAAATTTGGGTTGTAAGGAATCAAAATGAAGTCAGAAGAGCAGCAGATTTCCATTTAAATCAGTGAATATGTACAAAGAATAAGTAAAATATTGAACTGCTTCATTCCTAGAGTACATCCATGATATTTTTACTTATGTCCTATTTAGTAAACACCTGCAGCCTAAATCACAGTATGCTCTGATATAACTCCAACATTTAAAACATGTGCTACTGATAAAACATCTGTAGATGTATTCAATATGGGCTGTCCCTCCATGCCAGTGTGAGATGAATGGAGAAGTTTATGATGAAAGGTTTGTGGTCTGGCAGAGAAGGGAAAAGTCTGGATTCACCCCTGAATGCAAGATGTTTTCACAGCAAGTTCTTGTGACTAAAATTGCAGTCATTCAATTTATCATTGTTAATCTTCTACTTGGTGCAGGAGCAATTCTGTGCCAAAGCTATTTAAAGGACAGACACTCAGGTAAATTGTGCAATTTTTCTTTCTTTGTATCTTTGCGGTGGATTTGATTCAACACAACATTACTATACAGATAGGGAGACACACTGACATGAGACTGGTTGAATGCGTGGTAATCAGGCTTGCCCAGGCACTGCAGTTAGTGGAAATGATGATTAGTTGCTCACCTGTTGCATTGCTCTGGATCCATAATATCTCACTTGAAGATTATGTACAGTGTACAGTACTGTAAATGTATGCAAAACCAGTGTAGTTCAAAATCAATGGACCAACACAGCTACAAACCAAAGATGTGCACATTCTACCAGTGTTTACAATCAATGCTCAAACCAAAAACATCTTGTTTTTTAAACATGTCCTTTGTCAAACATGTAAGGAGGCATCTTTTCTGTTAATGTTGCCACGCTGGGGTGTTGGATGAGAGCAATTCTTGGGGGAGGAAGGAGAGCTCTAGGGGAAGATCACACAGAAATAGATGAGATATCAACCAAAGATTCATAAACAGAGATCCTAACACACCAAAACTGAGATTTATTTTCATCACTGCTGTTTTCTTTTTCTTCTTTTTCATGATTCATGTCATTTAACAGTTTAGCATCATAGGAAACTTCCACTGATAGTATCTTCGGACATACAGACTTGTGCAAGAAAACACTTTTGTGGGTATTTTCATCTTGGAAAACTAAGATACTGTGTGAGCTCTCCCTGCTAACTAAAAGCTGAAGCTTATGTCAGGCTTCACTAAGCACACAAGGCTCTGATTTTGTATCATTAAAGACTCATTATCTCTTTTAACTTCTGTTGAAAGCATTCATCCATAACCATAGCTACCACTGAAACAATAGAAGCTACTAGATCAGTAATAATGCATTTTTGCCAGCTTAAAAAGCCTTTAAAGGATGGATTGGATTTCACAACACAAGCACAAAAAGCTCATGTATAAGGAAAATATGGAAGATTATTTCTGAAAGTAACTTAAAGAACAAGCAGGGATTTTTATTTTTATTTTTTTTAGAGAGAGAGAGAGAGAGAGAGAATGTAATGCTTTCTTAGTCCTGCCTGTAAAACAACTCAGCATTAAATTCCACTTTGGGATAAACTTCATTTTCAGAGAACAAGAGAGTAAATATTTTTAGTGCTGAGCCTTGAATAGAAAATTCTTCAATAAAACAGAATGAAACAATCTCAATATAGTGACCTTACCAATTTGCTGTGTATTAATATATAGTTTTGTTGCAGTAAAACTCTCCCTTGAATTCAGCAGTGGATTATATGAACAGTAATTTCTACATTTACAGGTTTTGTTTACACTTTCATTATACCTCCACTGCATTATCTGATGTCTTGATACAGTTTTCAATCTTATAGCCTCTTTAATCTCCTCCTGCACTCAGCATATCTGAGTGAGTTTGTTGGCATAAGGGAATTTTGAAGGTTATATTGCAATACATGAATCAACGTAAAATGAAATGCACTTGAGACATGATCAGCTAGTTTTAATTCATTGCAGAAAGTTATAGATACGAAAATGCATTTGATGTAATCTGATCTCTTTATTCAAACTTGAATTTATGAGCAATTCAGCAGGAGTAGAATGACAACTTTGTTTTAAAAACAGTAGTCTATATTGAATGCCATTTTAATATCTCTCTGACATATTTACATCTAATGAGTAGAGAAAAGTAGAATCTTTGAACATAAATTTCTGTTTCACAGAAAAAGCAGGGCAATATTATTCTTTTGTTTCCTGCAATATGATATGTCATTATGACGCTGGTCAGCTTTGATGATAGCTTTTAAATAAATCCTCTGCACTAAGAGGTCAGCAAACAGATTTGGAGCCTTGTAGTTTGTTACTGTTTTATGTTAAGAAAGAAGCAGATAGTATCAGGGTTCTCTGTTCTGTAAAAGGCTACTTTTGCCTCCAGAGCAAAACTGTACTTTGATCCTGAAGGTTCATAGGTCACCATATTAACAAACAGGAGCCTGCGATTACCTGTTCTCTTGCTTAGAAGTGGACTGGAGTTGCTCATAAATGTAACTCGGGTGTGTTATGATTACAATATTGCTTTGCTAGCTATGTCCAGTCGTGTTCAGACATGACTAGTAGTCTATCATGTTGTGATGTGGCCTTGTGTATCTTTGTGAAGAGTATCACTTTTTTCATGGGAGAGGCCCAATGAATGAGACAGCAATTAAGTTATCGATACTATGCAAAATTGCGTGTGTTATTGTCATGTTAAAATTGAAATATGGGCAGAAATAATGAAATACAAAATTAAAGTCTGATATCTAATGTAATCAGTGTTAAAATACTATGAACAGCTTCTGGTCAGAAATAAAAAAATATAAATTAAATGAAAAACTGGTGGAGAATGTAAAGATTTCGATGACATTTCTGGGGGGAATGTGTCCACATAGATTATTTAATATTCTCATTTTAATTTTTATATTCATTTTTAACTTCTATTTAATATTTTGTTTTACTGTGTCTCAAATTATGTGATGTTATCTAAACTAGCTGACTTCCTAGCTTTAGCTGAGCAGCTTTTTAGATGGCTAGCTTTCAAAGTGTGCTATTTCTGGTACAGATTTCTTTTTTCTTGGTTTGGGATGAAAATGGATATCAAAATGTCAGAATCAAGAGGGAAGAAACTTCCATTTTGCAACCATCTCTATATCTCAGTGGGTCACTGAGTAGTTAAGTGAGTTTCTCAAGGTCAAAAAGTAAGTCACCTTCAGACCCAGGAAAAAGCCAAATAGTCTGATACTCAGGCCTGTGTTTTATTTAATAGACATATTTTCTCCTCTTTCCAACTGTGAATTCTAAAGTGTCCTGAACAGTAAGGCGTCTGATGCCTAGAAGTAAGATTAATTAAAAGCTCAAGTGATTAACAGTCTTTAGTATGCTAGACTACTGTGTATGAATAAAAAGTCTTAACCTTCCTATTTAAAATTCACTTAGCAATAAAGTATCTTGTCTAAAGCTAAAGCTCGATGCATTCTTTGTGATGAACAATTTATTTTTGTTCTAGGTTTGTTAGCTTTGCTGCATTTATCTGTTGATTCTTCTGTGCATAATTATATGGTAATGTAAACTTAAACTGATGGTTTATTAGATGTTCTTCATTTATTAATGCCATAGCTGCAGACATTTCTATTAGAGAAATTTGCTGATTTTGAAGTCAAGTGGATTTGGCTTAGATATGTTTTGTGTTTTGGCCTCTCAAGAGCTATGGGATGGGGGAAGAGAGATAGAGTAGGGTTCAACTGCATCTGCAAGGAGCCCAGAGGGGCAACAAAGGAGATAGGGCATACCTGAAGGAAAGGCTGCTGCCTTGTTGTTTTGAGAAGACCAAACAGGGCTCTCAAGAAACAAATCACTCCAGTGATGCCACTAGCATGATTACCCAAGCACAAGGTATCATATACACATTTTCTTTTAAAAATAAAGTCTGCTCAGAAGCCCCTGTACATAATGTTTATTTAGAACATCAATAAATAGTATGATTTATTACTGCTTTAAGAGAGAGGGAGGAGCTTATCAAGCAAGAAATAAAAATTAGAGGGAGCTGTTGAGAAAGAGGGAGAAAGACAGAGAACTTGAGGGCTTTTTCCACATCTAGGAAGCCTAGGGATATTATTTCCTACTTGTTTTATAATTGAAAAAGTGAATTTTCTTTCCCACTAGATAGGGTGAATTAAGGACACAAAAGATGTGGAAATTTTCATGCACACAGAAGATGACAAAATTATGCGCCCTTTGACAGAGCTCTTGAGAAACTTTGGGTTATGTAAGGGAAAGCCTACAGCTTAATGTCACTAGAGACAATGACATCATTCATAACAACTCTTCTCTAAAGACACTATTAATGGATTATCACTATTCCACCCACAGCCCTCCAAGTATGTATATTTGTTACCATCCCACTGAATGCTGTATATTTTTCCACAGGCAGCCTTTTCAACCACCAGTCTCCTTGGTCAGTGTTGATTTATGCTTTCTTAAAAAGTTGGAGGCAGCATTTTCATTTTTTGTATGTTTGGCTTGGTTTACATACCTGGAGTTAATACAGCTTCAATGTACCAGAACCTGTGAAATTCACAGTTCTTAAGGAGCTCTGCCAAGGAGTACAGGCACAAAAGAAGTCAACAACTGAACTAATAAAGCCTGTTCTTTGAATTGCATCTCATGATTTCTCCATGAGAACTATGGTTTAAACTTTCCCAGAGGCTGAGGAATGCAGGACATCTTTTGCGTGTGGGTTATCTGGTCTTGGAATTCATACCAAAGACTTTCAGTCACTCAAAGCAATTGCTGTAGATGGTTTAAGGTAAGCTACTTGATTTTACACTAAAATACTTCATTGTGCTTTCATGATCAGTAATAACTGGCTTAAAAGATATTATTTGACCTGTACTGTACTATATTAGCTGTCACCAGAAATGTGATTCACATTGAGGTAAATACAACAAAGCATTTCTTCTGAAATGCCTTACAAGGTGATTTTCTTTATTCTGCTTTGCCTTCACTCTCATTTATACTGGCTGTAGAATAAAAATGACATTCAGTATGGCATAAATCATATTGTGATAAAGTTACTCTTTCTGTAGATTTTGAACACTTTCAAGCCAACAGAGTGAGTTTGTACCAATTCAGTGACAAACGTTTTTTGGCCTTGCTGTTTTTGAGCATTAAGTAGGTAAACCTAAACCATGTCCAATACTATTCCTTACTACCTCTCAGCTATTATTTAAAATGTCTTAAACGTGAATTTATGGTTAGTTTGCTGTTTTCTATTCTGACAATAAATAAAAGAAGAGGTCAAAATCTCCTTGACTGGCCATGTAGGCCTCTGGCCTTCTGAAGGATATGGCATGGAGGTGTAGCAGGAGATATCAGCACTGGCCTACCAGGTTGCTTTTGCTTGAGGAAACACAGCAGGTACATTACCTGTGCCTCTTAGCCATATCAGCCTCAGCCCTGGTAAAATGTAGACAGAGCCATTGGTGACTGCAATTTCATTACTTCCTGGTTCCCCAAAGTACTATATTATGGCCCAGATTTTAAGAGATGTAACAATGCATTCAAATATTACTGCAAGCTACTGGGAGATGATGAAGTGCAAGGGCTGGTTGGCTGGCTTGTTTATCATTTCATGTCTCCCCAAGCTGGGCTAGGCAGTTTATCATGTTTGGAAACTCTATGAGGTCTCTGTCTCAAAGATACTCTGGTCTGAGTCTTAACAGAAAAATGCAGAAACAGCAGGAAGCAAGTGGGAAGCAAGAGAAAACAGGAGAGAGAAGATGGAGAAAATTTTAAAATAAGATTATTGAGTAACTCGGTGAAGGCTTGAGAGAGTCACAGCAAAAAGTGGATCTCAATAACAATGAACTGGTTTAATTTTTTCTGTATCAGGATACTTTTCACCTATATGTTGTTATAATATAGCTATTTGAACTTATTTCATCTCCTATTTTTGCTAGTAAGAGAAGACAAAACAGTTGTTCTTATGTTTTAGAATTTGAATGATATATTTGGAAGAGAAATTTATGTTTTAGGTTTATATTACATAATTTTTTATTATTTAAGTATGTATCTTGAATATCTGAAATTTCACATTAGACTTCAAAATCCTGCTTAGTAGTTTGAATGTGCAAAGATGCTATCACATGTTAAAGACAAATTCAAATAAATTTTAAGTAACATGGATGGAAATACAGAGTAGTTTCTTCTTTTTTTGTGCGATTTCTTCCTATTTTGACTGGAAAAATCTTAAGTTGCAGCATTCAGATCTTAATTTCAGTGCTTCAAAATTCAAAATTCTTTGATCTTAGTGACTTGCTTTAGCTTCCTAGGTCTTTTGTGGTTCTGGTTGCTAGATGCAACTGTATAGACTTCTCAAATGTTATGCCTAACTGGTGTATTCTGCTTTTTAAAAGATAGTCCATGCTAAATGTCATCAAGCTTGGATCTATTATTTTGTGGCCATTAAAAAAATCTTCAACCAATCTACCAGAAATCTACAATCAAGAACACTTTTTCTTCTGTACTCAAGCCATACTATAGGTATGGATACTTTATGTACTTGAATTGCTGTTGAAATTTATTCTCTTTTCCACTCATCTTTCAATGAATTAATCTCAAACAAACTATGCTAAGATCTCACATATGCACCGTAAGGAGCATTGGTACTCTTATGGAAATTCTGTTTCTGACCTTATCCCAGAAGGTTTTACTCAAAGTCTCAAAACTTCAGATATATTCAACTCCAGAGTGCTAGGTAGAATTGGTCCAGAAACCCTTTGTGGTATTAAAACAGTATCTGACCATCCTAATTTTTTTTCCTTGCTCTATTTAGGAATGTCCTCTGATTAGATCATATGTAAAACCTTCTAACTGGCAAGCACACCAGATTATTCAGGCCATGTTCAACCTAGACCTTGCTAAAAATTGTTAATGTAACCCTAAAGCAGTGTAGAATGTGTCCAGCAGTGCTATGACTATGTTTCTATTAGTATTTTGTTATACAGGATGCTTTATATTAGTAAAGACAGAGACATTATATTTAGCCATCCTTAATTATGTTTCTCCTGTTTGAGCTAGCAGCTAGAATTCTGATCTTCTAATATGATATATTTATCTGACATCTCAAGGTAAGTCTACAAAATCAGATGCTGTGCTGAAAAACTGTTTCTCATACTGTCACAACTAGCAGTTACTGATGAACAGTAAAATAGCTCAGATTTACTCCAAAGCATTTTAGAAAATATTTTTCAGTTTTGGAAAAAGGCTAACAACTATTCTAAAAATGAAAGATTATGTTGACTTTTAAACACTATGTGATGTGTACCCAGAAATGTTTATTACTGCTAGCTGGGATTTATCGCTGGAGAAGGTTAGTGGAACACATTACATATTATTAAGGCAATCTTGGATTTCTATCAGATATATGTATTTGTATGCATAGCTTGTTCAGAAGATTTATTTTGTATGTGTCTGATACTAAGAGATGTTGAGCATCTGCAGTTGCCATTCAATTCAACAAATGAAGTCTGCATAGCACAATCAAAATAATAGGATAGTGATGTCGATGACCGTTTTAAACTTTGATAAGTTTAAAAGTGGTTCATATAAAATCTATAGCTTTTGTTTCTACTGAGGCATTACAATTTTCACTTTCCTGACAGTATTAAATCAATGTTAAAATAAAAACTACAAAACAATTTATATATATAAAAAACTCCAGGTCTGCAGAAAGATTAAAATGCTCTCGGGGCATACCGACCCACATCACTATTAACGTAGATGATGGTTACCTGAGTTTGGGAAAAGATTCCTCTGTTTTAGTCATGAGATAGCAGACGGTAAAGACTGAGATCAAACAGGATTTGGTCTACAGAGAATATGGCAGCTGCAAATTCATGAACAGCATTGACACTGGTTGTGAAAACTGACATCACTCTCTGCCAAATTACTGAGATGCCCTTCAAACCTGGAAAGGTGGTTGCAGAGAATCAAAGGTAAGTCAGCTCATGGCAGACGTGATTTTAAGAACTGTGCAGATTTAGCAGGTGCTATTTCAAGCCAGATTCCTGCTCTGGGGAAAGGAAAAAGTAAATCTGATAGAGTTGTCATTCCCTGAGTTACAGTCACTTATTCTATGCACAGATCTTCCATTACTCATCAACAGAACATTGTGAGTTTTGAAGGTGTTTTAGAATCATGCCTTCCCAATTATTTGTCAATAGTGCACAAAGTAAGGCAAATTTTCCATGAAATAAAATTGACAGATTTTGGCCAAAAGGTAGGAAAAATTTGAATAGTTTTTGATGGAAGGTACTCAGTTTAATGACAATATTTCTCCCCAAAGAAATGTGAACTTCCATGTAGTTCACTAGTGTTCACTATTGGTCACTAACATTAAGCGGGATAATTTTAGTGGACATTTACCAATATTGTGGTGAAAAATGCAATATTATTTAAAAGTCGTTATAAAGTTTACTCAACTAATGTGCTTAGGTTAAAATAAAACAAACACTACCTTTCTGCCAGTATTGCCTACCTTCTTGATATTTAGCACTTCCAGCATTCTGGGTAAGGATCTGATTCCCCATAACAATTAGACTGTATCACATCTCCACTGTTGTTAGAGCATAGGTGTCTAACTTTTGCACTCAGTGGAATAATGTTCCCTTTAGGCCTTTCAAAGCCACTGCATTTAAAGCATTGAAATATCTGTATATTGATTAGAATATACCGTAATCAATATTACACTCTGTTCATACACAGTCTGGAAGTACTCTCCACAATGCCATTTTCTCATTGTTTTTTCTTGTTATGGATTTTTCCTGGTTAAATTCCTGTTTACAAAGTCACTTTTTTTTTTGTAGCTACTGAGAACTTTAATATCTGTTAGTTTTCTTTCTCTCACTCTCTTCTAACATTTTGCTGATGAATTCAGTGATGATGATATCAATTAACAATACTCAATTTTACTGAATAGCCCCATTTATTTCAATGGAGAATCCTCATAAGTTGTGGCTTTCCTCAGATGTTTTCTCTCTGCTCATGCAGCCTCTCTCCTGAATAGAGAATAACTGAAGAAAAATAAAGATAAGCAATAGCTTGGTCCCAGGCTAGTCTCTTATGCAATATTCGGATGTCAATGCATCTATAGCTTGGACAGGCAGTACATATGGCCCTTTCTGGTCCTTAATCAGTGGATGTCAGCAAGCTGAGCAAATCTGATCATCTGTCCAGGCTTGAAGGAGTGTATATGCATTGTACGTCTCTGACCTGATCACTCTGGGCAGAGAAATATTCCTTCCCATTCTGTTTTTCTAAGACAAAAGTAACAAGTATTGAAAACCATTATGTTCTTTTATATTTGCTCTGTAAAAATGCAGAAATGTATTCTTATCCATTTGCATT
Source organism: Apteryx mantelli (assembly GCF_036417845.1). NCBI lineage: Eukaryota > Metazoa > Chordata > Aves > Apterygiformes > Apterygidae > Apteryx > Apteryx mantelli. The sequence continues at coordinate 56,041,587 of NC_089981.1, forward strand.
TTCATTATTTGCAGATTAGTACAAATGTAGTTATATTAACATATTGAAAGCAATATTAAATAGCTAAGATATAGAAATGATCAATGAATTTGTTGTTTTTGTGCTCACTCTCCACTGCATACTTAATTCCAAATGATTTCAGTGTTGTTACTAGTGTTTAGAGGCTCTATTTTGTAGTTCACTAAGGTATGCAAAATAAAGTAGGTTTTCTTCGATCAAGGTAGGAATCCTGATTTTCGTATGTGAAAAGCATTTAATTAAATGAGCTGATGTGACAAGAGCTGACTGAACTCTTTCAGCTCACTTTCTTTGACTGAAAATGAGCTCTAAGAATTACTGTTGTTTTCTGTTTGCGAACTTCTTTGGGTTTACATGATTAGTCTTCTTCCATGTAAATTAATTAATTATATCACATGTAATTGTTTGATTCCTTGTGAACTTTCTTTATTAATGCTTGATTCTTATTGATACTACTGAGTATTAGGAAGTTGTATATATTCAGTGTTTAGAATAATTGCATTCTGCATAAAGAGTTCCATTTATTGAATAGGTAAACTTGTAAAGGGAACTCCTATTTCTCAATTTGTCTGGATCTACTACAGCATGCTGAATTATTCTCCAGTTTGGTGGGCTACCTTGTTATTTGAATCCCAAGCAGTATGTTCATGTTCTCCTACACAGCCAAGCAATGAATTATATAAGAGGAATTGAAGCTAGCCACAGTTCTGTATCCCTGGCATCTGATAAAGTTTGTTAACAGTACACCAGCCTGCAATGATGCATTTCTCATGAAAATCCCATACAGGCCTTCAAGAATTGAGGGGACCCGCAGGTTTTGTCAAGGAACAAGGCTTTTATGAGTGCAGCTTGAACACAGCTGTGTCTTTTCCAAGATATGGCCAAAAGACAAAATGCAACATGAGATTTTTATACATTCCAAGGCCCATCTGCCAGGAAAACCCACTTATCTTTGTGGCTGCAAGTTTGTTATTGATCCAAAATGGTAAAGAAAGGAAAAAAAAGGGGAAAAAAGGAGAAAAAAAAGCAGCAGCAGCACAAGAAAAGAAAAACTACAAAAGGGAAAAATACAGGGGAGAAAAAAAACATAAATCCATTCTTTTGTTGTTCTTCCAGCAGCATCTGTGAGCAATTGTCACAGTTACTAGTCAAACTGTATTTGACTTGTTGCCAATATGAAATTTCCAAAAACCAAATGTAAACAAACTCTGCAAGTGCTTCCTCATTTGCCAAGCCAGTAATTATTTACTTTGTTTGGGCCTAGCATTACTGTCAGTTCAGCTTTGCAGACCGTAATATGTTTGCTAATGAAACCATGAGGTCTAAAGCTATGTATTAACCTTGTCACCCTTCAATTCTGAGCTCAATAAAGTTGCACTATGGTTTTGTAAACTAGGGTTGAAGGATAGGCAAATGATTAATTATATTTTCTGTTTTCCTTTATCTAAGTAAATTGTTCATCTTTAAATCTGCCTTGCATTTAAGGTTAACTCACTGAAACTGCAGCACTGGGAGATGTGTCATTTCGAATGGTCATAATTACCATTTGTATTCCATATCGGAAAGCTGGCAAACATGCATAACCATATTTGACTTGGTAAGTCAGGAAATGATTTCACAATGGTAACTGAGAAATGGTGAAAGTCTAACAAATGGATAGGAGGCAGTTGTCTTGGGGAACAATAGGAATATTTGGGTTTAATGCTTATATACTACATTTTATCCTGGGCCTGAAGGCTGCACATGAATAATGCCTGCTTGCTGGGTAGAATTTAGACCACAGGTCCATTAGTTCTGGAATGGGAAACAAATGTGGTATCAGGGAGGAGTATAGCTTATCATTTCACTACTTGTCACATTGAACACAATTACCTGTACTTAACATAAACAAGCATGGCTACTAATTTTTACTCTAATACACTGTGGTTTTATGATGGGTTGTTTAACGCAGGGCATTCAAACTGCTCAGAACAGAAACAAACCCTTTATCCCATTGGCCAAATCACTGGAACAGAAGACAGTCGGGGGTGTGTGATGTGTGCAGAGATTTTATGATTGTGAATTGTCATTTAAAACCCATTTTTGCATGCTTAGATTTTATAGCCACATGTTTCTTGCTGTATCCAGTGCCAGGTTAAGGCCACTTAGTATGTCTGCTGTAATATACAAGGCCTTTAACAGCTTTGAGCTATTCTGACAGTAGTTGGAGGTTAGTGTGACACAATGTAATCCTGAGTGGGCCTCTTTTCCTGGAAGAAATTTGATTTGGCCCTGACATAGTCATGATAGATAAGAAATTACTGGTGATATGCACCAACTTTATGCTACAAAAAGATTTCTTTTGTAGGGGTGATTCTGGTGGAGTTAGATTATCCTTCCAAATATTGTCTTACCAGATAACTTTGGTTGAAATCTGAAGTTCTTAGTAGAAATCTCCTTCTACTGCCTATATATACAAAAGCTAGACAAGATGAAAAGCTGTTAACAAATTCTTGTACATAATTTCTGTTCAAGATGAGTTTCTAACCTCTTACCAGAACCGTTACACAGACACATAGAGCCTTTGCTTGTAGAAAACCATCTGATTTTTCTTAGGACATTTTTGCACAGCATAAATTAATGGAGTAAATGCTACTTCAAAGCTACAAGGATATCATGTGACAACAACCGTGTGACCAAGCCAAAATAATGCGAGTCAGGACTTGAAATGTATGCCAGAATGATGCTAAAGCCTAAACAAAACACTCTTGTTCTAGTGGTGTTCTACGGTTATTTAAGGCCAGTGAATTTGTTTTGAGGAATTCTTGAGAAGTATCATGTCAGCGTGGACTCACTTGGCCGTGTGTGTGAGAAGCTTAAAGAGGTTAAGAGGGCTAGAGAAAGCTTCTTGTTTACTTAGTCCTCAGTTTCCAGAATGGTTTCTTGCAACAACATATGCCACGGAAACGGAAAGTATTTGTATCCTAAGGACTAGACCAATACTCTTAAAATGACTGGCTTAGTTTAATCTTTCTTCCTCACAGCTTCACTTGGCCAGAACCAAAGATCTAAGACTGTATTTGTAACTCCAATGGATGTGTAAATAATGTTGAAAAATAATGCGCAAACAAGCATTTAACTTTTGGAAAACTTCTGACTAGTTTTAAGTCCTTACAGTTTCTAATCTGGAATTAAGTACTCTATATAGCTCTACCTGACATTTTTCTCCGTCTTGCTCTTATTGTAAGGAAAATCTTTACATGTAATGTTTCTCACTGATGAACAAAGTAAGTAAATTGTGTTTTGTAAATTTCATTTAAAAGAAGTTATAATTGGAGTGAAAGTTAATATAAATGATTAGAAACTATCTGATTTTTTGTTAGTATCATAGAGTTTTATCTCATGCCTTTACTATTACATGGGCCTCTTTTGAAGATTTTTTGGCTTGTAAGCTAAAGTTTTGCACTTGAGTCATACAAAAAAAATCCCCCTCTGAAACACAAGTGTACACAAATTGTTGGCAGAGGCTAAATTGTGGATAATTGGATTGAGCTATGAGCTTAAAGATGAAGGGGACAAAAGCATGTCCCAAAGTGGCATTTGATAGTCTTAGAGTCTTATCTGGGGATGTTTTACACCAGGCTTGAAGACTGTATTTGTTCATAGTGATTTGTACAATCTACAGTGACATTGCATTTGAGCTAGAATCATACAGACAAACCATAACATGCGTTTAGCTCTTTCTGTTTTGTTTTTTTAATGATATATCACAGCAAAACCCTCTGTAGAAGGCTGCTTAAGAGACATGGATTTAATGTATGATGTTGAGATGAATATTGTAATGGATGATGATAAGGGCTTACAGTGAAGTGCAATGGTAATTTTGTATCAGAGTAGTTTACAGAAGAGACCTGTGTTAGGAATTAGGTATTTTACAGGCTACTGTAAGCAGCACTTTGAACTTGTGTCTTGTATATATATAAAAAAAGTTCTTATTTTACTTTAGCCTGCATACTTTGCCAAATAAATTTGTAAACTCCTTCAGGACATTTGATTATTTTTCAAAGCATATTTATTTGCAACCAAGAGAGCTATAAAGTAAACATAGGCTTCTCCTAATTACTTGTAGTTAGCATTTTGAAAAGGAACAACATTGGAGATTGAGATACTCTCTTTTATAAATTACTGCACTTTATTGACTCAGTGAACAAAGTAGCATGGAAGGGAATTTCTGTCTGTGAATGTTTCCCATGGTAAAATGCCTCTGAAGGTTCCCTTCTCCCCAATATTTCTGTTAAGTTCATCACTAAGCTAGTCAAACAAGATAATTTATACAAAGATATATGCTTCAGATAATACAACAATCTTTTCTTTGAAGTCAATAGTACAAAATCCCATGAGGCAAAATTAGACCCCATGACTATTAAGTACAGTGTATCTATTGGTTAACAAACTGTAGCATTTGTGTTTTGTCCTGTTCGCTTTAATTTTTTTTTCCTACATAGCATTTTTGGAGGAAGTCGGAGCAGATGCTGTGATCTGTAGGAAGTTCTTGATATTAGATATATTTCTTCAGAGTAAGGTGGGTTTTACTGATTTTTTTTCAGATTATAATCTCAATCACAAGGTAGGAATTTTCATGATAAAATATACTCCTTAACATGACTTCATTTATTATTGAATAATAAAAGATTTTTGAAAGGCTATTTTAAAGGAATTTAACTACATACAATGGCATTAAATTCTGAGTACATTTACATGGTTCAGAGGTCATAAAAGTCTTACATTAGGTATCTTTTAGTGCAAAGTTTTTAGCTGCCCTCACCAAGACTAACCAATGGTACCTTATTAGGTAAAATTAGGCAAAATTAGACATTAAACCGAAAGTGGATTGTTTTCTATATAATAATGTCTACAGCAGTTATATGTGAAATGACAAAAGTGGAACCAATTTATTTCATCCTGCAGATGATTTTTTGTAGATTACTTTTTAACTGATCAAATGCTGCATTACAAATCGAAGTGAAAATGCCTATTTGTCTTTAAGTTTTGAATGGAACATCAAAGTGCTGCAGTTATTGTTCTAAATGCAAATTATAATTAAAAACATGGGGATCCACTGGTCAGGGCACCACTGTGGCAAGAGCGGTATAAAAGATACAGCAAAAGATATCTCCTCTCCAAGAAGTTTATAGTGTAAGAAGATGATGCTGACAAATGGAGGAAAAGGAAGTAGTACTACTTACATAATAATGATCTGAGGCATGTATGTTCAAAACACAGTGGCAAAAGTGATTGATTTGAAGTATTTCAGTTGTTGAGATAGCTCTGAGGGACTTGATTTTCAGGCATCACTGTAATATTAAGCCTGATGATATCAAGAAGCTCAAGTTGAACACTCAGAACTCACTAATTGGTTTTGAAAATGTTGACTTTGGCAACTTTCCTGCAATCAAAAAAAGAATGCTTTGGCAAAACTTAGAACTTGTCCCTATTATTCCTCATCCTAAAATGACCACAGGCCTATTCTCTGTGTTGTTTCTCCACTACTAAACTGGGAAGTCTGTATGAGAAGTCAATATTGTTTTCAGTCTACGTTATCAGCTGCGCCTTTTCTTATTTGGAATTCAATAAATTTATGTACTGGTGTAATGTCATATAATAATAATTTGTATCACTCTCTCACTAGTGTTTAAGCTATTCAAAAATGGAGTAGTCTCTTTTCCCTAACTGAGCTGTGTTCTGTATAACTGTGTGTGCATATTAAATGTAACTGTGGTTTAAATTACATGTGTTTGAGAATGTGATCAGCATAGAAATAGTATTTTTGAATAATAATCCTTCTGTGTGTTTTTAAATATCACAGTCAACAATGAAACAGAGTTTTTCCTTATTTGTATAAAGTAGAACTTTTCTATTTATGACATTATCAGACAGGAATGTCTACAGACTAGAAAAATTATTTTCATAGGAAGCTAGTTCTGGCAATAACACAAAAATTGCTGGATCATAGTGTTCAGTTGCAAGTTTATGAAACATAATCTGATTTCTTATAAAATTCAGAAATGAAGGAAAATGCAGACTGAGACATTTCCAATATCTATTTTGAATCAAGAAACTGCACTGTGTCCACAGATGTGACTGGGAATCACTACCCTTGAAGATTTTGAGTTGCATTTATCTGCATTGAAATATAAGAAGTGTATTTGTTTAAAAAGTAAGGTTTAAAATCAGGGTTGCTTGGAGGACTTTCTCCATCATTTATTGTTTCAAGAATATTCTCTTCATCCCAAATAAGTCCTTGATTCAAATGTTAAATGCTCTGGGATTTGGTATTGTTTATGATAATGCCAACAGTAAAATCAGGCAGAGTTTTGTAGCATTATCACTAATGGCACAGGGAAGTCTCAAAACCTGCAGAGAAAATTGTTTCTTATTGCCATTATGACAGGTTAAAAATATGAGAAAATACAGTGATGTATGTCAGATGGATCGGAACTTTCTCTACAGGCTTACTATAACTTGTACATAAAATTTCCATATATATATGGGTTTTATATTTGGAAATGATGGAATGGATTAGTTATTATTCTGGAGTGTCCAGGGCCTGATGGGAACAAAGGTGTTGAAGAGGATTTCTCTTTCCCATATCTATATGGGCTAAGGGAAACCAGCAAACAGGAATGAATAAACTGCATGACATAAAGATAGTTAACTGTGGGTGCTTTCCTTCTCATGCTGAGAACTTTCAGGAAACTCCTCCTGATGCATCTCCTCTGAAAATTGGGAACTGCATTGACATGCCCAAAATAGCCAACAGGAAGCACTACAGCTTAAAGTGTTTCTTGGATTTTGCTGATGCCAGATGCTTGTAGGGACTGGGCTGTCTCCTGGACTATAATGTGAAACTTACTGTTGTAGATAATTATTATTCACCTCACTCCACTCGTAAACTGCTTTGATATCATTTGCACCTTTGGAGTTCAGCCACAACTCTGCCGGATTGGAAACACATACTGATTCAGCCATGCATGTTCTACCTGAATCTGTTTCTGTATGATGGGTATTTGCAGGCAGCTCAGCTTGTACAACCTAAGTTATATCTGACATCCTACTCGGAGAAAGTAAGACCTGTGCTAGAAAATGACATGTGATACCTATGCATTTGCCAAGTTCCCTACATGGAATTCATCACACGTTTTATTGAATGAAAAGTTTTAAATGAGACATTTATTTTCAGAAAGAAATGGCTTCAGGAGCTTATTATATTTGATCATGATATTTGACAATTGGCTATTTTGTTTTTAAATAATCCATTTATTTGTGAGTTCCAGTAGGTGTGCTTTTTTGCATATATACTATAAACTAGCACATTTGTTCAGCTATTGTTCTGAACTCAGAAAGAAAGGGGAAAATGTTCATGATGTTTAGAATCTGTTAGTATTATGTAACATGAGGAACTTTCAGTACTTCTTTACTGTATACGAACTTTACCAAGTTATTGTAAGCATGCAGAGCATGGAGAAACTTTTACACCAAGTGAAAAGTGCTGCGCCCCCTGTATCTTTATCTGGAATATTACTTGAACCTGAAGAGAAATGACAGATGCTGTAAAAATGTGGAAATACCTCAAAAACATTCTCACAATGAGCAGAACTTTTCTAAAATGGTAACTACAGGGTCTAACTCCCTCCCACTGAAGTCAATAGGAGAGCTTTTTCCATTGATCTTCCTAGGTTCAGAGTTCAGACCAGCAATGAAGACATTTGAAAACCTTTCCAATGTTTCTTGCTGACCAAAAAAGAAGTCTGAAATTCTCACAAGAGAGGCTGTTCTTCAGAGGTTTCCTGCTTGAAATAGATCAGATAAGCTTTTGCTAGAATTCAAATGTTTGGGAAATTGTTCATAGTCTTTGAAGCTTTTGTTCTTCTACCACCATTAGTTACAGAGCTATTTCTATTCCATATACACATATGAATGCTGTTCTGTAGAGTATAATTTGATTTGCTGCACATGAAAAATACTTAAAGAATTAATTTTAGCAAGTCTTTTTTTTGCCTTTCATTTTTTCCTTCCCTGTAAAAGTTTATTCCTTCAGTACACTGACTTTTGTATATGTTATTAATTTCCTCTATTTCTTTTATATTTCGATTTGCAGCACAGTACACATAAACTTTTAAGAGGTCTGCTCCAGTTCTTGAAAATTGTTTGGAGTGTGTTCATTGTGTTAAAACACACAGCGTAATCTGGATGCTTCTATATCTTTTTTTAAATCATATATTGAGATAACGCTGGACATGTAGGAAATTACTGCAACTTCTTCATTGCTTTTTTCTCTTATCTAGTTCCACAGCAGTCTTTTTATGTCTGTGTCTAAAATTTGTGCTAAATTAAACACCAGATACAGTATGTTCTTCCAGAAGGTGTTCTTCTCCTTATAGGTCTCTGTTCCATCAGTCTTTGTTATGCTTTCCCTTCCTGGGATCGGCCTTTTGAAGATGGCCTCCTTCTTCACTTACTAACATTTATCTGCTCCCTGCGATGTGGCTGATGATGTTTTAGAACGTAAAGAGGAGAAAGAGTAAGTGACCCAGAAATCCCATATTCTGGGATGGCTACAGAAGCAAATTTTTTATCTTTTGCCTTATCGACTGCAGTCTCAATTTCTTCTTTTTCTGTGCAAAGGCTGTGGCATAGGCCTCAGAAAAGTCTTCCTTCAACAGTACGCTTTTCTTAGCGCACATTATCTGTCCTAACTTGTCACCACATGCTGGATCTGTCTGAAGGAAGAACCAGGGTCCTGGTTGGATGGTCAGGGCAGCGAGAGGAGTATGATGCTCCTTCAGGCTAACAGCTGAGTGAATAACTAGCTCTAAATAACTTATAAAGACTTTTGGCTCAGTGCATTGGTTGCTAAGGGCAGATCAAATAAACAGGCCCCTGACTCCAATTAGAACTGGTGGTTTAAAGTTCCTGTACAATATCAAATCTGAATTCAAGAAAAAAAACTCTGCCCAGCTATCTGAGTATAGAGTTCTCTGGAAAGCATATGGTTTTCATCTTTTTCTCTGAAGTTACATTCATTCTAATCCTTTGACCATTCTTTTCTTTTTTATAGCTAAAGTTATACAAGCAGCGTAAACCAGTTTTAGACGGTGCTGTTGCCAAGTGCTGTCCTCCCCAGTCCTGGCTGTACATTACCACTATCTCTCTTTTGCTAGTGCTGCTACTTGTGTGGCCATTCCTCAGATGATGAAAATGAATTTAGTAAAATAAATGACTTATATTTAGCCAATCAGATCATTGATCTGGCACAAAACTGGTGGCAGAAGTGTGCATTTGAAGCTATGGGGAGGTAAAGACTATTCCTCTGGCGCCTTAGAAGGACTTAAATGCTGCTGTGAAATTGCACCCTAACTATGTTTTTTTATTTAGTAATATTTTTATTTTTCTTTGGTAAAAAAGACCAAATTTTCTTTTGATTTAAATCATTAGAAAGAAACTTTACTTCTGTTTTATTTCATTTAACAGTAATTTTATTCAACTCTCTACTACCTTCATCTGCTATCTCATTGCTACTATCTCATTGCACTGAGCTGTGTGCTTTCACTGCTCTTAATGTCATCAGTGTCTACCTTGCTAGTTAAAATTGTCCTTTGTGTACCTGCACAACATTAAAGAAGCAGTTATAGTACAACACACCTAAGCAGAAATACATGCTATCTCTGCAGCCGCATGCTTGGTGTAAATTGGGTGCATCCTTAAATCTGTTAGATACTTTGTGAATTTATATACAGATTGTTAAGGTAAAGATTTGGTTGTCATGGTGCCAAAACATGCCCTAGGGATTCAGGCTTACTGAAAGCAATTTATATTGCATGTTTCAGCCCCCAAAATGAATTTGTGCCACAAAAAACAACATGAGACTTTTCTCCACATCCTCCTCTCAACCACATAATCTGGAAGAAAGCTAGTAAAAGCACTTCCATATGGGAAAAAGATAGCTGCAGCCAAAACAAGTTATTCAGCTTATTAGAATCAGTATGAATAAGTTCATTGAAAATTTGGCATGCCTGAATGTTATTTTCTAAAGAAACGATTAACTGTTGATCATATTTCTCATTTAAATGAGATTTTGAACAAATGACAAAATATTTTTTGCATGGGGGCAATAAATATTTTTGCTATGTGAAAATTTAGATTGTTGTGATAATTTGCAAATTTGGTGAATGGCAACATTCTAAAGCTAGAAAAAGCCAGAAGAAAAAAACAAAATACCCCAAACTCCAAATTAGAACTTTACTTTGCAGAAAAAGATTTATGCAATGGGTAATTAGGTTTACAGTTTACTGTGAAGGAACAAAAGATTTAACAAAGTTCTAAGATTTATACATAAATTAGTTGCATATAAATTGTGTGTTAGGCAACACAGGCAGCCTATATTCATGGCTGTCACGAGAGCAGACCTGTGAGATGCCTTCAATTCCCAGCATGCTGAAGGTGCATCTTGCAGAACTGGCAGATTCAAACTGCAAAACCCAGCAGGAGTTGTCCCATATACGAAGGAAGAATGTATTTTAATTACCGTTGAGCTAAATCTGTGCATGGGCCTTCTACCTGTGCACAAAGGGGCTTGAAGCTGGGAGCTTTGGATGTGTTCCCCTTTATATGGACGCTATACATTCTGTGTCCCAATTCAGTCCTATGGAATCATAGTCACAATTTGTAAAATCACTATCCCATTCACATCTAAATATCTTCCACATACAAAGGCAAGTGCAGGTTTTATATTTGGTATCCTGTTTCTCAGCCATCACTACATTAAATGAATTCTTCATTTCTTAGTTTTAACTATTTAACTATTTTTGAAGCTATTGGTTACTAAGGTAACAGCCTAGGATCACGTCTTTAGGTAATATAAAGATATTTATGTCAAGCAACAGCACCAGTGCATGCTAGCTGAAGAGCAAGACACTGGTATGTGAAATGCTTCAGGATCAGAGTTTATTTCTAATGAATATTAAGCCAGAGACTGATTTTGAAAACATTTATTATGAGTAAATCTTGGCCAGCCACAATCTACTAGAAAATAGTAATGTTTGTGACTACCTGATTCTTATTCAAGTTACTTACTGCAGCTCTTCTATCATGTCAGAACAGACTTTCCATTAGATGATCCAGGGCTTTCTGTCTGGCAAAGTCTATTTTAGTATATTAGCAAAAAGTTACTGGCACAGGCAATATTAGTAAATGCAAATTTTTTCTTTGCACAGCTTGTTTTTAGCTTAGGACTACCAGGCCCTTACTTATTGTCAGCTACCTAAACAACACTTCCACTCTGCCATTAAGGGTAATTATGGCAACCCTGCACAATACGACTAATTTTGCCTGGCTATAAAGTGTTTTCATGGTATGCAATTTCCCTGATATTTTGACAGCCCAGACTTATGTATTTATAAATATTTGTGGTTGCTAAGCTACCAGATATATTTATTTTAGACTTTGTACTATGTCATTTTGAGGCAGAATAAGTTGCTTTTTAGACCTCATAGTGAGAGAGGTTTACAGATTAATGTATGCTTTTCTGTCATTTCCAATGCAAGTCTTTCATGGAATACAGGATGCTGAGCAAATCTGGCCTATTTTCCTATGGTGTATTCCCTCCCCTTTTCACTGCTTTGCCTAACACATGGTTTGTTTTATGTAATAGAATCAAATAGCCTATAATTTCTCATACAGAACTAAATTGTGTAAACTAAAAAGTAAAATGCCTATGGTCTACTTTTAGAAAGGTATTGGGAAGAAAAGAGGATAACTATACCTATGAGAACTGGGAACTCTATTGATGAGATATTCCTGAGTCTGCCTCTCTACCTGCTCTGTTTAGTCATCAACATATCACCTGATCTCTGTAAGCCTTTTTGTTGTTGTTCTGCGAAAGTCTTTACTGCCAAGCGGTGAAGAACGGTCAGGGAAGGACTGTGAAGAAAGTTTGCTCTCAACAGGCTAGAGAGTTGCTGATTGAGCCTCTTTTTATTAAGCAGACAGTAGACGAACTCAGTTTCTTTCTCTTTCCTTTTCAGCCTCTTTGCACCCCTCTGGCAGCACAAGCACTTACAAGACTGCCAGTTTTCTCAAGCCAAGTAGTCTCCCAGTTTGGAATACTCTTTGGCATAGAATCAGCCTAGCCAGTTTCTACAACCTCAGGCAGAGGACTGAGAAAGAGGCAAGCCCCTCGCCGTAGAACAGCCACCTTCTGGCACCTAGCGTAATATGACCATCTTTGGGCTGTAATCTTCTGACATCTTGATGGGCTGCAATAGACCTGACCCTAGAGGAAATGCCCTTAGTAAGCTGTATTTAAACTGGTGTGTACACTGTGGGTCTCATTATAAATGCATGCAAGATCTTTGTACATAGAGAGGCTTCATTTTCCCATTGATTCTGTTCCCATTTACTCCATTTTAGGGTGTTGCATCACTCTAAAAATCAAACCTTGTATGCTAATAAGAACTGCAGCATAACATGCTGGTTTGTTATCTCTGGCCAGTATATAACGAATTACTTTGGGACAAAAGGAATCACGGTCTGGAAAAGAATTCTGTACACATTTTTCTGTACTAGGAGAGCAGCTCGTATTGTGAAGTTCTTTTCTATGACCACTGCTCTTAGGTGTTATGGTACACAAATAATAAACAAAAAGTGTTTGTAGCAGTTCAGGCCAGCACTTACCACGATATCAATAATGTCAAGAAAGGGATTATTTGTTACTAAAAATGTTCTGTACTTATTCAATATCATGCTGGTAGCTCTACCTCTTGCAACACTTAGAAAGGAGACGATACCTTTTCTTCTTTTTCAAACTGTCACACACTCTGCTCCTCCCCTATCCTGAGGCCCTCAGGAAGCACTGAGTGTTTTGGCTCCTTTGTCTGCCAGCACTACAAGGTGCTTTTAAGTAGAAAGAAAGAATAAGACCTTTTGCACTGAAATGTGGCAGAATAGTGAACTGCACTTGAAAATATTTCAGCTGTGAATGAGGTAGCTCACCCAGTGTGTCCTGACATAGCCTTTCCTTGTCATTTTAGAGAATGGGTTTATGAATTCCTCCCACTTTTGTGCCTTTCCCCTGTACTTTAAATAAGGAGAGATGGCATTCTTCCTGTCCTCCTCAACCCTCTATCTGAGTTAGGAGTAGGACAAAGATAAATGCAAGTCATAAACCATTCAGTTGCAGGCTTAGCTCGGGATTGGAGCAAATCAGATGCTCCAAACACACAAGAGAAATAGGTTCTTGGCTGCATTAAAGCAGCTAGTGAGAAATCCAGCAGATCCTGGGGGCAAGCTGCATATCACATCTGGCTAAAATTCAGAAACTGGCAGAGTTTCACTGCTTTGGGAAATTTAAAGTGAATGTGAAGTTCAACTTCATCAACAATTTTAGTTACTGCTTGGGAAATGGAAATAGTACAGAAGTCAAGCATTTACAGTCCTGTACCAAAACTTGTAAATGAAGAAGAAAAGCACTGCAAGTTTTCATTGAGTATTTGGTTTCATTATAGTCTATTTCTGGATCTCTTCAGTGTTCTCCTAAAAATAGTGATTATAAGTACTAAGTAACTTCTATAATGTTAAATAGTGAATATTCATACATTGGATTCATCACAACAGTGTTTTAAAATACATGTGAGATTGTGAGATTGGTAATTTAAGTGTTATCTTAAAAAGGTGGATTTATGTGAGGTTTGGGGTTTTTTTTAAATTAAGCATCCAGCAAGAGAATATTTTATACATGAAATTAAAAAAATCTCACATAATAAAACTGCTTTGTCAGCTTCATATTTCATAGTTTGATTCTGAATAATAGTTTTTACAATATCAAGCTGCAACTGTTCTTCCTGAAAAATTTTGTCATACTATGGAAATTCACCATACCAAACTACTGTTAATTGGAAAAGCTGTCCATTAAACTCAGTTAAAAAATGTACAACAGTAAGCTTTGCCTATCACTTCCACCTCCTACCTAACTGAAGTCAGTAATTCCTCTGGTGATCTAATCTTACAACGACAGCTGTAGCTACAATACAATTAGGAAACCTGGCCCTGAACAAGGGCCCATCTCTTCCAGTGAAGAGTTTCACAGTGTATTTTGACTGAAAATTTCATTAAAAGTGAAAGGCATGAGAATGCAACTTGGGAGCATTTTACTTAACTAGCAATTTTTCTCCCTCTGAGCCATGCAGAAGGAAAACTGAGGCACAGATATTACATGACATAAAACTGGATGTTGATTTTTAGTAATGTTGCAATAAAATGAGGAGCAGGAATCATTGGAGTAGGAAACCACGAATCTATGCAGTGTTGGGTTTGGGGGTCTTCTTTTAAGAATAAGTTGGCAATGCCACACCTTTTCAAAACCACTTAATTTGCACTTTGTTCACTTACTTATCTATTATGTGTTCAGATGATCTGCTACTATTCAGTAGTCATCAGCGTAGTTCCCCTTATTTCACGTGGAACCTACTATATCGGTATTCCTAAAAGTTTAGATTTGTTTGAATACTGAAAAAATATTAACACAAATAACTATTGATATTTCCCTGTAACAATGTTAAATTTCACTTATAAAGTCCTTGTGCTACTGAGTCACCCTGCATCTTTAAAATGTATGATTATATACATATAAAAGTTCAATTTTATTCAGAGAGAGAATTCTATTCTATTTAGATAGAATTCATGGAGATCACTGTCTGAGCATGCCCTTACTTGTTCTGGTGTTGATATCATGGTGTAGGTGATCCTCTGCCGACTGACTTCAGCTATTTCACAGAAGACTTGTACATGCCTTCTGAATGATCTTTTGATGATGATTTCAGTTCAGTAGATTGCACATAAACATTCATTTTTTGCTAGGACTATGATAGTCCTAATGGGCTTATATCATTAATCTGGTGTTTCCAAACAATCGTGTTATTTCTGTTTTTTTTCCCCTCGTGCATTTTTAAATTTCCTTTCTTAATAAATTACGGCTATATCTCTGAAGCATGAGTAGGGTTGTTCATGCCTCAAGCTGTACTTGTTAATAGGGTAATACCTGAATTTGTGTTTTCTCTAGTATTTAAGTAAATTAGTTACAGTTTACAATGAAAATAGCATTAAAAAAAAAAAGTTTTATAGTAGACTCCAAGAGATAGGGTCAGTCTTGGTAGTGAATCAAGTAGCCTTTATGTTTGTGAAAAGCAAATGTACATCATCTTTTTTTGTCACTCTTAGAGCAGCATAACTCATAGGGAGCAGAAACCTTTGCCTATGATCTTTCATGGAGAGCGAGAGGTGAGTGTGAGTCAGTGTGCAGCCTTTATACTTCAGCATATCCTCACAGGGGTCGAACAGTTCTGTTTTCTCTGAGGTCATCTTTAAAAAATTGGACAGAACGCATTAATCTTAATAAGGTTTACTGAATCAGAAAGAAAATGTATAGTAGTAGAAAGAGAAGAAGTAGTTTGCTTACAATATTTAATTTACACATACAAAGGTACGATATGTACAAGGCATTCTTTTTTATTTACTAGCTTAGACAATGAGGCCTAGAATGAACTACTTTTATATTTTGGTTTCAAGTTCCTTTCCCTGACCATTCAGGTTTAACCGACAGCACTTTCTATTGACCAGATTCTGGAGTCCTGGAGTCCTGTGTACATGTATCTTTGGTTGGCTGAGTATCAGCAGGTTTCTTTGATCGAACAAGCATCATCTTTCTGCACCACTGAGCAGATGGTAAAGTTCATAAACACTTCAGGTTGAAGATTCGATAGCATTTTGAAAAATGGTTGATGGATAACTTAATAGGAAAGCTACAGGAATTCTGACCTGAATTTTCTCCAAAATTTTCCACCAGTTATATTTTCCAAGACCATTTCCAAGGGTCTCAGCAATTCCGACTGCTAAAGGTGAAGGTTTTATGACAGTTATGAGAATGATAGTCTTATTATTGTTTCTTTTTGTAGCAAAATAGCTAATGCTGTGATCTCCATTAGCAGTAGCAGAGTCTGTTTCTGAAGGATCTCTTAAACCTTCCCTTTATTTTTTACTCTACTATGAAACAGAAGTAATTGCCATTGAGCAGCCATGGAAGTTGTCACAGTGTACACTTACGTGTGAAGTACATCTTTAAAAGCACAATACGTGCTTGTGCATCTAAGAGGTATCCTTTTGCGATAACAGACCAGGACACAAGTTTGAATCTGTATCTGATTAACTTTTAGAACTTGAACCATGTTTAATTAATGGCATGTGGCTCTTTATCCTGATGACACATCCCATCTTTTTAACAGCAATTTCTCAAAGAAAAATGATATCTTTATTTCCGAGGGTTTTTTTTTACTTCCTGCCTTTCAGCATGGCAGTCAGAAATGGCACTTTTGAGTAAATTTGAAGGGTTAAAAGTATTTATTTTTAAAGCTAAATATGAGACTTTCTAAAATACAGCTGAGATACAGTATTAAAATCAGGACTCTAGCAGCAAACATGCCCTTTCTCTAACTATATAAAATAAGCATAGTACAGCCTATAGATATTTTAATTACCAAAAAGCATTCCTTAAATGTATCCCTAGAATTAATAGTGAATTTTCTCTTCAATAAATGTATTCTGAAATGTTCACTTTTAGGAAAACATCTTAGGAAATCTATATAAATGAACAGAGATGATCAAATGTGTATTCCATTAAAAAAAACCATATGGCTAGGCATTTACTGTGTTACAAAATGAGAAACTGAAGGGGAGGGGGCCTATATTTCCCTTGATGCTTTTGTGCAACTCCCATTAAAATTAATGATTAGCATACACTAAGAACAGATAGCATTTCATGTTTGGGACTGCATCCTGGTTTTGTACTCTTTAGAGATGGTTCATTTAAAGAGTAACACATAATGCCTCAGTACTGTATTACTTCTCAAAATCTGTTAGAAAAGTTGAGAAGGTTTTTCCTCTTGGAATTTGCAATTTAGTTTAGTTCTAAGAATATCAAATTTAAGGTAACTGTGCATTCCTATCTGCTCAGTTTGTTTCCATTTGTCAGATCTGGTCACAGCATGCTTTGTTTTAATTGGCAAGTTACTAGTAGTAAATCACTTGTGTCATTTGTTAAATTAAGGATTTTATAAGAGGCCTTGTTTTATTTTATTGCTGAAATCTTCCTTAGTCACTCAGTCCAGTGTCAGGTCCCATCACCATGTTGTCCCTAAGAACCAGAGTACTATAAGGCATTCATACTTCTTATTGTAAAATATATACCCTATTTAGTAATATACAGAGCGGTTCCAGTTCAATGAGACCTCTAAGCATATCCGTATGTTTAGACATGTGAAATTATGCATACTTTCATTGAACAGGGCTGTGCTGCCTATCCTGTCCTAGAAATCCTCAGAATGCAGAGGAGACAGATTGTGATGGAAAATAATTAGAATTAATGATAAAAAAATATGGTTCATTTTTTGTACTTCCATGACACTACCAATGAACTCATGTTATGATGCATACTATGCACTGAATTGCAGTATTCCTGGTACTGCACAGCCTTTGATGACAGAAGGCTCTAAGATAAGGAAGCAAAAGCCTGCACACTGTGCACATCTTTTCATCAGCATGCAGTAAAAAATGTCAGATAAGATGCAGTCATGAGAGAGCTGATTAACGAAAGAAAAATATGCCCTTTCTCCCAATTTTATGCACAAACTATACTCTGTCCCTCCTATGCTTCTAAAAGGCCTTGTACTGAAAAGGCTTACCTATGTGGAAAACTTTTCTCCTTTGATTATTCTCATTACAATCAACCGGATTATTCACCTGAGTGTATTTTTTGTGAGCTGAAGCTATTTTCATGAACAGCAAGTAACTGCCATAGTGCTGTGAATAAATGAGGAGCTGTACAGAGGACAAACATGTTCAGTATCATAGAAGTTGCTCTCAATTTTTCATGTATGCTATGCATATGCAGTGTATGAAATAGCCTTTTTTAAAAAAATTAGCAGCCTGAAATGAAGTGTCAGTGAGTCTCAGCTGTTGGAGTGTGGAACATTTTACGACTAATGCCCTTCCTAGAGTTGTATTATACATGTTTTCATCAATAGGACCAAATTGCCATGAATAGAAACCAATCCTAGGAAACAACACTGCTGTACTGTGGAGGTAAATGAGGAAGAAAAGACCAATAAAAATATATTTTTAGAAAGATGCTAGTCAGGAGGGATCTGTTGGGGGAAGGAGCAGATTTTAACAATTGCATGTGGTAAGGGCACCCATAGCTGTGATCTTCCAGCTTGACTTGTTTTTAAATCTCTTTTTTAGATCCAGTGTTTCTGTTGGTACATTTTCAGTTATCAAACATTTGTGCAGTTAATTTGACCCACCTGATCACTTAATATGTTAGAGGAAAACATTCAAAAGTGGAAAACTGGAGAATTTCGAAGTATTCCATCCTGTGTGTGTCAATAAGCATGGAGTGCAATGAGTGTATCACTTTTCCTCATTTGAGGGGAAAGGAGGGAAAGGGAAATGCTTACAATATCCTGCAGAAATAAGAGTATTTTTGAAACAGAAGCTTTGTGATTAATTAAAGCAAGATCAAAGAAAAAAAATACTTAAACTGCTCTGAAATCTGAAGTGTTTTGTCACTCATCTGTTTTCTTATTATACCAGCTAATCTGGAAATACTTTATGTTTTTTTATAGCATGGTTTGAGGGAGCAAAGAGAAGATCCTCTTTCTTCATTTAGCTAGTTCAAACTCATCTCCTAAAGGTCTGATTCTTCTTTGAATAACATCAGTAATAAAATTTCTCTTTACTATTCTGGGCTTCAAAACATACCTTTAATACTTGATTGGGTCCGTATATAAAGGTAAATATGATTAATATCTGTACAACTTGGCCTTTGGTGTCAGACAGTGTTTCACAACTACCAATACAGAGATATTATACATAAAATTACAGGGGAGTATTAGCAAATATTTCAACTAGAGAGACATTACCTATTTTGAATAGAAATTGGCAAAGCCTAAAGTACCACTGCTTTAGGTAATTATGATGTTAAAAATAACAGAAAGTGATCTTTGCTACATCTGAATAAACACACTCCAAGATGAAAACACAAGCTGAGGATCTAGTCCTATTTCACAAACGTTTCAGCAAAAGCAGAATGTGTGTGGGGAAAATATTCAGGCTTAGGCTAAATTGTCCATTGAAATTGAGAGACTCCTGTCTACAGATGCTTAATGATACAGCCTTGATCCATGTAATTACATCAAAAACAGAACAATGATAGACAGAGAATAATCTAGGTTAGAAGAGGCCTCTCTTGGTCAGCTGACCCATGCCCTTTTCAAAGGAGGTCCAACTTCGAAGTTAGATCCAACTTCAAAATTAGAGCATATTCCTCAGGAACATATCTAGCCAAGTCTTGAATATCAAGGACATAGATTTCACAGCCTCTCTGGGCAAACTGTTCCTTTGTTTAACCACAGAAATTGTGAATTTTTTTTCCCATTATCTAATCCAAAGTTTCTTTGTTGCAACTTGTGTCTGTTGCCTATTGTCCTTTGCACCTCCAAGAAGAGTCTGGTCTGTCTTCTCTATAACCTCCTATTAGGTAACTGAAGGCAGTAGTAAGATTCCCTCTCCACCCTCTTTTTTTAAGACTGAACAAACCCAGGCCTTAGCCTTTTCTCATATGTCATATTATAGCTGTATTTGATTAATCTCATTTACCATTTTATATGATATTTAATATTTTAATGTGCGTCAGACTCTCTCTTTGGTAAAATACTGACTCATGTGGGGTTTGCTAGTCACCAGACGGAGCATATTCCTGATCCTAAAGTCCCATAACTCTTACTTTTTCTGACATATTTACTGATCAAGACATATATGATTACTGCTGTGGCACATATTTTGGACATACTTTTTTAATTTATTTAAGACAGAACTTGAACTATATGCTTTGCTGTTCCAGTTGCATATTTTATAGTTTGGACAGAATATCTTGATGATCTAGACGGAAGATACAGTAGTTTGAATTGCAGTGCAGCTGCATACTTTGTTGAGTGGGTTAAATGCCACTCAAGCTGTGAATTTAGGAGACTGAAATTTCATATCCTCCTTTAATCATGCTGCATTCTTTGTTGATGGAGCAATAGAATTTAGCTGTAGAGAATATTTGCTGATCTACAAAAGAATGTACTTTTGTTGCCAAATATATTTTAGAAAACAAACTATTAAGACAAAAATGTTTGCTAGTCATGACATAGTGGGGATATTAACAGACAATGTGTATATAAGAATAATAAAGAGGCTCATTCTGCTTTCAGTTACTCTAGAGAAAGATCTAGACATAACTTCTGGGATTCAGAGACTTAACTGAAACATTTAACATGAAACATTCATTTAGCAAAATAATTTCTAACTCTGTATATGAAAATGCCCTGTAATTCACCAAAAGCAGGAGAGAATTTTTTAAAGGAAATAATAGGGAAGAAAAGAACTGCAGATTAAAAACTGAATGCTACCAGATATGCCTGTCAATAGTGGCATATTACTCTTTGAATGAAAACTGCAGCATAAGCATACTACTGACACATATCACATTTAAAAAAGGCCAAAATGGATGCAAGTAATACAGTATCAAAAACTATAGCAATGCTATATTGTAAACTCACACCCTGCAGCAAGAGATAATATAGTAGTATGATATACCAGCTTTTTAATCCAGGTATTTCTTTGGAATACCTCATAATTATTAGACTGGACAAGGAGATTGTAAGATTGGCAGGCAGTATGTACGTCTCTGTAGTTTTTGTCAGAGTGCTGATATGTGTACATTCATGCTGATAAGAGTGGTGACAGAAATAGAAAATCCCCAACTGCTTCAGGGAATGAAAAGGAGGGCTGGATAGCAAAGCTTCCTCCCCCTGCCCTTCTCCACACAATACACACCACATCAAATGGCAGAAAGAGCTTCTCTGTTCTCGTCGCAGTTAGCCAGAATTCCTTTTCTCTCGTCTCAGAGAAACGACCCATCAAACAGGCAGGCGGCTTTAGTCTCTGTAAAACAGAAATGAGGCCTCCACAGCTTCATCAACCTTTTTTTTTTTACTTTTTTTGGATATCAGAAATCCTCAGTGGTGGACTTGTGAAATATATTTTCCCTGTAACAGCTGTGTTTATGGTATATGTCTCACTATCTGCTTATAAGCTAACACTTAAAAGCATTCACATGGGTATTACTCAGCAAGAGATTAATTATGTCAAATATCACATAACCAGTCTGAAAATGTACATTACCGGACGTATAATACTTGCTTTGACATTTGTTTGCAGTGCATCCAAACATTCTGGGATGGACATTCAGGCTTGTGAGCGTGAAGACAGATATGCAATCCAGATAGTAAACATATTTTTTCCCAAAGGCCTGGATTTAAAGATACTGGGGCTTGATTATTTTGCACTTGACCTTTTGTGGACACACACTTTTCCAGCACAAACGTGGAAGTACATTTTGTTCATTTGTCTACAGAGAGGCACACATACAAACAGTGCAATATTGTCCTTTAGTTCATATGATAGGGGTACTATAGCTGGAACAAGTGGTGGAGTTAAGGCCTCTGCACTAGTTAAAGCATCTGCATAGAAGCAGAGACCAAAGATCCATAGTTGAAGGGAAAAATCTGGCCTTATTTTGGATACCTTGCTGACCCACCCACCAGCAATAAAAAAAAATCTCCAAACAAACAAACAAAAAAATCCCATTCAACCTACAATAAGATTCAGGGTTAAAAGCTTTAAACCTGTCCAAGCATTTATAAGTTTGGTCTGAAATGGATTTAACAGGACTGTTTTCCATACTCGACTACATTTGTATAGGTTCAGTTGATCTGAAGTTAAAAAAAGATTTGGGTTCAGACTCCCTCTTCAGCCTGGGATCAGATTTCACAGGCAAAATTTAGACTGCCTTGCCTGTGGACTAACAGATGGAATTAATCTACTACCGTAGGCATCTGCTTGCAAAACATATAGACAAGCCAGCAACTGTGCCCGTTTTTTGTACAAAACTACTGCATGCATCAGCACAGTGGAAACTTTTACCTTCAAAAATTAGCAATAGTATGCATGAAACCAAAAGGGTTTCTATCAACAGATAGAATTAAATGAAAGTACTAATACTACTTCATTAAAGGAAAGCTACGTCTGCTTTCATTTACAGAAACATTTAATACAGTCTGAGGTAGTATTATCTAAACTGTTTTGAAGATATTCCAAAAAGACAAAATAGTTACCTGCTGTAAAATATGGAAGCATACTTTTGTTTAAAAACAATCAGATCCAAACCAGAATGCAGAATAAAGAAATGTATACATGATCTATATTTTTGTTCTGCAGTCTTCTTTACCTTATATTTCCATGCTTTGAACAGAATTTCATTTAGGTCAACAACCTAAAACAACATTTTATCTCATTAATAAAGAACAATCATAAAAAATAGTTAAAGTTTTTCTTTGAAAAGAAAAAAAGAAAGTTAATGCTTAATTTTCCTTGGCATCTCAGTATCAAATTAATAGGCGTTTTGAGAGATCAATTATGCTTCACATAATTTACTTTTATTCTTATGATATAAAGTAAGCCAATGGATGATACATATCAGGTACCAGATAATAACAGAGAGGACTCCAAAATTCTAAAACTGTTTTTTTTTTTTAAAAAAAATGGTTGCAGAGATGACACAGATGCAGTTAATGTCCAAGCCACATGAAAACAGAGGCGTGTCTCTTCCAAACTCTCTCTACCAGTACTGTTCCAGCTTCCTCCAGTTTCACAAATCCACAGTTGGATCCTTCAATTTTCAGGCAGTGCAGGCCAGATAAGAAGAGCATCCCCTTTTTTTTTCTTTCTGAAACCATATGCTTTGGGAGTATGTGTGAATAATGTGGTAAAGGTGCACTGAGGCTTGGAGAATTCACTACATATTGTTTTCAGTTCTGATTAATAGCTTAGCTCTATCTCATTGTCTTCTGAATATTATCTTCTCTTGCTATCCTTTTTGTAGAAAATATAAATAACATGTGAAGAAGGAAAAAAACATGAAAAGAAGAAACATACGGTTAAAGGGCTATATTAGATCGGCAAGCCAAGTCAAACTGCTAAATTGGTGGTTGCCTATGTACTCTTCAATCTCTCCCATGTGTTTCTGTCCTGTGTACTGAATGAGGCAGGGGTCCTGTGGGAAAACAAGATGAGAGCATGTAATTAAAAACTCTATCATAATGCATATGCATATAACACTACATCGCACACACAATGTGTGGTTCATTTTCTTTCTCATCTTGTCCCTGCAGAGAAGATGAGAGGGAAAATGAACTACACACGACAGATGTTAGTCACATCAGTTAATGCACTTCTGGAAGGCAGTCAGATACTAAAGTTGTTTAAAGGATGTTGTAAGGATAGGATAGGATAGAATAGGAAAGGAAAGGACAGGATAAAGGATAGGATAAAATAAGATAGCATAGAACAGAACAGGCCAACTGACCAAAACTGATTCTAAACATTTTTAAACAAGTATTCTAAAATAAAACCAATAACAATACCTGACTTTCTGATCACATGAAGGTGCCAGGCACTGCTGGTTTCCTCAAATGCTGGAAAAAATATAATACATATGGAAAAATTAAATCCTAGGGATAGTATAGTTCTTTTAATGAACACAAACCTTTTCTAGGACTATCCTTTCCTAGTTCACTACTTAAACTATAAATATTAAATGAAGATTATAGAAGATAAATAAAATCTAGAATATGTAGGTTAGAAGAACCTGAGGCTAAAGCAAAGGATAGGCAGGAGAAGTTGTGGTGCCCATTATCCCATATAACATGTTGGGAAATCTCAAGAAGAGTCACAAATTTATTACAATTTGCAAAGGTACAAAAGACCATAATATGTTGCCCATTCAGCTCACCCTACTGTCCAATTATTCTCTATTTTTCCACTGTTACTATGCTTTGCTATGGCCTCTACTCTATATTCTTCAACTCAGGAAATTATGCAGTCATTCATCTCCCATTCTTTTAATTTTCTTATTTCTCTTTTCTATTCTTCCTGAGGTTTTATTCCCCCTTCTTTTGCAATAATTTTATTTCTGTGATATACTTTTCAATAAACTTACTTCAAGTGGTAATTCCAAACATTCATTGTCAGTTGGCTAATGAACTCATGAACTCATACTGGAAGATAATTAAATTTACTAAATATGTCATACAATATTTGCCCAGTTCTGGGATACTCTGCATTACTCAAGTAAACAAGCCCCTTTGCCCAGTAGAAACATCAGGATCTATCTACTCTCCCTTAAAGAGGCAGTCTCCAAGGAAGTCTTCCTTTGGCCTATTAGGACAATAATTTGCAACATTCCTTTCTGCATAGTCTACATGGAGTTAGGGCAACAGTGAAGGAAGGCAGTTTTGTTGTCAATTTTTCTCATATAGAAGTTCTAACTTCTCCATGTGATGTACATATTCCTTATACTTCCATGGAGACTGGATTCACCTGCTCTCATATGCAGATATTTATGCTCAAATGATTAGTGATTTCAGGTGCTTCAGTTTTCTTCTAAGAAGCTTAATATTCATAGTGTGCCCATTCGTAGAATATCAGGTTTCTTTAAATCTTGGCATACAGAGTTGAGGTACCTGAAGATCAATTGTTTTTTTGTAAAAATCTATTTTGTTTGCAGTCTACATTTTTTTGTGTGTGCTGGGAGTGTTTGAAAAATTTTATACCTGCACCTCGACATGAGTTTGATGGATGCTTTTTAAATATAAATAAATCCAAGTTTAACAGAGAGCTTATTCTTGACTTTTATACCAAATAGTTGAAATAGTTGCAATATTGGACAAGACCAGTGAAAAAATACTTATCAGTCACTGTATATGTTACATTGATATAGAAATCTAGACACTAATACGGTCTGTGATTCATCAGCTATTTAAGTATATACTCCATCTTAAACAGCACAGATGATTTAAATAAGATCAGAATTCAAGAGCTAGAAGTTAGTCACGTTTCCAGCACAAAATCTAAAGACCACTGAAATTTGATCCAAAGACTCCCAGTGACTTTGACAGATTGTGGATCAAGCTCAGTCTAACTGAAGGACATCTTGCAATGGAATGACCTGAGAAGGATGTGAATTTTTTTCACTGTGGAATTGGAAATTTTTGCAGGATTTTCTAGAATGCTACTTCAATAAAAGATAAATAGGTAAGGATGGGTGAGCCCAAGTGCTAAAGAAAATAATTCAAAGAAACCTGTTAAGTTTGATGTATTCATTATGTGACAGGGATGAAAAATAATTCAACTTGTAATGTTTGACTAGCATATAGACTTAAAGAATAATTATTTAAAACTTAAAGCTGTATTAGATGCTAAAATATTTTATTTCCTTTCACAATTATAATTCTTCTCTAAATACAGCCCTACTTGGCATACTGGATGTGCATTTTATAGTTTTCCAATGAATTTTAAAAGCTTGCCTTTTCAGAGCAAAGAATCTAACCACCACACCAGGGAATCCATGCCTGCCAGCCTCTCCATATGTTCCCTACACTCATAAGCCCTCTTGCAGTATTACTTGCATAACAAATGTAAATATAGTTCTGGACCAAGATTTCTCTCAGATGAACACACATCAAAGACTATGTCAGTGAAGAGACTTTTCCTTCATCTATTGCTGTCCAGCTTTGAACATTGTCTTCTATTTCTTCATTTAAATTTTACAATAGTGAGTGCATAAGATTAAAAAGCAGTTGCTACCTAAGGGCAAAAATTTGCCCCCTTACACATTTTGACTAGTACCTTACTCTTCGAGTGATCCTTTTAAGTCAAAGCACCAGTTTTGACTTTCTTCTGTCAAGTAATACTTTGACACCAATGGAAGTGCTACCGAATAATGGATATAGAGCAAGGTATTACTCAGTGTAGTTTAATCATGGGAATATCCATAGAGAGCAACTGTGAGTGTCTTATACAGGTGATCAGATACTCAAATGAGGTTTCCACTGAAAGCAGAGGCTATTCATATGAGTTACTCCTCCTTGGTATTACTCAGGTAATCCCGAATTGATTCAGAGTTAAGTAATTAATGAAGGAGCTCTTATACTGAAGGGTTAGAAAGTAGAATGTAGTGTACCCACATGTCTTTTAAATGCTATATGGGTGATCCAGAGAATTGCAGAGGAGTAAACCTTAAAACTGTATCTGGTAAAACCGTTCAAATGAAACTTAAAAATAGAATAATAAAACACCTGGTATATAATCTAATAAGAAACTTTATACCAGTATGGTTTCTGACAATGGAAAATCAATCCGTTCTGTTCCTTTGCACGTACTAATAAAAGAGAGGGAAAGGGGAAATCAGCTGAAATAATGTATTTAGTGTTTCCAAAGGCATCTGACAAGGTCTGTTACTATAGGCTACTAAAACAAAATAGTCATGGTGAGAGATGTAAATATTATGTTAACTGGCTAAGAGACCGGAAAAAAAGAGAAGCAAAGGGCAATTTTAATAAAGAAAAAGGATTTGTTGAATATATACATATACAGAAATATATGCATATATATGAACAGAAAACACAGTCATTGATGTAAATCAGCAGTGATAACAGAAAGGAGTACAGCTAGCACAGAGGGGAGACACCTCAAGTGCTCATACAATTAATTATATCAGCTCAGGAAATGGACCTCTGCATCACTGTAAGCAGCTCAGTGAAGATTTCAGTTCAACGTGCATTTGCTTTCAGAAAGCAAATAAAATATTGGATGCGTGAGAGAAGTGATAGAGAATAATGTGAAAGTATTTAATACCTGTATATACATTATGTTCTTCTCATGCATAAAATATTGTTCATAGTATAGGTCAAATGATTCTAAGAATTTAGAGAATTTAGAGACATTTAAAAGGACAAAAATAATTTGGAAATGGAAAATCTTGTATGAAAGAGAATGGAAAGATTTGGGCTTTTGTATTTTTGAAAGGAAAAAATGGATATAATCAGGTTACAGATCTTAGTAAAGAGCACAGAGAAGATAGATTGGGGGTGTTCCTTTTATAACAGTTGGGGGTGTTCCTTTTATAACAGAAGAAAGCAATATTCTTCAGAAGTGGGAAGGAACAACTAAAAAACTGTTGGTCCAAAATACTTTTTTAATTTAACACATAGTTACGCTGCAAAACTCACTGCAAAAGACGTTATTGAGACCAAGAAATACTGAGACTGAAAGATTGGCTGAAATTAAAATAAAGAGCAGGTATAAAAGCTAATAGGTTTGCATGAACTAAAGTCTGTGCTCTTCAGTACTTAATCCAAACTCTAAAAGTTAGCTATGCAGGAAGTTTACCCTGTATCTGATTATTGCAGAGTATTATCCTTACCAGATGTCATTCAGACTGCTGATGAGAAAGCTCAAGTGGCTTGGGAGACCTGTGGGGTTGGAACCCAGTGGTGAGCTTCAAAGAGCCACTAAAAAGGGAATTACCATTTCCTGCTCAATATAGGATAGCATTGTGGAAAACAAGGTGACTCATCTTCAGGAGGAGATCTGGGTTGCAATATCTTTCCCTAGAGCTCCATTCCCAGAGGTCTCCGATTTCAGAGATACCCCCTGTAGGGATCTACAGTGTTATAACATTTCATTCTAGACTGTCTGCATGATAAAGCACTCATGGCAGTGTTTGACGTCTGAATGTATAGATGTGGTGGCCAAGTTTTGTCCTCCTTCCTCTAAAAGGAAGGCTGTTTCACTGAAGGTTTTTGACTTTAGAATTCTCCTCTGAAAGTAGGCCAGGGTCACAGAAAGGAGGGTTACAGCATTGAGAGCTGAAGCAATGCCAAAGCAAAGACAAGACCAGAAAATGAGGACAGGGATCCTTCTTTCATCTCCCCATCTTGTTAAACGAACCAGAAAAATCCTGCCACCTTAGAACTGCTGGCGTACTCTTATCTCCAGTTTGGACTGATCGGCCACTGAACAGAACTGATGGCAGAGAGGTAGACACTGTCCCCAGGCACAAGAACAGACCAAATGACCTGCAGGCTCCACCATTAAAAAAAGACAGTGCCCTCTGCTGGGAAGCAGTTAACACCAGCGGCCACCTCTACAAAATATAGGAGAAGCACAGGCTGTGATCAGTCTTCTAAGAACCTGGTTACAAGACCAGAAGAAAAATGTTTGCCATAAAAATCCCCAAGGAATGTAAACTTTCAGTGGATGTGAGCATTTCTTCTCTTCTGTAGCCTCATGAGAACATTCTAGAAAAAAGCTAAGACCCAGAATCTGGAAAATTTATGGTTTTGTGGTCCTCTATGAAATCTGAAAAGAATTCTCCCTGACAAGCTGAGAATATACCACTATATATAATTGCCTGTCTTTTAATGAGTAGTATGAGACATTTTCTGAATAGATGCAGTTACTACCACTAGATAATTTTCAGAATAAGGAGCACAGTATTGCAGAGAGATGAATAAACGGCAATTTGGATGCCAATCCGAGTCTCCCCAGGGTTTGATTAGGATAAATGGTGAGGCCAGAACAAACAATAGCAGAACCCCTGGAATTCACTGCTGACAGAACTGCTGGCAGGCTAAACAAACAATGGGCCACACCCAATAACCCTTTTCAAATCAAAGAAAAAAAATAACTGTCAAGACTGCTTCCTCAGTAAATGTCTAGGCAGTGGTTGGAGAAGGCTGAATAGAAAATGGTGTCAGATTTTCAGCAGTCATTCTAAAATCTCAGTGTGCATTTGCAAAGGGGAATTCTCACTCAGTAAGTAATGGTATATATCTGCAGTCCACTAGGTGCTCTGGCTCTCCATGTAGACACTGGCAACATATAGTTGTACATTTATGCTCCTTGTGCTGGATTTATTTTAAAGGAAGTGCATTAATGTACCACCAATGAACTTTCAACAAACCAAAAACTTCCATACCAAAAAGTTCCATACATAAAAATAACTTTGAAATAAAACTATGTAAGTGAAATGTTGGCATTTTACCTTTGCCTTCACTTCTAGAGATTCTGGAGTATTTCTACTCATACAGAGAGACAGAATTGAAATATACTGCAAACTGATCAGATACAAGCCAGCTTCCATCCAAAGCAGTGTAACCCCGTTACCTTAGTGCAGCATATAAGAGACACTCGATAGAAATTGGTTTTATATCACCTTTCTCCCATTAATTTTGGCTTCTCTTATAACTGCCTTTTTAACCCACAACATCAGTCTGTATTAGTTGTTTCATTTAAATAGGTGATAAAGTCAGGGTTTTTTTTTAATTCAATCCATTTTTTACAAGGAATTTACAAATCACAAATTCAACAACATGACGTCATCCCTTTGCTCACAGTTCCAAGCTACTTTTCAGCTGGAGCTTGGTGCCAAAGCGTTGTCTCTTGGGGTTTTCACTCAGGGTCATGTAAAAGTGCCTTTCAAGATGTTCTTCCAGCTCCCTCATTGCCTTCTTCATGTACATATGGTTAATTTCTGTTTTGTTTCCCTTCTACTACTCCAACTCCATTAAACAATGTATAAGCTCTTACATGTGTGTTTGGAAACTCAAGAAATTGTCTTAAACACCTATTCTTGTTTTGCTCCTAAGTTTTGGGTCATAGCTGCTATTGTTTCAGCTATTCATTCCATAAAGGATATTAGTTACTATTATGTATTGTTGCAGAGGATAGCTGTTAAGCCATGCTGTAGTAAAATTCACTGTGCAGCACATCTGTAGTCTACACGAAACGCTTTATGGTTTTTTTTGTGTGAAGAAGGGAGAAGAATAGGAGACAAGTTATAGAGGCATTTTTTCAGCTAATCAAAAGAAGGGTGTGAACATCAGTTATTGAGTATTTATAGTTGGAGGAAATCATATGAGTGGTTAGGAAGTTCCTCTGCAACTGTATGACTTGTGACCAGTAAGCTTGAGCTCTGCAGCCGGAGTTTGAAGCAGACAGTATAATTCAGAACTGTAAGTGCCAAGAATCTTTTGCTGTATGGAGCTGACCTGCCTTTCTTGAAGTTCAAGTAACTTGTAATTAGCAAGTGAACCTCATAAAGGTTCACTTATATTTTCAGATGTTAATTCTGGCATGTGACCATTTAAGGGTTATGAATTTTTCCTACATAGTTGCTTCAGCCATAACTGAAGTAAGATTTTCCAATCCGTCTATAATCTAAAAGTCTAGTAATATTCTTCTGTCAAATTTGAACGGAATTGCTTGATGGTTTTATCAGCAAAGCAGGCTGTGTGTCAGAACACATTAATAGTCAACATCTTTGTGAGAAGATTAGAGAAATCAATTGTTTGTTTGAAAAATGTGAAACTTTGCACAAGCAGTTATCCTAATTTGCATCAATGGATTTACTAGCAAAGATCTTTTCCTTTGGAAGTCCTATGACACCAGATTAAATATATTTAGTATTACTGAGTCAAACTTTATGTATGTAGGTGACCTTAGTAGGACTATCCATAGTGACACAGATATATGAAAAATATAAAGTTATTTTAAAACACATACACTTTCATTTATCTGAAGAATGCTGTAAACAAGAAGAAAAGCAAACTAGTATGTCCAAGATAACTGAGGAAGAAATAAAACTGCCACAGCATCATCTCTGTGGAATGCTAGGTGTTCTGGATTATCCCTCAAAGTAGACACAATGAACTGTCCTAACGCCTTTTCTTCCTATTTTTTTTTCTTTCTTAGTGTTGTGACTATGTTTGGTTGCTAAGATAAGAATTACTTTAAAAAAAAGGTCTTTTAATAGTACTAAGTGTCTGTCTAACAATTTTAATAATAGGAAAAACATTCTAATATCTTCCTAAGAATAAGGAAAATAGTGAAAAAATAAAGAGCTTTGCACTGAAAAAGAATCTGTACTTAGAGCTTGGCAATATTGTCTTGCTAGACCTAGAGGCAGGTATTTTCAAAGGCACAAATTATAGTTAGGCGCCTAACTCCCATTTCTGCCTTAGAAAAATATCCCCATAGCCCTTTTCTGAAGCAGCAGTTGTTTCTCTTTCATATGTTCAAAGCCACATGCCTGCTCTTTTTACATCAGGATGAAAAAACTGCAGGCACAAAGCTTATGCTGTTACGGCCTTTTCCAGCTCTCACTGATTTCACTAGAAGCTGGATGAGGCCCCTTGAGCACAGCTAAGACAAAAATACAGGATGAAACAACTTGTATTTTCCCTAAAAATGATCTTATCCTTACATTGGCCAATCTTTTGATCACTTCTAGAACTTCAAGTTCCTCAGTAATGTAAGAGTGACCAAGAGTATCACTTAGAAATAATTAACTGTATATCAGTAGAAAGCAAAATGATTTCATCTGATGTTTGACCTAATATTTTCTCAAATATGTAAATTGTATAGCTTACAATTTCAGTACTTCAGAGGATTCTACCTTGCTTTGACTGACATTTGTCATGTAGGTACAGTGGAGAAAGATTATTTATCTTGACAGCAGGCTGATGACAAAACATCTATACTATGATTAAGCTCATTTCTAGATTAGAAGGATCACGTTAACACTTTCTACAGCTGGTGTCACTGTGACAGTTGTAGTTATCTTAGTTCCCATTTGAGTATTTTGCATTTTTTCCCATGGAATGACTGAAAATTTCCGATTTATAGAATATGCTGTATTTTTACATAAAAGCAGAGAGCAACAGCAACATGACCTGCAGGTTCTTTTATTAAAATATCCTGACATTGACATTTATCTGTTTTTGATTGAAACATCATTTTGACCATGGTCTTGAAATTGAGGTCATGTTTATAGGATGTGGCTAATCTTTGTCATTTCATTTCCTAATTCTACAAACTTTGGACATCTAAGCCTTGACCTTCCTTTAGAAGTCATGCTTTAATTTCTCGTAGTTTTCAACATGCTTGTACTTTGGCAGGTGAAGGAGATGGCCAGGATAACAAAGTGTGTTGTAAAACAAGTAATCTGTAGCTCTGTTGTTTCATTCCTCATCTGCAATTTCATGGCTTAAAAGTTTAAAATATTGTATGATCTGAGTCACTCAGCTAATGAAGTTTGTCACAAGTCATGAATTTAAAGTATTTTACTGTATCTCAGGTTCTGACCCAGTATAAAAAATATTCCACAAATTTCATTTTCACAGTCTGAAAAGCTTTTTGTCTTGTATAAGCACAGTTTCATATTATTTTATCAAGCAGGAAACTAGATGTACATGGATTGTTTTTTTAAACATACATAGATCCATAAAGAGCTAGAAACTTTCTGTCTTGAGAAAAAGTCTATTTTTTTTTTTTTCTCCAAAGACTTAATTCTGGCTGGAGAATAGGCCATGAGTCCAAAAGGACTTAGGTGAAATGTAGGTACCCAGCTTTAAAACCGTGATCCTCAGGACACCCACTCAGCTGCCACTGGCTTTGGAGACATGGCAACACTGCCTCAGAGTTAACATTAATATTCTTGCAGGTCTTAGACATTCTAAGGTGTTCTTAGTTCTGCTTATTCCTAGAATTCTCTCAGTTTTTAAAGGAATGAAAACTTCATAAATATTTCACATCCAAACCCTGTCAAGAACTAACTCTTCCTCTACCCACTCTCATACACAAGCTAACCTGAAAAGCATTCCCAGAACATGTTACTAAACCTGACTCTATATAAATTGCAGTGGTGGCTTTCTTTTAAAAAGGTAACTTCTTCCACCCAGATCAACAGTACAAAGTGTTCAGGAGTATATGGTAAACTTGTGTTTAAAAATCTCTTTTTCCTGAGGGTGTTCAAACTTGCACAGCTGCTTCTTGCATAAACAAATGAAAGATTCAATAAGTCAGAACTGAGACTCCAGCCTAACAACCAGATAGATAGGGATAGTACAGTCCCCAAATTAAAACAGCTTATATATTTATATTAAATTATTTGGAAACAAAATGTTTAGATATCAGCATTTGGGCTATCATTATAAATACTCTCTTTCTATCTGAGAGAAACTTTCTAGGTATTTAAGTACTTTCAAAAGAGTCAGCTCATGGCCAAAAACTCATTAGGTTCAGGTGAAGGCAGACGTATTCAGGTGCCCTTTGATGCCTATCTACAAAAGCAGATAAAAGAGGCTCAAACCTAATTGACATGGATAAATGGATTTCTTGAAAAAAGAAATGGCTGGCTGGGTTGGCATGCTACTATATGGGCCTGCAAAAGGTAAAGTTTCCAGGAAAGTCTATTATAGAATGAAAAAGTTTCAGGAAAATGGAATTTAAGGAGTAGGGTTATACCCTGAAGAAGGGAAGACTAGAGTTAAGACATCATGCATGATCTGTATTTTCTAGAGAGGTTAAGATCAAAGAGAAATTATTAGCATAATTGAACAAGAGCCTTCTTCAACAGGAATTACTAACCATGTTAGTGCTTTATAGACCTTACTAAGCAGATCAGATAGCAGTATAGACCCAGCTTAAGTGTCATTCAGAGCCAGTACCTGTGGTCAGGTAAAATCTAAGCAGAATGGTATATAGAAATGCAACTTGGCTTAGAGGGGAGAGAATAACTTTAGCAGCCTGGATCTAATTCATAAGATTGGCCTCTATTCCTTCCTAGTGACAGAGCTTGTAACAGAACACAAAAGTGTTCTGCAGCTCTCTGTATTACTGCTGTGCCTGCAATGCTCAAGCAAGCCCAGGTTGTAATCAGGTTAGATGCTGTATGGTATTTGCACCAAAGAGTTCATGTAAATATACAAGTAGTCCATCTTCCCAAAAGAGTTGGTTCACAAAGAAAAGGTGGTTCTATTCATGTACCTGTGTTAGGATTAGTATCTTTTTCTTGTCTTATGTTGCTTATGGACAATTTACCAACTCAGCTACTGCTGTTCTAGTGTTTTTGTGCTGACTGTCATTTTGTGCAATGACATTCTAATGTAATGTACTTGAGGCAGTGCTTTGTTTAACAAGGCAGTAGTGTTCCCCCACACCTCTTGTTAAAGAATCTTTTATTCTTAGCCCATAAAAAATTCAATGGATCAGTTCAAAACTGCAAGCCAGAATATTCAGGGGATTAAACATGCAAAGACAATTGTTTTCCTTCATATATTAGGAGAAATTTTATATTTAAACATTTCACCCAGACAATAAATCTTACAATAGCTTACTTTTCCAGGGAATGATGCCTTACACACCACCTGTGTGGCCCAGAAAGGAAAAGAAACTTTAGACTGTCACTGTTTTCATACTTTCCCGAAGAAAAATGGCTTGGAGTGAAACAAGGTTTTTACAAGCCTCTTATGTGACTTAAAGTAGAAGGTATTCAGCTGTATAAAATATGAATAGCGAACAATCCAACAAGCAATGCCTCAGAGCATCAGAGCCCTCACAAATTACAGTTTCAAAAATATGTTGAAGCATCCATTTAGCAATCAGAGGCATGTTCAACAACTCTTCTTGACTAACCATAGCAAATAAAGTTATTTAATTTTATAACTACAATATGGCAAATAAATAAGACTTCTTTGCTTTCTTATATTGCAACAGGTTCAAAAGTTCAGCTTCAGTCAATATGCAGACTCATCATCGTATACAGATTATTATACTACTGGCAGATGCTGTTAAATATAATGTTTTTAATGCACATATTAAGTACTATATAAAGAATCCAGTAAAGAAGAATCAAAGTATGTCTGTATGGTGTTGACTTATTTATACCAGACTATAGCCAGTTTTTTGAACCCCTTCATTTCTGCAATAGGAAATTAATACGCAGAGATACACTGATCATTGGTCCTTTGTAGTTGCAATTAGAAGAAAAGTATACTTCTTCAGTTTAATAACATGGTGCTGGCTGTAACCCTGAAAACAATGACTGGATTAATTTGGACTATTTTATGTAATTTAAACAGCCCTCGAACATACAATGATTTAACTGTTGCTGTTGTTTAAAAGAGAAAGACCTTTCTATTAAAATTTTCTGTTGT
Source organism: Apteryx mantelli (assembly GCF_036417845.1). Classification (NCBI taxonomy): domain Eukaryota; kingdom Metazoa; phylum Chordata; class Aves; order Apterygiformes; family Apterygidae; genus Apteryx; species Apteryx mantelli. The sequence goes on from NC_089981.1 coordinate 56,076,635, forward strand.
GTTTCATTTTTTACCCTCATAAGAAGTAGTTATAAAAATGTTCAAATAAGTGAGTAGAGAACTTTGATTTGGTAGCATATTACACTTGCATAAGTGTTAATGAGTACAAAAGATGAAAGCAATGAAGAGTCAGCCTCAGATACTATAAATCCAAAAAAATTATCCAATATATCCATCTCCATTACTCTTCACATCTTCTTTTTTACTCAGTGGCTCACCAGACGGTAATGTTCTCAGATCAAATATTCTCTATAAATTGGGAGAACATTTAGCTGATTTATGAGGCTTTTAGCTATTACATACTTACCTACTCAATAAAAGTACTTACATCATATGACACACAAGCTACCTTCACAATCCAAGAATCATTCTTAAAGTGACACATACATCAACTTGTAATGTGATTTCCTGTACCTAATATATCACTTAAGGGCAAATAAGAGGCATTCTATAGTAGATATTTTTTATTTCTTCATTAATTGTTCTTTGTTTTCTCAGACACACTTTTTTACTCTTACGGCTTTCTCCCAGACATAAGTATTTTCTTTAACAATAAAAAAGTGAGAGATAGAAGATGGAAAGGCAGATAGAGACAGGTGCTGGGAGTGAGAAGAACATAGAGACTGTGATTTTCTTAAGATTGCTTTTTGTTTTCAAATGCATAATTAAGTAGCAGTTGATGCTCATGTGTAATAAGAATAAATGGAGAATTTGAAATGGATTTTGATGAAAAGACTTATCTGGTTTGCACAATAGACTGATTGGCTTATGCCAGGACTATTAGTCTTAGATTAAATGAGCATCAGAATACAAACAGATATATTTAATTAATAATAATGATGCTTGTTCTAGCCAACATAACATGGAATCTATTAAGTGCATATCTCATTGCATCAGCAGAATCCCAGCTTTTTAGGCTGTGTTTCTAATCTGTACTGTGGAGCCTAATTACCAGCATCATTATTGGTTCTGGAATAAAGAGAAAATGGAATCAGGAAGAGGGATGTAGATAAGATTGTGTTCACTTTGCATGTAAACTCAGGTCAAAGCCTGAGGAAGTGAATCCTATTCAACTTTTTAAAACATTATTAAGAGCCTAAATAGGGATTTGTAACACCCTCTCCCTCAAAAAATATATTCCAGTGTCTCTAGACAGCATTCTAGAAGAGGTATTTCCTACCTTAACTCTACTTGCAACATAAGTATTTGAACGGTCTATCCTAGAGCTGGCCTGTTTCAAATATCTTTTGTTATCAGGTCTTTTCCCCTTACAAGTACAGGATTGCCTTGCTCCAGGATCTCTCAGCCTCGCTAGTACTCAGCTTCTACTTTAGTTTCTCAAATGATTTCTCAAGCAGCAAAAATTACATTCTTTGTAGACTTTTACATGATTTATCTTTGTCAGATAGCTGAAAACTGGCCTACCTGTACAGACACAATTTGCTCATTGTTGAAATAAAAAATAGAGAGAAGCAGCATAGCATACAGTAATTTTAAAATCTCTCTAACCTCTCACTCTCATAGTTTCCATAGAGTTCCCAAGCTGCTCATCTCCCTTCTGCTGTTTGCCTGATCACTCACACCTGAATTCAGCAGTCTGGTAGCCAATAACAGCAATGGATGAGGCAAAGCCAAGGTGGCTTTGTAGCAGCAAGTTCCAATCAACTATCTCAATGCTGTAAATATTCCCAATGGATAAGTACTGAATTTATGCTACCAGTTTTGGACAGAAAGTGGCCAAGCAGCAGACTTGACAGATCAGAATTCTAGGTAGGACTTGGCACAGGTGGTAGAGTTGTTGTGAACATACTGTAGAAAATCCAGCGGGACTGTGTGGCTAAATGATGGCCCAACGGGAAGGATTTCTATTATTAATGTTTACATTTTAGCCTCAGTAACTGAAACTGAAGAACTGCAGCTTTGGGTAGAAGTTTAAATTCCAGTCTAAACTTCCTGCTCCAGCTCTACTCTAATACTGCTACTTATTAGTTACAATATGTGCTACACAGCCTTTATTAAAGGTAAGAACTTGAATAGAAAATTTATTCTTAGTGGGAAGCCCTAAAGAATATTACATTATGAATGCCTTATATTTATGAATACTTATATACGAAACTCACGTACTTCTATAGAGAAGTATAAAGGCTTTATAAAAATGAACGTAATTATCCCTTTAGTTCTATAGGAAAATGACTTTTATCAGATGTTTTATAATCTTTAAAAATGTAGGCTTCTATACATAACTTACATTGTTTTTTCTTTCACATTGGCATAGAAAAGAGTCAATTGGATTTATTTCTGGGGAGGGATAATAGTTATTTGGTGAACTTTGGTCCACTCTGGCCCACATCAGGGTGTGACTAGATTTAGTCTCCTTACTGTTACGGATAGATATGGCTATGGCTAGTGCAGACAGACTTGCAAATCTTGGGAATAAATATATCTGGAATAATTTGTTTTCTGGTTATTGTATTCCTGAGGCTGGTTTACATAGACTATGCTCAGCCATGTGATGCAAAGACAGAAAACACGGCATAGACATCTTCAATACATGGGTTCAAGTGAAGGCTTGCAATGTTATTAAACTGTGTTACCATTGAGAACCCAGATCTACGACAGTCTGCTCTGCCATGATTTTCAACTATGCACAGATCATCTGGGTTATACAAACCAGCTTATTAGCTGGAAGAGCGTAAACATGGAGCAAGAAAAGAACTCACCCGCAAAAAAAAAAAGCAAGCAATAGCTAATGCCTTACTTTTGCTCTTAGAGACAAACTAATCAGTCCTCTATCCAAATTCATAGAATGGATTGGCAAAATTTTCTTGAAGCCCTACAAAACAGCCTTGCTCCAACCTTTTCTCAGCTGAGCATGGCCATATAGATGGGGGAAGAGAAAACTATATTTTTTGTTTCTCATTCTTTAGGCTCTCCTTGACCTAGCCCCATGCTAACTATCATCTCCCACTTACTGTCAACATGTTCACACCTGCTTCTACGTAACCTGCTGTTCAGAACTTCGTTTCTCATTTAGTTAAATTTTAAGCAGGCACCTTCCATCTTTCTCTTTTGCTACTCTCCATGCTTGAAAAAGAATATGAAAGTAACATCTGTGACATTATTTTATTACCTATTTTCAACTTACCTACTTCCTTAAAACTCTAACTTACTACGATGTCTAAAAATATTTTAACTGAAGTCAAGTTGCTGCTGTTGGGATGATTAACTGTTAAACAACAAACATTCCTATTTGTTCCTGCTCCACTTGTTGCTGATACTTGGAGTGTAAGCTCAATGGGGCAGGAACCTTTTTTCTTTGTTATGCTTCCTCACATCATCTAGTATAGTGTGGTTCTGCATACTCGAGGAACAGTTCCGATACCAAAAATACTGAGAACCAATCAGAGTTTCTTAGATAAAGTACAGTTTGTAGGCAGCAATGGCTGATGATGATCTTACATGCCACAGCTGCAAAAGGTCTGAGTAGTAGCGCTGAGAGAAAAGGACAACCCAGCTTATCTCATGGCGAGTCTTCTCTGCGTTGAGGACATATGTGGCTTTCTTATTGAAAGACTGCAGCAAGCCAGAAAGCTGAATAATTTTGTGGTAAATGGTTGATAATCTTGAAACTGAGCAAGCACTTTTGTGCTCAGTAATCTGCCAAAGAGAATTTACAAACTGTGATGACAATGGTATGCACCGATTCTTCATGTGAGGAAAAACACTGTAGCATAGTTAATGAATACTGTGCACTAAGTCTAATTAAACTGATAGAAATGAAGCCTGTTCTCTTGCAACATTCTTCACTATATGCAGTCTCTTTTAGGGATGCCTATCTTGCTTTCTGTCCGTATTAGTGATTGTTTTACTCACCAGGTGTGTTCTCACTGAAGTTCATAAAAGCTGTATTAATCTTAGCTGCATGAAATATTAAGATAACTGTAAAGGTGACTTTCAAGGTCATATATCTTGACAAAATATTGTAGAAGTGACAAAAATATTTGGCAGTCTGTTCTGTAGAATAGGATTTTATTAAGAACCTAATGGTTAATCATGAAGTTAACACATACAATCATTGCCTGCTCTGCCCTCACCTTGTTTCATATTAAGTCAACATCACACCATGACAGTAGAGCAGATTGTCATCACTTCATGGCATTATACATAAAAGGTGTTGTTATAAACATTGCATCAAATCAAGATGTAGAATATAAAACTAGAGTGGCATGTGTGGGGAAAAGTGATACCTTATCCTCTCTGAATTTTGTTCCTGAATTTAAACACCACAGAAGAGATTTTTGCAAAATCTGTTTATCATTTATTCAGTACTGGAAAGGAGACAGAGAAACAGGACGTTCCTTCAAAATCAGGAAGTTACAGTTAGTATTTTGGAAAGCCTTTGAATACATTGAAGCTAGTATAAAAGAAACAGCACTTTGTGAGCTAGAATAATTCAGTATGTTTTCAGTAAGTTGAAGAGGAAATGTTTATTTTGTTCCTGGGAAGTTTTACAAGTTTAGGGGTAGGACCTGAATTAGAGAATGTAAAGAAAAGAAGTCAAAAGTTTCTTTAAATATAAATTCTGAAAAAGGCATTGGTTTTGAATTTTCAAAATGAGATGTTCTGATTCAGTTGAAATCCTTTAATGCTGCTGAGATTTGTTTGTTTAAGTTTAAAGTGACATAGTATAAATGGAAAATAATTTGGAAACATGAAATCAAAATATTCCATTCTAAAAAGCTATACTCCTTAGCAACTTTCAACTCTATTTTTTAAAATTAATACTCAACACATTTTGTCTTTTCAGTTTTCCAGAACTGAAACATTCCAATAGAAAGAGCTGTAGTCAAAATATATCTCCAGTATAGGCGTTTGGTGAACTATATTCCTTGTTCTGAGATGAGCCTACAGGGTGACCTGGGGCAAATTACCTTGTATCTCTGAATCTGTTTCCTGTTTTTCTCTGCTTAACTAAACCTTTTGAGATCTAAGGATGAAAAGTGTTCAATAATTGCTAGATACTTACTATTAGCCCCAAATGTTGAAAATATAGATACTCTTACTGCAATATAGAAATCTTGGTCTATGTCCATTTCAGACAAAGTTTAAAGTTTCCCCAAAATAATCAAGTTAGAAAATATAATTTAAATATAAGGAAACTATTATACAAAACTACCATAAAGCTTCAAAATAACAGCAAATGGCATAACTTGGATGCCCCAAAGGATGTCTGTAACACAAAAGAGCAGAAACTAGAAATAAAAGATGGTCATACCTTCAGCATTACAGTAAATCTTTCTATGCTTTATTCAGTTTAGCTCTCAAAAGTCCCAGGCTTTCACCATTTCCCTTGAGAAACTATTCCATAGCCTAAAGAAAGCTAGACAAGAAGTCTTTCCTGATATTCAGCAGAAATTTACCCTTTCTAAAATTTGTCATCTTTTTCTTATATAGCCTTTTAACCTCATAAATATTTTTTTCTATCCTAAACACTAACAATCTTTAGAAATGGAAAGATAATTATCATGTCATCACTTCATCCTCACTCTGGCTGATACATTTTTTTCATCCAGTTTTTCTTAAATTGAGGTCACAGCTCTCAATATTACTTTTATTTCTTTAGCTTGCACTGCACCTGTTTTATTTGTCAATATTTTGGAGCACAAAAGGGATTAGAACAGAATGCACAAGGGACTGTCTTATCAAAGCTGTATAGAGATAATATGCTCACCTCTTTTCCTGGTGATCTGATGTCTCTGCAAAATCTTTTTCACTTGATCAAAAAAGGATCAATGCACAGTGTTGTGTTACATGAGCTATTTTTCTTGTTATCTTAAAGAGAAAGGGCTGACTCATCATCCCCACTAATTAGCAGATGTACATTGATTTCAGTGACTGTACTTGTGTGGATGGGTTGGAAAGTGGTGTTATTATGGGTTAATGTGAGCTACACTTACAATAGTTATACAGTGAACTCTAGGGGTCATGTTCTCGGAAAATAGACTGGCAATATCACTGATTCACATTAAAATCCAGAGTTTACCAGTGCAAATGCAAACTGGTTCAACTTACAGGCGTGAAAGACTGGTGGAGTAAATTGAAGCTCTCTTCTAGGGCCTCGTATTCTCTGCAGTGGTTGTAGGGGAATTAATGGGTTACTTCTCCTGCAGAACTGGCTGAGCATGTGCTGACTACCCTATCAACCAAAAAATTGCACTGCTGGATAGTCTGTTTGATATTCCCCATAACATCTGTCCCAAGCCAGAAGATGCTTCTTATACAGGAATAGCAGAACACTGCTCTAATTAGTAAATTGCTGATCTTTTCTCTTGGCCCTCCCACTGCTCTATCCTTTTGACCCAGATGCAAATGTTAGCAGTGCTATCAAAGCTTATTCTTGCTCTGACCAAGAGCTAGCATGATGACCTGGAGCTTTACAGTGGCATTTTTTTTGGAGTCTGAAACAGCTACAACTGCTGGAGCAGCAACCCTGCCACAGCCACTGAACTGTTCCTGGAAAGGAGGCAGCTGCTCTGAGATGCAGACTGGCATTTTTCTTTCTATCCCATGGGTTCCACCTTTCATCAGGGCTGTATCAGCAAAAGAGGTCAGAGCCATAGCGGTAATTATTTTTTTCCTGCCTGATAGCTTTCTGTCCAGTTTAATGTGCTAAGTTAACATGTCTGCCCTGGTTTCTTGTACAGTACTGGCTACAACAGTTTTGCCAGGGATCTGGAATGCACAGCTCTTCCAGTTCTTTATGACTGCAGGGGCCTGAATGCTTCCTCAGTACTTCTAGAACATATTAAGAATAAATCCTTTGATGAGAATTAATACAGATACAACACAAATCAGAGAAGAATTGGTCCTGATGAAACTTTCTATATGTCATTCATTTATTGGTTTTGATATCACTCAGCCTTCTGGGTTACAGAAACTGAGAAGAGAGAATTCAGGTGCAATGAAGACAGAAGTTCTTTATGCAAGCTGTGCTTGCCAAATAACAGGCTTGAGTCCCACTGAGGAACACCCTAACTCTTAGCCTGGGTCAAACAATGGTGCAATATGTTATTGCCCACATTATAAATATTTTCATTAAGGTCAGAGCTGAAATGTATTGTAAATAAAACACGTAACTGTTACTTCTTCATGTGAGATGGTTTAAATAACAGTTACTAGTCTTCTTGAAACAAGGTAGTTGGAAAAGTGATGCCTTCTATTCTAAGCACAGGCCTATTTTATAATCCCAAACATGACATATGTGAGTGTAGGATACTGGTGAGAGTTTCTGCCTTTGTGGAAAAGAAAGAGAATAAGAGTGAGAGAGCACGAGAGGAAGTGTTGAGAAAGCACCATACACAAAAGAGGCTGTAGAATGTGTCTGCAAAAAGCATCTGAAATAGTAAAAAGAGAGAGGAAAGAGCAGCTTGGGATATAGTGCTTTTAGCAAAAAAAGCCTGCTTCCCACTGTTTTCCTCAGGCATGCAGGGAGCTGGAGATGTGTGTGTTCATTATCAGTAAACACGATTATATCAAGAATCTGATTTTTTCTGTTGGTGAAAAGAACCCATGCAACTCTGAATTTTTGCTGGCTGCTCAGGTACAAAAGCAGTAAAGTTGCCATAAAACAGCAGCTCAGAGGTCCCGAGTCCACAGTTTCCCTAGAGAGCCTATAAATTGTTATAGTGGGAAATTAAACATTTCCAAGTTTTTTTCCTGTCCTTTTCTGGGTGATGTCCAGAAAGATTATCAGAGAAAGTTAGGGGTTATGTTAACATTTCACCATGCATTCTTATGAACAATTGCCCTTCCAAGGCAGTTCAATAAACAGATAAATCAAGGGAAGACATGGATAGACATATCAACAGTGGGATATTTAGTATAACTTACAACTTCCTCTCTTCACACAAACAAGCTGTTAATAGCATTCGATTCTTCTGCTGCAAAATTATACATTAATTTTTAAAAGATAGCTCTAGACAAAAAATTGGCAACATACCATTCCAATAATTTATTTTTTAATTGTTTTCCCAGTTGTAGGAGGAGAGGAGAGGCTGGCTGTTTCATATTTTAATAAATATATAAATCAAATTAGCAAGAGTCATATGAAACTAAATTGCATTTTGAACAGGAGAATTCAAAATGACAAAAATTGGCTAGGTTGTTGCTTGTTTTTTGTTAAGCTCACCTTTACAAAGTGACCATATGTTATATCTTCATTTCTTGGCAACTGTAGGAGTTACATGCAGATACAGTCCTTCTGTTGATACTCTCTTTTCATTGTAGTGCTTCTGTCTAAAGGCATCATTTTGTGAACAGCTGTAATGGTGTTATTAAAAGCAATACATATATTTTAAAACAAAATAGTAGACATATGTGCCTACTGTCAATGCAGGCAAGTCTATCTAAATGTCACATCGAGTGTTGCAATGGCTGGAAAACAAAGCTGCTTTCTCCCATTAACAGTTCTGAAGTCAATTTTGTGCAGCCTTACAATCTGTCTGCTGTAAGAAAACCTATTCTGGGAAATGCTCAGGTATGAACTTGGCACAGACAACTAGAGATACAGAACTTGATTCTTCACTGCCTTGCTCCTTTTGTAACCATTTACCCCTGTAGAAAACACAAATGTTCATTTTCAGTAGAATGGCACACTCATATTTCATAAGTGATGACACAAGATGCAACCAATCTAAATAATGAAGAGTTTCTATTTGATGTTTTTGTTAAAAGTGTTGGGCTATTCTAGTTTCTGATTTCCCATGATTTCCATGTCAGTGTGATTTCTGGTAGTCATGGTTGAGTACTATAAGGTTATGATCTCTTGTACTTCATTTTAAAACCTGCCAATGTTATTGGTTTTCAAATCAGATTATAATTTTGTTTATGTTTTGTTTCTTGTTTATGACTATCTAAAACATCTTTTTCTAGGCAAGCATAGATTTTCTAATCAGATAGTAAAATACATGATTATAATTTTACACTGTTGGACAAATGACATCTATGAAATTATTATAGATTTATGCTACAGTAGTTAAATTTTGCCTTACATATCTAACTAGTAAGGTCAAATGTTGGTTGCATGTGCAAATTCAAGTTTCTGGCTCTGTGAGTGTACTATGAACATCTGGATTGTAGATTCATAAATAGTACTGTACAGAAATGAAAATGTCATTTAATGGACTTTCAGTTCACTGTGTATCTAGTATCTTCAAAAGCTAATGAAAATGGGATTTGCAGAACTATGGATTTCTAAGTAATTTTGTGCTTTTCACTGTTACCAGACGCAGCTTGAGAATTCTCCCTCCTTCCAGAAGACCTGACAAAGCTGCTTCTTCACATCCCCACACAAGAGACTGGCATGTTCAAATGTGCAGCTGGAAGAGTTTGGCTTTTTTACAGGCAAACCTAATAAAATCTTACAATGAGTGTTTCTAGACTAACTGTTCTTCCTCTGAGGATCCTCAAGAATGCACTGGCTTCTGTGTTACAGTATTCTTAGTGGTGGTTCCCTGGCTTAAAGAAAGCTATGGATGAAGAAATCCATAAAAGAGGAGACTAAAAAAATTCCAAGTATTTTAAGACACCATAATCCTTGTGTTTTTGTCTTTTAAAATACTCAGATTTCAGTTTAATAGCATTTATTTTTTCCCTTTAGGCATGTTAAGTTCATTAGATCTCCTCCCATGTATAAATCTGGTCTCTCAAACCACAATTTGCACTGTCAGCTCCTGTGAGTGAAATCTATTGCAGTTACAAAGCTGTCCCGCTTTTGCCTTTGTAGCAACTTTCAGACCACAATAACCATCATCAGTTTAAAGCAGGCAGATCCATTACATTTCCTCTGTTCCTACAACCCCACATTAAGCTAATATTATCTATTTCCCAAGTGAAAAAAAGCCCTTCCAGTCCTATCAATTATTAATTCCTTGCTTGCAGCTAATGTTTTGTTTGAATTATTTAAATGCATCTTCATTTATCAATAAACATAAAATGTTAAACAAAGAATACTGATGAAGGGCATTATTTAAGCCATAACATTTTATGAGATTATTTCAAGCGCCTTTTTTGATTTATTAGCACAATATGTTTTATAATTATTTTTCCATTTCAAAAAAAAAACCAAAAAAACCCCCAAGAAACACCATGTTTCTGGGTATCATCAAGAGATTTGGAGGTTTACTGAGTGCTTTCAGGAATGCTACATTTTGGCTTGGTTTCTCAAAAAGAATATATAATATAATATATATTAAATTCCCAATCCATTTGCTGAGCAAATTCAAGGCATGGTTAAGATATAAGATGCCTGTGATTTATTATTAGAATAACAGTTACTGAAGTTCGGTTTGATCTCCATTTCTTTTTTTCTATTTCAGCCATTGTATTAGAAACTGACTGAAAACCATGGTTATTGTTAAGAGACTTGAGCTTACAGCAGCTGAGCGAAAAGAACAAAAAGTAGTTCATCCTTTTCATTATCTTGATACAGCTATCCTGGCTTTGAAAGAACTAGGGGAATAGTCAAGTAACTGAAATAAAATTAATATTATAATATTAATGCTTTAATTAGAACAAACTCTGTCTATTTAAATAATCCCTGTTTCATGTGGGGCATTTTTAAAAATACTGTTTTTCATTCTGGTTTGTAATAGAATAAATTAAAATATTTTAAAATTAATATCATAGGCATAAAATGATAGTCCACGAAGTTACAAGAATACTTTTAAGCCTACAGCCAAACACTACCCCATGTTCATTTGCCTCTTTCTTTACCTTTGGTGTTATACAGGTGTATCATTTTCTCTCATGCTACAAAAACATTCAGAAGCTGTGAGGAAACAGCAGTTCAGTGATGATTTTCAGACAAATTCCTTCTTGATCATATACTAAAATTTTTAAACAAAAATATCTTCAAAAATACTGTTCCTTTTCTATAACAGAGAATATTGTGATTTTTTTTTTTTGGGGGGGGGGGTGATCCAAATTATACAATGGATAGATTTTGCCTGTTGTCTTAACACAAATGTTAATCTTTTTAGTTTATTACAATTCTCACCCATTGAAAAAAATCCTTTGAAACAATTGTTGATGATAATTTGTGCTACACCATCTCCATAAAGGCTTGAACAATGATCTAAGCCCTATTGCATTAAGCACTTTTCAAAAATGTGCTTTCCCTGAGGGGTGCCAGTCTCCTAGCAAGACAGACAAAAGATGAAAATCAGAAAGTGTTTTGCACATACTTTAGTGATAAGCAGCTGAGGTACGGAAGTCCTGTACACACGGAATAGTTCTGCTGATTAAATGTATAGTAGAAAGGATTTCTCATGGTAATAGGTTACAGGATTAGATACAAATACTGTTTGTGGCTCCAAACTGTATTCATTACTTTAAACCTTGTGAGTTTGTAAACTGCTGTTCCCCTGCAACACACTCAAGCTAATAATTGCAGAACATTTGTGTATATAATCAGATTTTTCATATTTATTCATTTACAAATATTTGAAGAGTAGAAAAACATCTGGAGGTCTGAAAAATGCTCCTGAGGTACAGGAGGCAGAGAGAATTTCTAAAAGATTTTCAAAAATGCAGAAGTTTTCTCAGAAGTAGGTTCACTTCGAATTACCCAAGCAGACTAATGTGCATTGCTACTTTGAACGGAGTAACAGTTTGTCAGGAACAAAGTTTGAACATTCCCACCAAATATACTTAATATAATTTTGTTTAGAGAATATTTCAGTTTAAAATTTACAACAAATTATTTTGCCGTAGACAGCAAATATTAATATCCTGAAGAAGAACTAGCTCAACATTGGTGCTCCATATATGTGAAGTGTCTGCTCATGTATACACAACTGCAGAACCAAAGAGACCATGTATCCTGCTAAAATACAGGCATCAGTGCCAAACTGAAAATTGTTCACTCATAGGAAGCATAAATACTGGATATTTAGAAACAAAATTAACTTACCTATTTTGAGCTTCTGAGCATAGTTACGGAAATAAATTATTTCTAATCCTGAGATGCTTTGGTAGTGGATATCTCTGGAAAATAACATTTATTAAAGCCATTCATTGAAATAAAGAATTTTTCAATGAGCCATAGGGCATTTTCAATATAACGACAGTATTTCTTACTAGGAAAAAAGATAATTATACAGCTATTGTGCAGGTAATACTCCAGAGAAAAAAGCCAGATAGATAATACTAGGAAAAGCTATCTTTTTCTACTGGTAATTTGAATCATATAATCATGGAAATGTTGGCTGAAAGAACTACTAGAGGTTGTTTAGTCCAACTTGCTGCTCTAAGTGGGATTATCGCCGCCATAGTCTAGAGTTTTACATCATCCTGTAGACGGTAAGTATTAGAGGAGTACATGATTTTTTTCTTTTCTCTTATGCATTCTCAAGTTTTAGTTTTCCCTCCCCTCCAACTGACTGCTCTCTGTTAGGGTTTGGTCCTCAGCACTGATGACAACCTCAGCTGAGGGCTGCAATACCTCATCAAATTCAATGCTTTGTGGAGTGGGGAGGACTCTGTAAGGAGAATATATTTTACTATTGTCTAATGCAGTTCCCCTTGCCATATCATCTGCGTTCAACAGCTGATCAAATAGGCTGTGTCTGATTTAAATTATTATTCAACACATTCTATTTAGCACTTCTTTTCTGATAGGTTTTTTTTGACATCACCTTTCTTTTAGGAGGGAAAAAACCTCCACCAAAATCAGTTCTCAGCATACTGAACAGCACTGAAACTGTATTGTCCAGGAAAAGAAAAGTGCTATGGCCTGGCCCTCTGTACACAATTACAAAGACTCTCTGCAGCCAAGAATCATTATTCTAAGCCAGACAGTTACAGAGCAGAGCAGATACAAATAAAGCATGATATGCCAGGAAAGACAAGAATATGGCAGAAGCCAGATTTGAAGGTACCCATGGGAAGCAGGTCTGTGAAGCAGTTCGATCCCTCTGTGTGCAAGGATGTTCAGAACAGTAAATATACACAACTCCCAAACTCCTCCTAGACACCAACAAGCATCATCACAGCTTCAATTCCATTCCCAGAACTACTAATCTCCTACATCAATACTTCCTGGAATAGGACCGCAATGTTGAAAAGCTGACTGGCTGTTGCTGTAGGCAATAAATCATGGAAAATGCAAAGCGGCACGTTAGCATACCTGCAAGTGTGGGCAGGGGAGTGGGATGTGGGCACTCTCCCATCTCCACCAGAAGATAGCATGTCAGTAGATTCATTCCTACTCTGATTCAAAAAGCTTTTCAGCGTTATTTATCAATTTATGTCACACTTTAAAACCATGGTACATTAGTTAATTCCTATATTACAGTGAAATTCCTATGGAAGTACATATTACAGCCACATTAATATCACATTAGCTCATCATGATTAATGTTATTGCAATGAATGAATTAATAATGATTTGCCTCTTTACCAAGGTTTTTTTACCTTGATGTAAAGAGGATCCATGGCATTGATTATCACAAATATAATGGATTGATTCATCATTTATGGGAAGAGAGGCTGCTCTTCCCATAAAGCTCATTCTTTTATTGCTCTTTTTTCTCCTTTCCTCAATAGATGTATTATCTTTGGCAGGAACTCAAACCATCTATAGATCATTCATAGGAGTCAACTCCAAGCTTCAAATGCTGTGACTTGAATGCAGGCTGTGGGAGAATGAATGAGACTCAGGCAAATGAGTTTTCACATATAAATAGTGTCAGGAAAGGAGATAGATAATAAAGGTTAGACATTAATGGCTGCCCTCTGTACTGTGAGATTAGGTGTTATTGTAGCTATTTAATTGTGGGTAAAGGTGATCTACTACTCTAGTAATAAGAACACGGTAGTGACCAAGAGTTTAATTGCAATAACTTCCCATTTCAGTGAGGACATAAGCTTCACCCTTCTTCTGAGAAGAAGCAGCAGCACTTGATATCCACTATTCACAGTCACTACTGTGTTCTTATTACTAGAGCATGTTCAGTAGATATATTTGCACATTGTGTTCATGATTATAAACTAAGAGTATACTTGTTAGTAAGCACTTGGGCTCACTTTTTATCACAATATTTTCTGTTTATGTTAAAAGTGTTAGTTTTGCTGCTAATTTTTCTAATCTTTACGTAACTCTAAAAAAACAGAGAAAGATTATTCATTATTTTGGCTTCTTTTACAGTCTTCAGTTTTTCAAGGCCTTGAAAGTTAAAGTTGTGAGAGTACAATGGAGCACAAACTAATGAAGAAACTGTAGCACAATATAACAATGTGGGATTATCCATAAATAAGGACTAATTCTTTATATATATAAATAAAGATATATATAAATATATTCTTCTATATTTCTTTTAGAATACACCTTTCCAAGCACTGTCCTTATGATGCAAATAGGGTCACTCACTCTACCAAACTTTTCCAAAAGCACCCGTTTTGCTCTCAGATATCATCCCAACAGATACATTTTGAAGCCTCCAGGTGTGGAAAAACTAGAAATGTAGGAAAAGGATTCACAGTGTAATCCAACTGCTCACTCCCACGATGCTACCATATGTCTTACTTTTGTAAGTGTGTACAATAGAAGGGCAAATTTTTCATGCTGATGTTGGTTGTGACATTAGGATTTTATCAACAGTGTACTTAAGATATACATTTAAATGATTGGCATCTGTTTAATCTTTTGCCATTCTCACTTGTGTGATTTAAAATTTACTTCTTCCACAAATTGCTGATGAAAATTTAATGCTTTAAAATCAGACAATACTTTCTTTGGAAAAAGATCTGAACGAGAAAAAATTGTAAATATACTAAGATTTACATAGGAAATATTGATTCAACAAAAGTAATTCAGCGTTCCAAAGTATTGACTGTGGATGATGTGAAGTTCTTTTGCTGTTTCTTAAGATTTGCTGTTCTGAAGTCCACCACATGCTGATAAACATTCTTAAAATGATCTATCAATAGATGTTATATAGGTTTTGATGTTGTACTTTGCATTTAAAACATGGTTCTGTCTACCTTTTTCATTCTTTATGATTTATATAGGGAGTTGTTTTAGATACTTTGTAGCTACACAAAAGAGAAATATAGGCAGCCTCATAAATTTATAAGGGGACTGCCTCTGAGATTTCCACATCCCTGAACTTGAAAAATTAAAATAAAATATGACTGGAGAAAGTTTGGTTTTCCATATTGTTTCCAAAAGTCAGAAAACCATATGTTTGACCACACTGCAAATGAGCATTCTTCTGATGGAAAGGGCCATATAAAGGGCACTTTCACTTCAAAATGAGAGTTTAGGAATTCTTTGAGAACCTACATATTAAGAATAAAACAAACTATGTGAATTTTCTTTGAAGGTCCAGTCTGACCTGCAAGTTCTGAACCTTGAGATTATTTGCAATTACATTCTACACTGTTAGAGATTCAAGTCATCTGGCACCTATAGATGAAAATTCAATGTGCTATTTTGATGACTGTTAAAAAATTATTTCAGAAAAACTTCAGTGTAACATCATGTATTATTTCACTCTGCAGCTGAATTATTTTCATACTCTTGGGAGTAAGACAACAGATTTTTTTCCACTGTTTCTTTAAACCTCTGAGAACGGTTTATTTAATCATGGACAGAAGAAAGAGGCTCATATAACACTTTCAGTTATATCCATGTAAGTGCAGATTGACACCTATGAAGACACCAGTTGCTGTGAATGCACATTGATAAAAATTAGAATGACACTAGGGGCTTCTGTTCCACTAATTATTCACCCACTCCTAACCTCTTCTTGTCCACGATTATTATTCAAGTCTTTATGTTCGCTTAATAGTTAATATGCTGAGTCTTCAGAACAAATACCCAAATGGATTAAACACATGTATGGTGGCAGGAAGGAGAAATATTTAAATTTTGCAGCTCATCTCTCCCACAAATCTTACACTGCACAAGTAACAACAATCCAGTTGCCTCTGCTGAAACTTTTGTTTTTCATGGTCTTGTGTTTTAAAGGGAAGAGAAGGGAAAGTGGTAGCAACATACTAGTCTGAGTGAGATTTTTTAGCCATATTTCTGATGAAGAAGTTTTGACAACCCTACAAGTATCTCATGGTACTATCTACAGCAGTGATCTCCATTCTTCCTTGGCCTGTAAGCAACACTGTTAACAAAGAAATATGCTGTGAACAGTGCTTAGCTTTACCTGTCAAGCTGAAACAGAATAGAGTGACTTCATGTGGCTACTAGCAACATCAGAGGATCAATGGTTTTTTTCCCTCCATGAACTTTGGCTTATGAACACCATTTTAGTAAGAGGATACTTATCCATTAACTATGCTTGTGCAAGAGCCAAGCACTATTTCTCCTTGCCTAGAATCCCATCAAATTTCACAATCAATTAAAGTAATTAAAACATCTTGGGCTTCTCCCTAATTTGGTAACACCTTAGTTATCACTCTATTTTACAAATATTTTCAGTTGGATTGTTTAGTCTCCCAGGCTGAAAGGAGGCAGAGAGAACCACCTCTTTCTACAAAATAAGATACAATATGAGGAGGGTTTGGTCTTGTTTTCCTCCTGTGGTGATTTTCTAAGCCACAGATATAGCAATGCCACAGAAATACTTGTCAGCTTATCATATGCAGCAGCCTACTGTAATAAGTTTGCATTAAACTCTCTTCTGGTGTCTCTGAGCACACAGCAAATATGCAGTGAATTTGGGATTACAGGCAACCCCAATGAATATTCACATTTTTCTGTCAGCCACAAAATAGATCTGCGCTTTATCAGTGAAAGAGAATGTACTAACAATATTAACTGTAGAACCTACTCCACAAATACCTTGGACCAAATTCTGACCTCCTTCTGGGATAAAATAGGGGCAATAAATGGCCTCAACAATCCGAACAAAAAAGTCCCCAAACCAAGAAAGAATACGGGGTTAATGTATCCTTGAAGTAGGCTATCTGGAAGGCTGGACTATAAGAGAACGTAGTGTGAAGCTGCAGGGACAGTGATCTACAGAACAGCACACCAACAGTGCAAAAGGCTGATATCTATGGCAGCATTGAACACGAACCACTTTTGTACATCATCTCACTTTGTTGACATCCTATGAGCTGATTGCTCATGAAATGTAACATAATCATGGGCCTTTCATATGTGAATTGTCTGTTGCTTTATGGGAATACTCAAAGGTAAAATCACCCGCAAAAGGAAAGAAAAGATTGCAGGCCATAACCTAGGCCATAACCTTTCTAGGACATAACATTTCTTTACAGAAAAGAAGACTTTTTGAAACATTGTTGTCTCTCAAAACTAGAAAAAATACAATGCCAAGCAATAAAAGAGAATCCATACTTACAAAGTTTCTATGCTGGTGTGTAAAATCTTATTTGCCTTTATTAACAACTGCTTAAGGCTAATTTCTCAGCAGAGGTCACAATTTTATCCATTCTTCATGCTGTGCTTTCATCAGGGTTACATTTAGAGGTTGGAAAACCTCATCAATGGAAGGGGCATAGGGTTGCTGCTTTGATTGTTTTTGATAGAATGCCTCAATTAGGTCACCCAAAAAAGTGTGTTTTAATAACCTATGTCATTACTGAACAAGAGGGATTTAAATTCTACTATAAAGAGGCTTCTCCAACATCAGACATCTGTTCTAAAACTCACCGTAGCAATATCCTCACTGAATTGCATGTACAAATTTGATTAGCTGGAACTTCCAGGAATGATTTCTAGCTGATTAACCCAGGGACCTTATGTTCAAATATTGGTGTTGCATAGATTGACCAAGATCCTAGCTACTGTCAGATATTAGAGCCTATAATTACAAGGTAGGTAGAAGATGAAGGAATCTTAATCTAATGACAAACAGAAGATAGCATTTCTGGTGTTGCCTTATTAACTGAGCCTGACCAATTAATTCATATTATGATATCATCAGGAAATGAGTCTGAATTTCTTCAACTTCTTCTCCCCAAACTTCTATCCAGTGACACTTCTGCACTGCATTTTATTAGCTTTCTGAGGTTTTTATTCTGTTTCTTAAAGCAAAAAGGTGACCTTAGTACTAATTACTGTTAATGGTGCAGTATGTTTTTTTTTTTTAATTGCCAAGGAAACATAAATAGCAAAATATGTGGCATTTTAATGCATCCCTTTGCAATCCAGAACAATAGGGCCCTAATGTGCCATACAAATTTAAAGTAAGATCACTGGGTAATGGGGTACATATGGTGATCCTAAAAGAAAAGGTTACTATGGAGAATAATTAAAAAGGCCTTTTAAAAATTATTTTTGCTGCTTAGGTATTAATTTTAGATGTAAAGAGGGATTTGCTTTTCCTTACCAGATGTATTGTCATTTTAGATTCAGCTAATTTGTGTTTTGGGAGGCTATCATTAAAATATGTCTTGACTTCAGAGTGGTAGCCTCAGTTTTCATAGGATTGTCCCATCCACATCTGCATCTCTTTCCTCTGTGGGAAAGATCTGTGGCAGAAAAAGGAAGGCAATTAGAACTGACTGAAAGCCAGTTCTTAGATTAGCTGCATAGCTTCTGTAGGGCTTTGAGAATAAAGGATAGTTAAGTGACCTCATCTTTAGTACCCAGATTCACACTGCCTAACTTCTGTAGGACCTCACTGCAGTTCAGACAGTTTAAGGACTGATTCACCTTTTGGAACTACCCAATCCCCTCCATTGTCTATAACAGCATCCTATGTTTTTAACTTAGATGATTGCATCGACATTTAAAAGGGGTGAATTTAGGCCTCACTGCTTCAATTGTTTCGTCTGTTAGTGATAACCTGAGATATAGAGATGTTTGATGCTTAATTAATGCATAGGATGCATAGTAATCTCCATGAAAAAGTGCTAAAAATTACTATTCGTAATTATGGTTACTGAGGCAACTGCTGATATCTCACCGTGCAACAAGCAAACAGTGTTTTATTCTGGACCAGAACCAATAACATTTTTACTGCTAAAAATGATCTGGAATTGCCAGGATTCAGATGATGGGAGCGACCTTTTCAACCCAGAACAGGACAAACCCTCAGAGCCCAGACCTACTTTAACATGTCAAATGTTTCAGGGGAAACCTTGGATCATGTGAAAAATCACAGCTTGCAGGACTGAAAATCTTGCACTCTTAATTTCTCCTTTAAATTTTTGCTGTCTGGTGGTTCTTGGTGAACAATAGGTTCAGAGGATTACGGAGGGGAGTGCAGCTGTGGCACACAGGAAGCTCAGCACGGCCACATTGAGACAGAAATGGTGTTGCTCTTTAGTACCAGCAGAATGACTGAATAGGGAACAAGCAGACAGCCACACCTTTCCAGCTGCTGAGAATAGCGAAAAAAATTCATTATTTTCTTTTCCCACGCAGGATGCCTTATCCTTCATACCATTAGGGATATGATAGTGGCAGAGGCCTATGTTGATTAGTTTTTCCTACACTCAGTGAAAGGTGACAGTATTCTATAGAGGTCCACTACATTCAGACCAAGATTGAATGGCCCTTGGTTTTCAGTTAGATATAGGTAAGCTTTTCTTATAAAAACATATCTGAACTGAAAATCAGTTCAACCCTTTTCTACCTTAAATCAATTCTAAACAGATGAGAGAAACTTCATGTATTTTAACAATAAAGAAATGAAAGCTTGAATAAGGAGAACTCATCCTCATTTAATTCTGAAATTATCCTGACCACAGAAATATCTGCATGCCCACACAGTCTCATAGTGATTCAAACCTACAGGTAGAATCCTTATTTCCAAGACTGTGCTGAATTATTCCCCCCTGCACATGCCCATTTTTACAACACAGATGAATCAAAGACAGTCTGTTTTTTGGGGGCGTCAAAGCTAGACTTTCAGAACCAAATTCCTGTCTTGGTTAGTGATGTCAAGAGATATCTCATGGATGAATTTGTAATGTGGAGTACAGATTACACAGTCTTTTTTCTTTCTTCCTTCTGGTGTGAGTCCATGAGCTCTTTTTAAGAGACTATTTTTTCTCTTTATTTTACTAAAAATGAGGAGCTCCACTAGCATGGCACAGCCCCTGTTAAATAGCTGTGTTTTAACTAAATTTACACAACTTTTGTGACACAGTAGATAGCCTTCAATACCATCCAAAGAAATATTAGGACTATCAAATGTATTTCACAAGTAATTAATCTCTAATGTTCACTTTTATTAGACAAATAACAATGCTTCAAAAAAGAAATCAGAGCTTCACAGAAGAGATGAACAGACACATTTGTTGGAATTGGTTTTCAAGAGATATCCCAATCATAAACTTTATAAAAATGGGAAGTAAAACCTCACATTAGTTAAAAACAATTGAGGTTTCCAATCTTGCTGTCTTTCATTTTTCCTTCTCTCTCAAATCTTTTTTTTTTGTTTGTTATTGGCATTAAAAAAACTCTATTTCTTCATACTGAGTGCAATGTTTAATTTATTATCCTTTGAATTTAATTCTTTTCTGGAATTGTCATCATATTCAGGAGTTGAAGAGAACACCACTTGTACTTAATACCCAATCATAAACTCACTTTCTAAAGTAAACATTACTGACATATTATTATGCATTATGTTCTTTACAGCTGCTAGCTGGCCAAGAATTTTTACAGCTGCATTATCTGTCTGGCAAAGAAATAGAAATTATATTTCACCTTGGATTAATATTTCATTTTTCTCTTTGAATCCTGCCACACCATACCCTCTGTTTAGTTAAGAGTGATGACGCCTCGTTTGAAGGTGTTTTTTGCTTTATGTACTGGTCTTGCAGAACCCTGTGATACAGGTTCAAATAAGATATATAAACCCTCTTTCTTTTCTATTTAACCAGTGAAACATGTTAACATACATGCACCACACACACACTTGTAGATTCACAGTGTCATGACTGCCTTTATGGCTAGTTAAAATAATTTCAATATTTTTACAAATCCAGAAAGTCAAAATGATACTTATGAATATTTTCTATATTTCTGTGATAAATTAGGAGCTTTAGATTTTTCTTTCAATCCTAACATGCATGAAACATTAATAGATGAATAGAGAATTAGAAAAGTGGGTCATCATTCAGGCTTTTTCTCTATTCACAATAAATTATTTTTTCAGTGTTCTCTAACCCAGAGAAAATAAGATTTTAGAGCAAGGCCCCAAATAACTAAAAAGATCTTTTCATAGCTGAAAAGAAAGCAAGTTTCCTAAAAAATAAGACTAAAGCTCCGAGGCTGCTGAAAGGAGATGACAACTCAGTGGGAGGTTTACCATTGATTTAAGAGAGCTCAAGGGATGTAAGCCTGGAGAGATTTTTAGATACGAATATATTATCTTCAGAATTCATATGGGTAAGACAAGACAGCAAAAGATTAGTGCTCACTAATATAAGCCGTCTAGAGTAGGCTGAAAATAAAGTTTTAAAAGTTCCTAAAATGTCATTATCATCACTAAGTGAATGTGTTTCACTTGCTCTTCAAGTTTATTTTGATTACGATGCTAACAAGCTGTTAGTCGCAGGAAACTTTCAAAACCTCATAGTATAGCAATCTCAAAAGCAGCACTTGTAAGTCAGCTGAAAAAGCTGGAGAAAGTAGAACCGGATAGACAGGCTAACCATAACTAGAAAATCTGGGAACACTCCCTAGTTCCAGAGACCAGATGAATGCTCTCGCTAATTTAAATCAGGTGAAAAGGTTAGTGTGCACTGTGTCCTGCTTTATACTGAAAAGAAACTGAGAATGACATAGCAGAGGGAAGGTAAATCTATATGCAGCAGGTAAGCAACCAAGAATGGGTAACAACAAGTCAGTTTGTGCTGTGGCTATACAAGGGTTGGCTATCTACGACTGTGACCTAAGAGGCATGTAAAGCACAGTACCATAGACATAAAATTTATTCAGGACTGTAAATAAGTAGCTATAATTTCTGACTACTTTCAATGATCAGTATGATGTTCCATTAATTCAGCAGCTTTACTTATGACTCCACAGAGTTTTGGTATAGATAACACAGTCTTACCTATAGATAGCAATTGCAAAAACTTCAGCAAGTCAGGCAATGATTGAATAAACTTTGCTTAACACCTTACTAAATAAATAGTAGCACAACTCCTTAAACATATAAGCAGCATTCCACAACTCAGTGGAAGGAATAAACAATATACTGCCTTACTATGCTACACAAGATGGTGTTTCTCCATGATGAGCTGAGTTTCCAGGACGCACTAATTAGAGGATGGAGCTCAATGGAGCAGCATTCTGCATCTGTATAGCATGCACACCTCCGTGACCATGTTTTCTGGTCCTTATGTTGATACTGCAGGACGTACAAAGAACATTTACAGAATACAAACGGGATAGAAGAAAACATAAAATTGAATATTTTCCTTTCTTTTCTGTATAAGCCAGTCCATTCAGAATTATTTGACTTGTTCAGTTACAATAATGTAGTCCAGAGATTAGCAGAAAAGCTGAAATCAGAAAGCTGGCTATGTGTGCTGAATCACTATTAAACTGGATGTATCAGAGACTGGATATATGATAGAAGCAAAAGAATTGAAGTGCAGCACAAAAATATTTTGGAGAACTTGTATCACTGTAAAAAAAAGGGGGGAGGATTTGCATCTGTTTGGTGCTTAGAGCTTTCTGTCTGATTAGAATAGGTAAATATGGGATTTATGTCTTTGGTAATGGCTCCAATTCACAGTGGTTTTGGAGTTTTTCTGTTGGCCTGGCACCATTGCATAATATACAGATATAAAATATATGGGAGAACTGGATGCTTGTAAGCTTACAAGATACCTGTAAACCTTGTAGGTATAATATGCTTCATGATGATGCTAGCACACAATTCCCATGTAACACACTGAAAGCCAGGCTTGTGTCTCCTAATCTCCACACATAACTTTTTATCAGTAACCCACCCCATTTTTTAATACTAAAGTCTTCGTGAAAGTCCACATCTGCCTCTTTACAGACTCCCCCAGAACACGACGATTCATTCAGGCTAATTACTTCTTTCACACAAACTTTGACTTGAATACAGTTGAAAACCGTGACACGCTATTCAATTATATTTCATATCCAAATTAAATGTCAATTAAGGTTTAAAAACATATGTAAATATTCCTCTCCCTTACACAGATTTCTTTTTCTCTGATTGTCCCTGCCCGGTCACGGGCCCCTCGGCCCCGGCCCCGGCCCCAGGGAGGTGCCCGGCGCTGGCGCTGCCCCGGCTGCCTCGGGGCGGGGGGACAGGCCCTGGCGGCCAGGCCCGGCCCGGCACCGCCGCAGCCCCCCAACACCAGCCCCGAGGAGCCCCCGGCCCCCGCGGCGCCCTGGCAGTAACCGCGGAGGCACCGCGAGCGCAGGCCCGAGCCCAACGGCAGCCCGCGGGCGCGGCGGGCGCAGGCCGCGGGCGGGGCGGGCGGGGCGGGGCCGGGCCCGGCGCGGCGCGGCGGGGCTGCGCGTTCCCGCAGGGCCCTGGCGGGGCCCGGCCCGGCCGCGGCCTGCGCCCAGTCGTGCTTCCAGCTGCAGAAAGGTGAGGGACTAAGGAAACCCCCTGGCAGGGATATTTCATTTCTAATAGATAAGCGGTTATGGGAAGATGTTATCCTGGCTTCCTCAGCAACAGACATTTGGGCAAAATCTGATCAGTAGCAGCCAACCATCGGATTTTTCTTTCTTGTGCTGAAATGCTGATTTGGTTATCAGAGTTTCAACTACAACACAGCAGAATGGCAACAAAATTTGATCTGTAATGTTTGAGTAGTGGGGAAGCATTATGCTGATTTTTGTCTGTCATTTTCCTAGAAATGAATAAGTGATTATGAGGAATCGGGTGCCACTTCTTTTGCTGTTTTTTGAAAGTAATAAAATAATTTGGTATCTCTTTTTTTCCTTAAGAAAGTAAATGTATTGATGAATCGCTTCAAACAATGCTAATCAACAGCGTGAGAAATTCACAGGAAAGGACGTTGACAGGAGAGGTACTATTACTAATTTATTTGTCTTTTTATGGTTCAGTTGGAGGAATGTCTTAGGGAGTACAGCACGTCAGTGTTGTCAGACGTTACATGGTAGCTGTCAGAGTTTTGACTGATGTACGAGCGCTACCTGCTCATGTTTGCCCTTCCATTCTGCTGAGCGCACACAGGTAAGACAGCTTGTTGGTAATTTTTATTTAATGCTTTCAGTATCTGTAGCTGCTCTTTTATTGAAAATTCTGACAATGAGAGATTCCACTCACCAAAATTTCCAAGATTTCCACTGCAAGCAATTCACCACTTAAACAAGGTCTTCCTCTGGGATTAGAACACTCTTCACATTCTTTTTCTGATATCGTATGATTTCAGGGTAACTCTTTAGTTTTTAATTTTTTAAGGTCCTCTGAAAAGCTAGCAGTAAAGCAATAAAAGGAGATTAAGGGTGCAAATGGCATTGCACTTGTCCAGAGAGTTGTCTTTTTCTTTTCAATAGAGTTTTTCTGTCATAAACATGTCTTAAATCTCACTTTATCCAAAAAAGCACATCCCATTTTGAAGACTCCTGTGCAGTAAATAACTGTAACTATGTGTCCAGGGGGTTGTGACCATGATACAGACTGTGATCATCTCAAGCTACACGGTCTGAATTCATACATCAACATTTTCTTGGTACAGAATAGGCACTAATTTTACTGTACAAAATCAGATGAAACTTTAAACATAAATTATGAAACAGCAAGATCTATTTTTTCAATGCAAAGTAGCAAGAAGGAAGAACAAGAACCCTTTTTGAAGAAAACAGATAAAAAAAGTCTTATGCAGGGAAGCCCAACTAGCTTGATGGCTGACCAGTTCAAGTTTTGAGCTGTAGTGTATCTGTTCCGGGGAATGAATGCATTATGTTCCTGAATGCTGAAGAAAAGCATGTTCAACATTTAGAAAGTAATTTCAGACACCAAATATTACAGAAAGATTTCAGCTTATTATCTCGACTATTTTGTCAGTATTGTCAGCATTATGAACCCTAGGCCTTAGAGGAAACATCCATATCTTATAAAAAATTTTTAAATATTTTTCCCTAACTGTAGAGTTTAATTTGGAACAGAAATTCCCTTTTCCCTTTTTTCTTTTGCCCATTGTAGACATTTTCATTCTTTTCACCTCAGCACCTGGTTCCACTCTTAGGTTACCAAAGGCCACCGGAGCAGAGAGCAAATGAACTGCAGTGTTGACCATTCATTTCATTATCAAAAAATTATAAATGGCAGTGTTGTGCTGAATACTTTTCATTTTCTCCCAAGTCATTTGAAAAATAGTTTCTAAGATACTTTAGAAGCGAATGCTGTGTTTTTTTACTGCAGTATTGATTTTGTTATTCTGAGACCACATTAGTCTCACTGGGAGTCACTTTTCTCTCACAGGTTCTGCTGCATCTCTTCAAGGAATCATACCAGCCTTGTAGTCTCTGTGAACTCTGATGTTTCCAGGTTGATATCACCCGTGAAAATCATGCAATCACAAGAATCAAAGCTCTCTGGCAATCCCTGCAGGTAAGCAAGTAATCTTTCAAGCATGAGTAGGAACAGTGATGAAAAATGTGGGCATTTGTATACCAAGCATATGCAGCTCTACTGAAAAATTCATCCAGTCTCTGGGTTGGTTCTAATAACAGAGTAGAATGAAAATGTAAGTGGAAGCATTCATAACAAATATTAACGAGAATAAATCCCTGAATATTCAGGAAACTGGCAGAATCAGGAACCACACTAAAGTGGAAAAGACCTAATTTTATCCAGAGTTACAGCTCTCGCAGTACAGAATGGAATTTTTTATGCCATCTCCATAACCTTAATTTAGTCTTAATTTATTAGTATTTACTTAGCAGTCTGAGTTTCCTTCCTTCAGGTATAAAAAAGCAAAGTATTGGTATTATACTTTCCAGGGCATAATTTGGTCTTAGAATGTGTGATTCTCTCCTTTCAGCAACAATGTTTTCTTTCATTTCTTAAAACCTAGTTAAGGCACTGATTTTAATCTCTCACTATGACTGGCAGTACCTTATCCTGATCTTGGTTCACGAAAGTACCTAAGCAAGTCATTATGTTTCACTGAAGGAAATGCAACATAAGGATATGTTTAAAGTTAAGCACAAGTTGGAAAAGGATGAATCTACATGTATGCTTAAGTGCTTTGCTGAATACAGCCAACATAATGAGTACACGTAGAGGTAACAGAATCTAGGGAAAAATCCTGGCCATGCTGAAGCTGAAGCAACATTCCTAAGGGGAGCATAGCTTTACTGCAGGACTTCAAGGTGAGAGTGCAAACTGAAAGTCCATGCCTGGCAAATCTGAATGAGTTTTACGTAAGCATACCTCTTTTTTTTTTTTTTTTTTATTGTCTTTATGGTTGTAAGCTGCTATGTGCATTTTCAACTGAGTTGAAATTTAGAGTTTCATATCATTAAGGACATTAGTGTAGGGCAAAAAATGGTCTTAATTCTACTAAGTCTTTTTAAATGATCTTTTATTAACAGTGATAACAAATGCAACATATTTAGATGAAAGACTCAGATATTTCAAAATCCATTTTCATGCTGAAAAGGAGATATTAAAAACTTACCCTTAAGCAACTGTTATTACTTTCATTAAATGCATTTTTTGTAATATTCATAGGAGATGCTGACTGCACATATTTTTAGACCGAAATAGTCTGAGTGCAGCACAAGTGTGCTGCTGTTAGTGTATCCCCAGTTTCCTGTATCTGTCTCAGATGTGCTTGAGTTTTTACTGGAGGATCAACCATTCTTTGTTGGTTGAACCTTTGTTTTATGGTTCAGTCACTTTCTCACCCTTTTTTACTTTGAGACATTAAGATCTCCAGATAACTACAATGTCCACAGAACCACAGAATTTGTTTAAAGTAACACAGAGAACACCTCATCAGCTTAATATTTCAAGTATTCATGTTAGCCTCCATCTTCAGTTTTTCCCCTTTCTGTTCTTCTTGCTTTTATTCTTCTTGGACTGAGGAAGCAGAAATACATTGTTCTACATTATCTTTATGCAGAAATGCTTTAAACTGTTTTTAAATAATAATAATATTAAACTATAGCTAGGACATTATCAGTAAATATTCTGTATATTCTATTTTATTAGTTCCTGTGATAGCATAATGGCACTGAACAAAACATGCAATCAGACCGATCACTAAGAGGAGACTGGGCAAATGAGTTAATCCCTAATCATAGCGAAAAAAAGGCATTAGTGTCAGAAAGGGAAGTGCAAACATATATGGCATAGAAGTGATCTCTGCATGATGGTATAAGGCCAGATGTTGCCTCTTTGGGCCAGTTGGCCACTCTGTAATCTGTCAGTCGTGTGAACAATGTAGGGCTGGCAGGAGCTGTGATTCTTTTAGTCTTTTTCATCTTTATGAAATGTTCAGTCATAAGAAGAGGCTAACATATTTCATTTACCTTGATTTAAGAATATGGTGTTGCTACTGTATAGAGGATTTATACATTGGATTCATAAACCTTCCCTGTCCTTTAAATTTTTAGTATGCGTGTGTGTATTAGGCTAATGGACTGATACTTTATATCCTAGCAATCAAGTTTCATCAGAGATCTAAGTTTAGTCCCGTAGGCAGGTTGGATACTTCAAAATCACAGATCATTCCTGGTTAACAGTTGAATGTAGAAATGCAGAAATTTCTCTATATCCATAGATGCAGAGATGTAGATCCCCACTGAGCCTTATCGCCCTAGCATTTTAGATGGATGTTTATCAGTTTATAGGGTGTAAAGATATTCTAATTGTCTTGGCTTAAAAAGATTTTAGTTTAAAAAATGATATTCACAAATGAAATCTGGCTAGGATGTAATTAAATTTTCATTCTACATGGAATTTATGCGTATAGAAGATGATTCTGTGATGACTGGAAATGTTCATTTTCAAGGAAGGAAATATCTGATTAGAATCTTTTGGGTAACACTCAATCTGATTACTGCATATTGTCTCATCATGATAGCAATTTTTTCAATTCATCACTTTACGTTTGTTATGTTATTTGCATACAGTTTAAGTTGCTTTTTCAAGTCTTTGTGACAGACCATCAGGACCTCTGGCTTGCTTTCCAGAGCCTTTTATATCAGATGTGGGTGGTAATCAGGAAATGTGTGGTTTTCTTTGGCCTTTAATAATGAGTTCCTCGTTATGTGACCGTCAACACTGGTTGATTAGTATAAATGGCGAACCTGTATTGCGGCTATGAATGGACTTTATCAATAGTCAGTAAGACAATGGACCCGCATTAGACATGCAAATCCTATCACTTAAAATTGTTATGAGATAGATTGTCTTACTGCCTTGAAGATTTCACACCATCCCCTGAAGACAGCTATTTTCTTTAGTCTTGTTTATAGCTTGAGAGATCTGATCTTCTGTCATTTCCTGACTTCGCTTTTCAATGAACAGAGATTTCAAATAACAGAAAAATTGAATCAATATACTAGATTTCAAGACAAAAACATCTAAGAAGAAACAAACACAGAAAATTTAATAAAGAGCCCATAAGGATTTTCTAGAAGAAAATCAACTGCATTAATTATTTGATGAATAAGTGAGAAAAATACTTAACTGATAGCTGAAAATTTGCAAACAGGTTAGGCTGACAAAATATTAATCAATGCAAAACATCTAAAAAGATGTACAGAGACTTTTAAGAGAATCTATAAAAATCACAAAGGAAGGCTACAATGGTAGTTTTCTTTTTATAAAGTAAGTAAGAAATGGTTTCTTTCTGCTCTGGAACACAGATGTAAAAGTCCTACATTTCAGGCCAAAATCTGTGCCAAGCCTTGAAGCAATTAAATAAACTAACTTTACCAGCTTCCACATTTTGTAACCCCAAAATTCTTAAATGTGACTGGGGTTCTCCTTACAGAGTCATGGAAATGAGAGTGAGAAGGCATCTCTGGAGATCATCCAGAGCACCTCTTGCTTAAAGTGGAACTATTGCCAACTGCAGCTGGGGTGAATTCTTAGCTGCCTCTTACCTAATCTCCACTTCAGAAACTAGCCAGAGCGCTGCCTCAACTGAGCCGGAGCCCAGTCAGCTTAGACTACTTTGTGCACTTCAGCAGCACAGAAGTCAGCCTAAAACACAGCAGTCATTTTCACTCCAAAACTCATAATTAGGGTGCATTCAAAGAAGAAATACAAGATTTTTTAGCTGTCTGAACTTGTTGAATTTAAAACCACACTTGTTACCTACTAAACCATTTTCTTTTTTGTTTTGTTTTTTTAGTTCAATAGCTTTGTAATGCAAAAATCATAAACAAGCAAAGAACTAGAATCTAGGACGCTGTCTTTTGGCTTTTAGTATTAAAGATTATTTAGTCTTTGGCTTAATTCAACATAAAGCAATAAAGAACTGTCTAATCATAGAGAAATAATATACATCATTACTCTTAATGCCCATTGCCTCTACTGAATAAAAAAGACCATAGCCAATGGCAAGCATCAGAACAGGACTCCTCCATTCCACAGTGATTCTAAGTGACTTTATTGCATCTTATTTTCTCTAAAAAATCTGAGGTGAGAAATAGTCATTTTAGATCTTTGATGATGTTGAAATAAAACTACAGAAGTACTGCACATGCATTGAAATGTTCCTCGAAATAAAGTATTTCTTATCTAAAATTTGTTTTCATAACACATGATAAACATTTCATGATAAATATTTTCTGTGGAACTTTTCTTTTTGTCATCTTTAAATGTTAGCTGACACCCAATACTGGCAGGAGAAAGGTTGCTCCTATGGCAAAGGATCGGTCCTGCAGTCTGTCAGTAAGGAATGGCTTAAAGGAAACTTTAACTGGGCTAGCAAAGTGCTCCAGGAAAGCTGCAAATACAGCAGGTGAAAATCTGACTGTGATGATTGAAATCCACTTGTTCTCAGTTGGCAGCTGATCACCAAGGCTTTGGAGCTGGATAGAAACCTCAGTCTCCTGACTTACGGCCTCTCTTAAAGGACAAGTTTGTCTTTATTTGAGCTCAAATGTTAGCAATGTCTTCCTGTGCTTCTTTCAGTTACGTTTGCTTCCAATATGGGAAATGGACCTGCTGCTCAGGGCAGAAGCCTTTAAAAAAAATGGCTAGGACATGTTAGGAAAAAAATCTCTTCTGTTTGATTATTTGATTGATTGTTTTGCCACAATGAATAGTTTGAATTTACCAGCTCATTTGAAACGCTTTAGAATACTTGCAGCTTGTTTGTGTAGTGCTGAATAAACTGACCTGATAGACATACAACTCACTCACAACATACTTTTCTTTTAACACAATGATTAACCCTGTCAGGATGCACCATGCATATGCTTGTTTGCTACAATGCTAAAAATGCTCAAATAAAAGCAGAGGAATATTGCATTATGCTGTAAAAGCAGCAGATCTTGTCTGGAAATTTTGGCAAAGAACTCATCTATTGACCTCAAGAAGTGGCAAGATCTCAGTTCCAGCACAAAGCAAAGGAGTATCTATTTAAATTCCTGTTTCAGCACCAAGGCAAAACCAGAAGTTTTCAGGTAGATTTCCTATCATGTTCTAGTGCACAAAGCCTTTTGTCTGACTAGCCACAGCAATTTATGTTACTGCTGGCAAGCTGATTTGAAGACCAAGATGTGAATCTTAATAGAATAAGGAATAAAAAAGCAATAAATCTAAGAGGGCTAGCACGTAGACTAGTCTTTACCTATCATTTATGAAGTGCATCTTCAGAGGAGCACATTCACATTAGTTCAAGGATTTGTTCTACTTATTTTTTCCTTCAAGATATGAGTGTATTGTGGTCACTGTAGGGAAAAATCCTAATATTTGTAGTGCATGTAGCTTTCTCTCTGAGCCTCTCCCTGCCTTCCACAATATTTATAGATTATTGGCTCTTTTTCTTTTAAGATAAATAAATTGTCAGCTCAGATCTTTGTTCTAAAACTGCAGCTGGTGTGGTTGTTGTGATTTTTGCATATCAGCACCGTCCTGTATTGATGGTATTTTTAAAAATTCTTATTGGTATATGTTGATTGGGAATATGCTGCTTGATTCCTTTTCCAAGAATGTACAGTAGCAAGCACTGCCAGGAATGCCATAGGCAAGAGTGCAGCAGAACTAGGAACTTCCGAGGAGAACTGTATTAAGGCAATTCTCTTCCATTTGCACCATGAAACTAAAATTCAGAGAAGGCCATCTAAAATAATCAAAGGATTGAGAAATGAGATCTGTAAGCAATGTTAAGAAAGAAAAACATGCGTGCTCTTCAGAAAAGCTGATTGAGTGGGAGGACAGGGAATGTGAAAGCATTTTACATAGAAACAGTGCATATGAATAGATATTCTAAGAGGAAAGATCTTGATTTCATTAACTATAGCTAACAACAAAGGAAATAAGAGGCCAAAGTCTGCAGAGCTACTCAGGTGGTGCTATTAAAAGTAGAATTTTGTTCAATGTATGCAATATGGAATAGAATGATAGCTTATAACATGTAAAATAAAATACTAATAATTATTTTATGTATATATGTGCAAATATACATCTATATAAATATGTATATACATATATATAGAAAATCTTACATTTTGAATTCCTAGGATTGCATTTTTATTATATTTTTAGCATTGCATGAAATGTATTTCTTCCAGAAAAAAAATTCTTTCTGTCTTCTCCACATATTTTTGTTTATATAAAAATTTGTCTTGTCATTACTCGTGAATATTTCAAAAATTTCTTTCTTTATTCTATTAATATTACCCATGGAAAAATACTTTTTAATTTGTTAAAGCTTGTAAATTGTTTTGAGATGTGAAGGGAATATGCATAATAAGCATTTGGTAATATTATTAACGTAGAATGGTAAAGTCTGTATAACTTAATGGTAGGTTAATCCCAGAGTTTATGCATTTTGATATCATTTTCTCCACTACATTTGGTGCAGTTTGATGTCATCTTAATATGTCAGATTAACATTTGACCAGCAACCCCTTTTCAATGTATACAGTTTTTATTAAAAGAGGAAAAGACAAATCTTAAATGTACAATTTTGATATGGTAGGTTAGCTTTTACAATGTTTTATGATGTCCATAATTTAAACTGCAGAATAAATCTACCGGTTACAAATTTGAACTCATTTTTAGTTTGTTTCTTTTCAATGGCTTGTGATTGGCTGTGATTTTTATGAAATTTATTCAACTAAGAAGTTGCTGCGCATTGTTTATAGCTCATGGATGGTTCATAAACACTTTCCTAGATCTATTTCATATCTCAGATTTCAGCATCGATCGGACATGTGTATGATAACTTACATTATGATGCCATGAATAAAAGTTCCATTGACTTAACTGGGGCCAGAATCTTTGCTCTCTATGAGTATCTCCGAATGTTATCTGAAATTAAGCTGTTACTTCCCATATGCACATCAAGAAATAAAATTGATATCCTCTAATAAAAATCAGATGGGTGGTCCTAGGATATAAGTGGAGTCACTTCAGAATCCCCAAATGACAATCAGCTATCTACGTTGTACATACTAGAATTAGAAACGCGAAGGAGTTGTACAGAAGAAAGAAATTCAGTATTTTATGTGAGTAGAACCATATAAATCACTGTAAGAATACATATGGAACTTTTGTAGATATTTGCTTGGCCTGCTTCCAGTATTTTAGCTCATGTTGCCTAAAAGGATTTGAACTGGTTTAGAAAAAATATCCAAAGCTGGTTCTTTATGTAAATTTCCTATTGGAAGAGAGTATAAAGTAGTGACAGCATTGTTTGTCAATGTCCTCCAGTGATTGTTAGCAATGCATTCTTGCACATATTGTTTCAGACAAAAAATTAGTATTTTGCATTAGCAGAAGATAATTAGGCAATAAGATATAAAAGAGAGTAGGGTTATCATGAGATAAACACACACATGGGGTGTTATGAGGCACAGCCAAGTATCTGCAATCCCTCCAGGGTATGATTATCTCGTGATAACCGCACACCCTGGAGTTGCCTTATTGCTATTATAAAATATCTTTATTATAGGAAGAAATGCGCATTTTTGTGCTGAAAGAAGACGAAGGTGGCAATTTAGAATGCTGAACAGCAGTTTCAGCTGAGCTGTGTGGTTTACATAGATTAATCTATCCCATTGGAATGTTTTCTCAGCCAAAAAAATGTTCCCTAAATCCAAGCAGTCATAATCTGTAGTGATGTGCAGCTATTTGGAGTATTTGAGAAATTCCCTCCTCGGTTCTTAGGCTGTTCATTTGACTGCAAGGTATGCACATAGCAATATGAAGAGACGGAGAAGTGTTAAGAGGATGGTGAACATTCTGAATGTTTGATAATATTTCTAAAATCTGGATTCTTCCTTTTTACTTTTATGCAAAGTCTGTGTAAACTCTGGAAAGCCTCAGAGAGTTGAATAATGCATCTAAAGCTAATTGAAAACTATCAGGAGAGAGAAGTTACAAGATACAAACAATGTCAATAGCACTTTGAAAGCTGGGAAACTGATGAGCCAGAGAAAAGGGAGAAGTCCATTCCAAGCAGCATGGTGGTTTTTCTACCAAGCATAGAGAGGTGATGTAGTAAAAGGTAAAGGCAGCTGGATAAATAGAGACAGGCTTCTATGTACTAAATTGGAGCTTTGCCACTGTCTTCTCTGAACCAAGATTTTTACCAAGAGAACACTTAGTATCAGTCCTACACTTATACACATAATAGCTTTGTCCCCATGAAGGCCCCTCTGAGTTTACAGTCTTGCTGCGTCTCTTTGTGGACACCTCTTGAGAACTGAAACGACTTGGTCAGGCTCACAGTGGATGTAAACTTTTTTGAAAAATGAGCATAAAGGAAACAAGTCTTGTCTCTAAAAATACATCTGGAAATGCTTTTTTAGTCCTAGATTACTCATCAACAATTATTCTTAAAGATCTCTTTTCATTCTGTCATTCCATTATGGAAGCCATTGTCATATTCCAGAAGGAAATGAAGGAAATTCAGGCAATATTCTGTTTTTGTAAGTTTCTATTATTATTGAACAAATCTTAGGAAGAAATCAGCATTGAAATAGCTTATAAATTGTGTGTTAAAATATAATCAATGTTTGTATTCATGTTTGGGCATAAAAACCCACAAAGAAAGCCTAGTAGAATTTATTTCTGCTTAGAAACTTGTACTGTGGCCTTCAAAATGTGTCAGCTTTAATTTAAGATTGGTGTTTAATATGGAATATGGAGATCAATGCAATTGATTTGATTGAATAAAAAAGTCCTTGTAAGGATATATGGTGCACATTTTTAAATGCAACAAGCCCAATAATTGGTTTAAATGTAAAAATAAATTGTGTCTAGAGATATCTATCCCAGCTAGGGGTGATGCTTTATTGGTTTTTGCATTTCACTAACTGATGTGCTTTCATGTAAAATCAATATTGTGCAGTCAAATATATTTTGCTTTGTTATGTAGTAGGTTCAGTTAGCTAAAATATAATTTTAAACATAGGATACCAAATCTTGATTTTACAGTAAACCTGCTGTGAAAAAAATGAAGGGAAAATTTAAAGAGACACTTTTAGCTTCCTAAATATTCTATAGTCCTTTGCATAATGTATAGATTTTTCATGTGCTTCTCTAGCATTTTAGTTTGCTAACTCTCAGCCTTTTAATTAAGTCTCTAGCCATTCCTCTGGAAGTAATTGCCATCTGTGGAATATTAGACACCATTTTAAGTGATGCATACATACCTGCTTAGCAGAGC
This sequence comes from Apteryx mantelli, assembly GCF_036417845.1. Lineage (NCBI taxonomy): Eukaryota > Metazoa > Chordata > Aves > Apterygiformes > Apterygidae > Apteryx > Apteryx mantelli. The sequence continues at coordinate 56,111,459 of NC_089981.1, forward strand.
CATGTAAAACTACACAGAATACTTTCTACCTATACTGATGCACTTGCCTTCAATTTTTTCATTATCATGAGGAGAAAATTTGTTTTTCCATTTGGTCAATTTTGACACTTTTAATACAAGTTGAAAGGCAGTTTTTGTAGGAAAAAACACAACACATGCAGCTTTTATTTTCTTGGAATTATAATGTCTTCCTCATAATGGAATTTAGCATATCACACTTTATCTCATTTTGAAAGTTACCTAAATGATCAGGTAAACTCAGTCACTACAGAATATCTCAGCAAAGACAGAACGCTGGACAAGCGAATTCAAATGGATATAATCAATTCAAAAGGGTACAGTCAATACAATTAGGTTAAAATGGCAGTAAATATTGGCCATTTTCTGAAAATTTGTACATATCTAATCATTAAGCAGAACAGAATTTTGAAAAAGCTATTAATATCCAAAAAGGAAATTTTATTTCAAAGATTTATTTCAGTGTTCTTTCATAATGTACAGATTATAGAAGGCCATGAAGAAAAGGCATTTTTGCATGTGCTATGCTAGGGAAACAAACTTTTAATGTCACATGTCTCCAAGCCCCAAATTACAGTGTTCCATTTTGTTCTTATTTTCCTTACTGCATGATGCTGACTACACAGATGGAGTTTGCTTTTCCATTCCTTCTTCCTCTCTCTGTGGTCTTGAGGAAGTAGGTACAATTTGGTGGTGCACTTTGCAAAGCTATAATTATTGTAGAAATTGTACATTTTCATGTAAAAAGAGTAGTTTCTGTGCTATAAAGTTTTGCATGCAGAAAATTTTTGTTTCTAAGTATTGCTTTGAACTCTACAATTCTGAAACACTCAAAAGGTTAAAAAATAATAGATATAGAAAGTAAATATACATGCAGTTTATTGAATTCAACAGAGCAGAGAATTTTTCTGGACTAGTGATTTCATTGACCAGTTTTACACTTTTTAGTCATGCCTTAAAACAATTGAGCACATGCCATAAACATCGAGTCACTAGAAAATGAAATCTGCTGAACCGTTCAAAACCTAACTGAACTAATATGTTAGAATATTACAGCTTCAGAATGTGTGCAGTGAATTCTAAGCCAGCTTGCATGCCATTTTGGTCAAGAAGGTTTTGAAAGACATTTGCATAAAGATACACACTTTTTCAAGCCAAAGATTAATAGAACACAGAATGCTATTTGCAGAAAGACTTTGCTAAAGAAGAAGATAATTTCAGGAGAAATAGGCCTGAATCTGTTTGAATCAAATCTTTAACAATGTTTAGGCATATTTGGATAGGGATGCATTATTTGGCTGTTTATTCCATTCAAGATGGGTGAGATGTACAATTAATTTTCTTCACATGTATAATACTGTCTTCATAGTCAAGTTACAATTTTCACTCTTGTTTTAGTTTGCAGGTGACAAACTGAGACACTAAGTAGAAGACCTAGATTGATGTGGACAATGGTAACTAGACACAAGAATATTTGAATAGATGCCATGAGAAAGAGAAAGCACTGCAAATTACAGGACTGGCTCTAAAAAATAACCTTTTTCAAAGTGTTATAGAATAGCATTCAAGGGGAAGATTTCCCCAGAGAATTGAGACTTCTGGAGTAACTTCTTAAAACCAGCAGGGCAATGAAATTTGTAGGGCTCTATGGGAAAGCTAATCACTAAGAGGAAGAACAATGAACCAATGAGGGAATTTTAAAAGTCATTTTCTTTTGTGTTTTGTTTTCCTTTATTCAACTGGCTTCCCTTTGTTTGAGGTCCATTAAGTTATATGTTTATACAGTGCCTACTATAATGGGCATTATTCCGGGGGGGGGTTAAGGCACTACTATAGTATAAATAATAATTTTAATAATGTGTTTGAAGTGAGGCCCACACTGCATATTTTTCATATATCATAATGTCATTATTGTAAAACCACAAAAAAAAATCTTTCCAGATGAAATTCTGTAGAGATTGTTTAACTATCACACCCAGGCAGTGGAAAAGGCAGCAGCAAAGGAATGCTGCATTAAGGAGTATCTCTTATCACCCACACATGACATCAGTTGTTGATACCGGCAGCCTCCACATCTCCCTCAGCAACTGCATTCCACAGACAACAGATCAAAAAATATACTGGCCATAACACACGAATTTTACTTGTGTTCTAACATGAAACAATGGCATTTTTAGCAATGACCTATTGGTTTTCTTTGTTCAACGCTTTGTGCATTTATAGTGTAAGAAGCAGGTCAACTAAGGTTAAAGGGCAAGCAAGATGAACAGGTCATATTTAATGTGTTGCAAAGTCTTCTGGCTGGTGGATTAGCTCACAGGAGTTCAGCTGATTCTTGGAGTCTGGAAACAACCTGTGAGACAAGTTTTTCACAAAGAAAGATGAAGCCAGGACAGCATCAGTGAGCTGAATCTATCATGGCAGCAAAGCCCTGCATTCATCTCAGCTTCCCACGCTGAAGCTCTGTTTTGTTATTCCTAGAAACATTGGTACTAGGGAAAGGAGAGGTATTTTTCAGTTAAATGTACATTCTTTCAGATACTTATACCATATGTTTTTGGGGGGAGAATGAATGGGCAGAGGAGAACTGACTTCAAAATACTTCTATCTAGAAAAGTTGCTGAAGTATAAATGTGCGAAGAAATAATTCCAATTATATTAAAAAATTCAGAGAGATTTAAGAGAATGTCTTCCAATTTTGGCACTATTTCTTCCTCTTGCCCTTTTTGTTCACAGCACAAAACTAGAAGCCTTCTAAGTCACTGAATCCACCTCTTTACTAGTGCAGAAGGTACATCATTAAGCCCGCTTCAGAAATTTAATAAGCTTCCTAAGAACAGTCTGCTCTGTTCTCCCACAGGAAGATGGTTCCAGAACGTCACTGTTCTGACAGCTAGAAACCTTCTTCTATTTTTTAGTCTAAAAGGATTTAGGCATCAGCACCTGTTCTTGCATGAGCATTGCATGAGCATTGTCCATTTTAATGGTTCTTTTCCTTCATTAATAGGTATGCCCTGATCTATTTGTAGACAGCAATCACATTTCCTCAAAAGCCATGCTGAAAAGTCTGCTCTCATGAAATAGGCTTTCCATTTCCCTGATCATCTTTGTGTCTTCTTCAACTTGACAAATATCTTGCAGTGCAGGATGATTTAATATATTTTACTGAAGATGAGGTCTACTGTATTCTCTTTGTCTAGAACGTAAGTGACCTTTTTAGATTATCCTGACAGAATCTAGCTTTGGTAAACCCATGTTGCATTTTAACTTACTCTTTATTTCCACATTTTTATCTTTTCCTTCAAAATCTTTCATAAAATCTTGCTGACTGCCAAAGTCAGACTTAAAAGTTTATAATTGCTTCCGTCTTTTTCCCATTCTTAAATACAATCACATTTGCTATTTCCTGTCAAATAGTATCATACTTGTTAGTTTTGTTTTAAAAATATCAGACTTGTAACTTCACACACAGTTCTTTATGAAGTCTGAGACAGAGATGATCTGCTTCTCCTCAACAACATGAGCACGTGAAGTTCCAATGAGAGGAATGAGAATTCATCAGAGCAAAGATTGCCTCTTACTGTGTCAACCTACAGCACATTGCAAAAGGGCGTCTGAGTCAAGTTATGGCCTCTGGTCAGTACTTTAATACTAACAGTGAGGTATTTTTTCCACCAGAAGGATACACCAGAATTTGATGCCACCAATATGCTTTCATAGGTATATATTGAACAGAAGGAATGATGGCACACAGAGGTAAATATTTTGTGATATATGAAGGTGAAATGTAGATCTGATACCCAAAAATGCAAGTCACTATATTGAACTAATCAGATACACAGTAATTCAGGAACTATTCAGAATTTTTTTTTATCCATCTACTTACAGTAAAGGGGTTTTGTGAGAGGTAATTATGGTAAATATAAGATAATGGCTAATTTTCAGAACAGACCACCAACCACTGGATGCTTTCCCCTTTCAGCAGTAGAAAAAATGCAGACACTGACTGGGCAGGAGGAATATGATTCTAAAATTGTCTTTCTGCTTTTCACATATTTTTGTGTATAGATATCCTGGCTATACTTGTCTAGTGGGTTTGCAGAATTAAAGAATGTGTTATCTTTTTAAAGGGAGATGGTTGTTGTAATGGCTAAGTACTAATTGATCTAGCTGGTTGAATGGAAGGATTCCTCAGGACTGTTGATCTAAGGAGGAGAGTTTCCTTTTCTGATTCTTTTAGCCAGGAAAAATCCCCTTGAGTATATTCAGGTCTCAGGGGGAATACTACTAAGAAAGTTGAGAAAGGCATAATAGTTTGTAAATGAGGATTTAAAATGTCAAAACACAGTTTAGTTTTCAAAGGCAATGAGCTCAATATATCCGTGGTGAAACTCTGATGATGTTACTGGTGGTGCATCAGGGAGAAATTTAGTGCAGTGAAATGCAATAGGATAAAGAAGTTCACAAACAGTAATTTCATCATATCATTGAAAGAGAGTCTGACTTAGTCTAACAATGGAGGCTGACTTATTCCAATCACACAGGTATGTTTGTCATATATTTTCCTTGTGAAAAATAAAATATATTTTTTAAATGTAAGTGGCCTAATTTTGCCTTTGCTTGTTGTCCTGCTATACTGTGATATATCCTGTTTTACAAGAAGTGCTGCTTCATAACCTATCCAGTTAGGCTTTGGGTTTTCAAATCCTCTAGGTACACAGCTTCTAAGTAATAATTTTTCCTAATACATCTAGAGAAGAAAAAATTTCCATGGACTTTGATGCCTTTATTGTTGTTTCTTTAGGTGAAAATAAAGTCAGTGGTAATTCTTAGTGCTATACAACTATAAATCACATTTACTAGAAAATTTGTTATTCTAAATAAGCCTATGGAAGGCAACTTTGCTGGCATATTGACAAAGGAATTTATATGGGAGTGATTTCTAATTAATAAGATATTTTATATTTTATTTATATATGATAGGTTTTCAACAGTCACCATCTGTTTATGGGTTATGTATTCAGTATTCAGAACTGATCATTTCAACCATTTTGCTGTACATCACATGCTAAGTTTCCAATTAACAAATATAATTGACAAAGTTAATAAACAAATGGAATAGATGACTTGACCCAAAATAAAATTAGGTTTGATATATTATTATACAATATACTGCTTGTTTATTTAAGATAAAAATAATTACCTTACATGTAGAATTGTATTTTAAAGACAGAATGAATAAAGCAAAAATGCACAAGTGAGCTACTTAAAGCAAATATACATTTGACTATATGAAACTCCAACTGTAATTAGGATGGGATTTTCCAGTCATATCAATAGAAAGAACACAATGTTACATAGTGGTTGGCCACTTTTATTTTAGAAATTTCCCTTCTCCCTAGCACTGATCTGTAGAGTGCTCTGATCAATGTAGCTAAATGACAATTATAAGGAAAATAAAACTTTATCTGCTTTTATCAAAGCAGCAAAATTAATGAGAGAATCAGCAGAAAAAAAGCAAAGAACATTTCCTCAACACCTCCACTTATCTGCTTTAATAGGGATATTTGCAGTAACGCTGACTATATGAAGAACACCATTTTCTTGACTGGTAGTCTATATGACTAGATATCTCTACACTTGGGAGTCATAAGATTGATCTAAATCAGAGTGAGAACAAGCAAATCCCCAGCTGTGCTTTTCCTTGCCTTACTGCCTCTGCTGTTAGTTGGCCTGTCTTGCTCCAGGAAAAATCTGCTTTAAAATGTGCTTTGTTCCCATCTGGATTTTGAGCTAAGAGTTAGAAGTGGGCAGGAAGAGGTCCAGGTTTTGGCTCTAAACTTTTATATTGCCCCCGCCATTGCCTCCAGTATACAGTTATTCCAAGTTAATGGCTCTACCACTATGAATATCGTTGCTCTTGTAAGGAAGAGCCACTCAGTGCTGAATTGCTCTCTCATAGACTGTTACGGTTCCCTCACTAGGTGTCAAGATGCTGGACAAAATGGATGCTCTAATTCACAGTGAAGGTAACAATCGCAAGACAAAATGGAAATGATAATTTGACAAAGACAGATCCCCAAACTGCAACTGGCTGTGCTGAATTTCCTCCTCTTTTCTCAGCTGTCTCCTTTTTGTTACAAGGACAAACTTTAGCGTATCCAGTCACTGTTATTTACAAATTACCTGTGGCTGATAGAGCAACAAGGGGGAAGGTGGAAAGCTCACTGTGGTTGGTGTCTGAGTGATTACAGCAATGAAAATGAGGTTTGAATGCTGCCTTTATCAATGTCACAATATGATGTTCATTTTTAAGCTGGAATACACTACAAAACTGAAATGCAAAAAAAACCCCCACATTAATGTTAGTTCAAATTTTAGAGGACATTAAGTGAATACATTAATGCACTTTAAAGGTACCATTATAATTATCATCTTGTCTGACTTCTTACACAAAAAAGACCAGACATTTTCATCCAGCTTTGCTGTAGCAAACAATAACCCACAGAGGCATTAGAGAATATCTTTTGGAAAGTCATCCATTTTGATTTAAAGACTCCAAGTGATGGAAAATTTATTGCTTCCCTTGGTAAACTGTTGTAATAGATAATTGTCCACACCATCAAAAATTGCATCTGTTTCCAGTTTGAACTTTGCTGACTTCAATTTTCAATCATTGGATGTTATGTTTCTGTCTGCTAGATGAAGTAATGCTCCAATATAAGTCCTATTTAGATAACTACAGGCCATAAACATGTGTTTTGTCTTCCTTTTAAGTTAATTTCTCTGACTATTCTGGTGAGTAAGTTTCCTTATAGGTTGATTAAATGAAAAAGTGAGTTGTAAACAAACACTACAAAATGAACCATATTGCAGTTCGACATTTGCAAATGTGCTTACCAGAGAAACAGCTCAAATGGCTAGGCTAGCCAGCTAAGAAACCCAAATCTTACCTTATGATTGGAAGTAAATTATTTCCTTGAATGTTTTCTTGAATTGTTTCCTTGAATATTATCTCACCATCATTTTATTTAATTATTTGTTTAAGGGTTGTTCCACTGTTCAGAATTGATGTTTAAATTATTATTATGTGCTGGAAAAGAAGGGGCTTGCAATATTAGTTTTGTTTTTCTTTAAACTAGGAAAGACTTATGAGTCTGCAAATAGAAAATATGTATATATACTAAATTGCATTGCTTAACTTAATGGTTTCTAATGAAAGTCTTGATGTTTCCAAGATGTAAAATCTTTAAATATATTATTATGTTTTTTGGTAACAGGGGAGGCAGAAATCATTGTGCAGATTTCTTGTATATGGTGAGGATGTCTGATCTAGGAGTCTCCCTAGATTATAAGTAAAAAATGATTCTCAAATGTGTTCTTTGCTTTTATCATGGGTTAAAGCCTTCACACAAAAAATCCAGTTCCTTCAATAAAACAAAAAGTAGAAGCGAATGTAAGAGAACGTAAGATAAAGTGTTTGAGAATAACTAACCTTTTTATTGCTCTTCTATAGAAGAGTTTAAACAGGACACAAAGGTTTCAGCAATATGATTTTTAATTTCTTCTCGTCTACTTTTAATAGACAGGATTGTTGAAGATTAATGTTTATCAGCTAATAAATTTGTAAGCATACAACTTGGCCTATTCCCATAGTACTATAACTTACATGCATTCATTAACCATGAGTCTGCTTGCCAGGTAACAAGGTCTAACTTTGTGTTCTAAAGATTTCCCCTTTCATACACTGTTAGGCTCACTAAATTTTCCACCTTTTATTTAGTGTAGTGTCAGTCCCAGCCAGCTCACCTTGCAGTTGATATTTATTACGCTGAGTAATATGATGTCGCTTAGCCCCTCTACCTGGCTTTGGTATATCAAAAAGAAAGTCAGCTCCAATCATCTCATCTGTGTTACTATTCATGGGTAAAAAGAAGTTCTAAGATGCCTTACAGAAAAGAGAGGGTTCATGGAAGGAAAGAGAACAGTCATCTTGAGGATTTATCTGTTAAGTAAAATGTATCCTAATATGAACCATATCTAATGTAAAATTGAGTATTAAGAAAGATTTTACTGGTAATATAGAAAAGGTATTCTTAATTATCAATACATTAAAAGATTTGTCTTGCTTTTTTAATCCTTTCTAAAGCTTAATAAAACCAGTAACAATCTTTTTGCAAAGAGGCAGAATTTTGGCCTGTAATTGTTGTCCTAAAGGTCAGTAACTATTATAATTTTGTGAAAACCTGGAATTTGATTTCCTTCTCAGTACTGTGTTTTTTCTAAACAGCTAGTTGGCATACAGCAGTATCCAAACCTCTGCCCAGACATGCTGGTGACAATTGGAGGACAGACTCATTCCATCCAGGAGAGATTTAGCTCTTTTTCAGAACAGGGCAGGACTGTGGACCCTATGATATGCTTAAGATCTTATAAAGAAAAGTCTTCATGATGAAGGATGGTGCTTTTTAGGCCTGAGATCTTCCTGTGAGTCTGTGCTTGGTAGGTATTTTGTAGATTAGGTGGTCATGGTTCTGTTTTGCACGTTCTAGTAGGAATCCCCTCTTCAGTCTCCTTAGATGCAGTGTACCAGCTGCTGCTGACTGTTGCTAGCAAGCTATTCCCCTGTGCTTCCTCCTCCTGCTGAGCTATCTGCCTCCAGTCATGAAAACAGATTCACTTCTTAGCAGATATATCAAATTAACTTCTGTTGCTCGTCTGAGTCATTATATAATGTAATTGTTGTTCTTTAATAAATCAGTTTGTTTTTTTCCATATAGTCACATTTTAATTCAATTCCCAGCAATGCCATCTAGATCACTACATCAAAAATGTGCATTGAGCTAAAAAAAAAAAAAAAAAAATTATAGCCATACAGTGTCTTAAATTTTCAAAATTAGGAGCCAAAACTATCCCCAGCAAAATAATTATCCACGAAGAATAGTACATAATGCAAACTTTAAAAAAGGACAGTGAGGTCAGAATTTGTTCAATCAATAAAGTCAAGATTTGTGTTTTCAGAAGTAAATGTTATAGAACTGCACATGTAATATGTGAAAAATGTTTAATTTTTACCTATAGGTATCAGAATTATATATGCTCTTGTAATTCTACATATGCAAAAAGATTTATTACAAAGGCAAATGATTATTTACATGTAAGAGAACTGCAGTTGTGTTTTTTCGCGGTTCAAATTATGCCAAATCACAAGTGAGCATTAGAGACCAAACAGAAGAATTCAGTGTAAGAACTAATTACTTTGTGACTAAATCAAGAACCTGAGTTCAGACAGAAGAACTGTTCTGCCAGGCTCAAGGGAAAGAAGGCATAAGGGATAAATCAGGCAATATTCTGCAATATCTCAGCTTCTCAAACGCTCCAGGAATTAAAAACCCTCAGTATTGCAATTCCCATTCAAAGTAATATAGCAGCATTCAATGGCTGAATTGCCACATAAATTCATATTTTGCATCATTTACTGCCAGATACCATTGTTCCCAGAATGGTGTCTTTCAAGAGATAATGCATGATATGCTAGAACATGGGGTCCCTATATATAGCAGAGTACAAGGCAGAAAATCTCTTGGTTCTGGAAAAATAATTCTTAGTGAGAATCATGCAGAGCCTTTTGAATTAGGCAGAAGCCTCAATAAGCAAATCTTCAGAAAAGAACATCTATTCTCAACCCTCCTATTAGCAATTACAACTCAAAAATACAATTTGCATGTTTGTTAGACCCAACAGAACATTTTATGATGATGTTTTCTATTGGAAAAATAGAATTTCAACAAAACCAAGACATTCTTCAGGATGTTGATTACATTTCATGTTTTTCAAAACATTTTGTAAGGTAGAAAGGTTCTATTTTGGGATTATTTAAATGAAATATATATTTTCCTTTCTTCAAATATATGCTTTAGAAAAGTCAGTTTCATCAACACAAAACATTTTCAACCAAGCTGAGAATAAATTTTGAAAAGATTATTTAATAGGAACTTTTGGTGGAAATAATAGATCATACAAAAAAAAATCAGAATTAGGAGGGTTTTCAAAATAACCAAATTTCTTCTCAAAAAGAACTCTGCATTTTAACTGGCTCTTGGTTACATGTTGAAGCTGTTAGAATTGTCCAGCAGGACTTAATATGAGTCAAAGGTAATTCTGAACATTCCCCAAACGTCTTAATTAAATGAAATATGAGTATTCAAATAAAGGTCTGGAAATCTGGAGAGCAGCAGTTTGAGCAAACGTGATAGAGCAGTAGACAAAGAAAAGATGAGGGAAATAGGGACATCAGTTTACTAAATATTTCAGGCAGATATTCATCCCTTCTTTTGCATTGTTCTGTTTTTCGTGTCCTGAATAAAATTTGGAGGGAAGGAAAAAATAAATAAATCAGGACTCAGTCTCCTTCTCCCTCTCCAGTCCCAACTACCTTGTCTTTTGACCTGGGTGTTGATGTGTAACATATTCAATTCTTTTCTTTCCTTTTCAAGATCAAAAAGGATAGAGAAATGAAGGAAACTAAGAAAATTAATTCTAGAGCGCAACCATGAAATCTGACATATTGATAATGTTCATGACCTAACACAGATCTCTTCTATGAACAATCACTAGTACTTCTGAAATTAATTTGTATGCACCATTTTAAGACACATTCTCAAACTTAGCTTTAATATCTTCTCATTCTTATGCCTTTGTACTGTGAATTATGTCTCTGTTTCCTTAACTTTTTATAGACTTACTCTAGAAGCTCTTTAAAGTGTATCCAAAGACTACTTTACTTTGACATGTGGTTTTCATGTTTTTTGTGTAATTTCCAATACATCTGATTTTTCTGATGAATACTGTGCCAAAAAACATTTTTGGAAAGTACTGTGGGCATTTGGCAGGAATCCATATATTTTTAAAGAATTGTTATCAGAGATTAGATAGCCATGAAACACAGGTAACTTTTATTATCTAGCATATAAATTTCCTTTGGTTGATGTTTCACTGCTTGCACATCCCTACTCCAAATGTTTATACAATATCATCTGAAATTATGGTTTCCGTTTACATTCAAGCTGCCAATCAAACATGATTCCACAGACAACAGTAATTAGCTGTGTTACCCAATTAGAAGAGAGTAGAAAATATCTTGTTGGCACTCACAGTAAGTAATACTTGACAGGCAGCTTGAATATAACTTGTATTTTGAAGGGTTTTATGTTAAAAAATATATTTCCAATAACTAAAGGAAGTTCTGGAGAGAAATCAGCTTTTTTTTTTTTTTTAGGTTGGAGAATTAGGAAAAAAGGACTTAACCTATTCACTGTGAATCATTCTCTACACACTGAGAAATGTCAGAATGCATTCTTACAATTATATTACAGTTATATTACCATTCTTGCCCATATGAGACTTTACAGTAATAGAGAAATCTCACCATACCCCAGAATAAGGTTTTGGAACAAATGAAATTTTGTGACTTCTTAAACATTACATGAAGCTTGATTCAAATAGATAACAAACCATGGTCAATTAATATGCTAAACTGCAGAACTCTGTATTAACACAGAAAACGCATGCACCAGAAACATGGATAACTTGCTTTCATCTGAAAATTTTGTACATAATACTGGAGACATAATTTAAGATTCTTGTAAAATAAATTGGGAGAAAAGTTACTTTTCAAATTTAAGTACAGTTGTAAGGTTTTGTTGTGAGGCTGGGTGTATCCTTACACCTTTCCCCCCTAATTCAAATCTTTTATCTGCTGAGGATTTGTTAAGTTTATTATTCTGAGACTTGTAGCCACAAGTAAATTAAATACAAGCCATTTGTGAAATGAAATTATTAATTTCCTTTTTTCTTTTTAAAGCAAGCTTTTAACCATCATAGACAAAACCTTGCAACTATAAGTGGAAGGCTGAAACACTAAAAGGCTTCAACATTATTATTTTTTAAAATCTCATACTTATTAACCATTTGAGGGAGGTTTTAGACAGGGCAGGGACTCTTACTGTGGAGTGTTTGGAGTCAGCAGTACTGAGTCATTTTTACCTCACGCCTTGTACACTGGAAAGGGGATATCACTCTCCTGCACATCACTGTGTTACTCGTGCATGCTTTACCCCAGCACATCCTGATTGGGTCTTTTCTAGTTACATCACTGGAAATTCTCATATATATGTGGGTAGTCCTAGGAGGAAACAGTAAGAAAACAAGATTTGTTGAAATACATTTGCTATTTTAGCACTGAGGGCTGCTGAAAAGTTTCTTCATATTATCAACAGAGGAGGATTTATTAAAATATTTATAAAAATATATCCCTTTAGTTAAGCAATATTATAAAAGAATATGGATTTTATTTTAACTAAAGCAGTGTAAGTAAAATCATGCTGACATTGGTATTTGTTCTTATTCTGGAATAACAGCACTGGAAAAAGGGCATTTTCTATCAGTACCATAATTTTGAGGGGAGACAGGATATTTCATCAAGTTAAGGATAATAAACAGGAAGTCAATTAGTCTCTGAAGAACAGAATGTTGTGGAAATCCTCCTTTGTGTTTTATGAACTGGTAGTCACTTGGGGGTCTAATATGCCCAGTGGGGGCCATTTAAGCATCAATGGCTTACTTGAGGATCATGAAAAGACTGCACCCTTAACATTACATTCATTTTTAATTATTATTTTTTTTCTTGTATCTACCTATCTATTCCTTTTTATTTTGAGGGTTCTACTAAGCTACTCTTAGGCTCATTGAAATCTAGCAGTGTACATAAATATGTCCCTCACTTTAAACATTTGAATAGTCTTATAGCATATATAGATAGTTGCATAGAAGGGAAGCAGTTGTTTTTTTTCCTGATATATAGTAATTTCTAATGTAATTTTTAAACTGGGGTTCTGCTTACAAGGAGACTCTCAGAAAAGCTTAAATGAATTATCTAAGCATGTGAATGTCGATCTCTTCAGTTAAAGTGCATTCAAGCCCTGCACAGAAGCAAAGCGGTCTTATTGCTAAAAAGCTACAAAAGTATTTTGATTTTTAGTGAGAACATTCACATAGAACTGTAAAGCACTTTACATAACATGCCTTACATTCACACCTTTCAGCTATTTTGGTTTAACTTTCCCAAGTTCCCCAGGTTGTATCTCAAAGTCATGTATCTCTGTGTCAGGTGCAAGTTTGTTGCTAGTTTTACAATATGATCTGACAAACCATGAAGAGAACAAAGCTTCCTTACCAGATTTTTTAAAATTCCTATTTAAAAACCCAGTTAAAACCAGAAATCCAAGCCTAACCAAGGCACTGACATCTTGATTTTCTTACTATTTTCCTTATTAGAAGTAGTTTTAATCTTTGCATTATTATAATTAGGAACAAGACTGGATTCTTTTTCAAAGGAAGAACTACTGTAATGTTTTACTTACTGCCTGGACAATGCACTATTAATTCCAATGGATTCCTTTTGACATTAAAATGGATTTGCACTGAAGGGCAAACACCACCTCCATATGCATCCAGACTGCATTACAATCTAATCCATCACATTATACATTTATAGGTGTCTACCATTGCTGGATTGCTAAAACAGTCAGCCATAAAAAAAATGTTCATATGAAAAGCTGGTTTAAATTTCATGCATTTTTACTTACAAAGTGTCTGGTTAGATGAGCATGAGTTTCTGTGACAGAAATCCTTTTGGATCATGAATATGTAAGAAGCTATGAAAATGACATGAACAGCAGTTTCTCCATTACCTTTTCTGTATTCTTCACTGCTACGTTAGTTTTAGACTCAAGTAATTTGCAAATGGCATTAAAATTCCTTTCAAAGTTTTCTGGTGTTGCATATTAGTAAATAAAATCACTATCTTATTTCTTAATGGAAAAAACATGTGCACAGCTTATTTCATAGCTGAGGACAATGATGGCTCAGTGGACAATACTGCGTCAGCTGTGAACTTACTGTACATATGAAAACTAGTCATCCTAGGATATAGTTTTAAAAGCAGTGTGAATGCATGTATGCCTACAGCTTCAATAATTTGTTAATGGAATTTCTGTGAGTGCCTCCCACTTATGCTTTAGAAAATTGACCCCTAATTGTCTGTCATAAAAATCTGCTTTGTTTATTTATTTATCTACTAATGTGAAGAGCAACAGCTTTTATGTTGAAGTACTTCCCAGTGATGGAAAATAATCCTGAACTTGGTTTCTCAGCATTTGCAACTGATTTTGCAGCAGTGTTTTCCATATGCTATAATTAGAATTAATATCTCCTCACATGAAAATAAACTGAAAGAACAAGAACTCTTACCGTGCTACAGTATTATGTAAAAAGGACATGAAAAAATATTTTAATTTATAATATATATATATATATATAAAATTTATATATATAGACTTCTGGGTTAAGATTTACTATAATATGATATACGTATAAAAATAACATATTCCAGTTTTAAAAGTGATACTTGTAAAAGATCATGCAAATATATATATATCTTACAATAATAATTTCCTGCAGTAAGCCATTAGAAAAACACATTAAATACAATATTATTAATTATTATGGAAAATGGACATGTTGCTACGTTTCACTAACTGTATTTTATTTAAATCAAGGGGACTTTTGCTCTGCAATTTCTTTGTCAATGATAGATAATATCATGATAAAATAAATGATACTTAATGTTCATATGGTGCTTTTTATCTTCAAAGTGCTTTATAGGCATTATTTGTTAATGGGATAAAAAAGGCAGATTTAACACAGCATTAATATGGACAACACACTGAATGCTTAGGTCATCCACAGAGAAGGGATGAAAGCTCCAGTTGCTGAGATTCCTAAGAAAGTTGGCACTGGTGGAAAAGTTACTTTTCTCTTTTTTGCTGATCTCCCTTCCCTTTTTTTCCTCTCATAGAAATCAAGGGATTTAGACCACAAAGTTAGCTGTGATCTATACTCCTATAAAAGTGTGCACATAGAGTTCCTGTGCTGGCATAGTGCCTCTATACTTTTTAGCTTGCCAGTCTTCCAGCTTCAGTGAATTAACATCTTCACTGATATGACAGGAAAATCCAAGCAACATAAAAATGTAGATGGATAAGTTAGCTCTTCCCCCACTCCTGGTTTTATGGGACAAAACTATGGGAGAGTCTGGCTAGTTCTCCCAACAATCTACTCTTTCCCCTTCATACTTCCCCCACTATGGCCAAGCCGTGCTCTGTAAGGAGTGGGAAGGCCACAGAGTGCTTCTTGTTGCAGATACAGTTTTCATCCTTTATGTATCATTAATGTGGAAAAGGTATCCAGAATTTTAGTGTATATTAATCCCAAACAACTGACTTACTAATTATAAACTAATGATAAAGGCATAATAAGGAAGAGAGATTAAAAAGTCAGAACAGTAGTAAAACATTTAAATTAGAGCCAGCAGTTTACAGTTTTTGAATGCTATATATTCAGGCTTCTGGTTTCCACATAGCTCAAATGTATCTAAGATCTCAGGGGCTTGTCAGATACCTGGCATTTTAGTAAGTAGGTATCAGGACTAGTGTGCATATTTTTCAGGACATTCAAAATAATGTCTTTAACATAAACTAGAACCTGTTCACTTTGAACAGCTGGAACAGGTTCTCCACATAGCAATGCAATCCATACCTCAGATATCCATTAGAAACCTTCATCAGCTTTACTGGGAGCTTTTTATAGATATTAGAGGCCAGTACACTGTCCTCATGTTCTTGAACATGTGCCTGAACACTTGGAAAAACCCAAGACATGGGTTGAATAAACTCAGTGAAGACGCTTACTTGTCAGATGCAGAAAGGGCAGATGTTTGCTTTAAAAACTTGAGGGAGGGGGTTTGATCTGGCAAAAAATAAGAATGAAAGCTTTGTATTTTTCCAAAATGTCATTATTTTCTCCAGAGAGAGCTAACAATGCTGAGATACCGAGTTTAGCTTATCTGTCTCTGTAGTACTTAATACTAAAAAGCAGAAATCTTAAAGGAGAAGATGCATCTTGCACAATAATATATTTGCTCTAGGCCCATTATTGCCAAAACAAAATAAATAGCAAAACTACCATTTACTTCATTAGGGCATGAATGTGCCTACACTTTCTACTTACTGGCACAAATTCTGTGCAGCTAGAAAAGCAGGTGTGGCTTTGCCAGATGGGAAAGGGGGAGGGTTAAGAGGGCATTCATTTTTTCATTACTCTCTGTCTTCCACCTCCCCATTCTCTCCCTCCCACCTCTCCCAGCATTTTCAAATGCCCTCTGTGCTGCATAGAATAGAACTCTCAAGCTCCTCCACAACGCTGTCCTGTCTCTGCCACGTGATGTGACATGAGAAGGCATGAAGCTCTCCATCCCATTTGAAATGGACAATCAGAAGCAGTGCTGATGAAGTACATTTTCACCACCACAGATTTTGGTCTCTTGTCATGCTATATAAGAATATATAGATGGGTCTGAAAATTCTGAATGTTATCCTACTAGGTTACATCAATACTGCACTTTGCTTAGCTGTTGTGGTGGAAATTGCAAGTGTAAACAAATAAAGCTACTATTTGCATCAGAAATGTGCAATTTTTCCCCTAAATGAGATTTCACCAGTGCAGATTCTTTGCAGTAGGAATATATGCCAATACTGTCATGGGCTGATGACTGAAATAGGTATTGGTACATCTGTAGTCTGCTTAATTATTATTTTCTCTCTAAAACCAGAGCTAGAAATGTCTCAGACAATTTCTCTTGACATGTTGCTTCCAGTTTACCTGAAAAACACAAATTTCCCTGTATGAAAATCCCATTCTAATCATTGCAAGATGATCGCTTTTTTTTTTTTTTTTTTAACAAGAATTACCATTGAATACAGTGAAGGGTAGTAAGGGCAGATGAAAGAGGGGGAAGTATAGAATACATAATGTGATGTTCTTTGAAAATAACAAGGAGAAAATCTGTGAAACACACTTGTTGTGGGCAACAGGGAAAATAACTGGGAGAAAAATTAAGTGGGAATGAAACAAACAAAAATTACTTTTTATCTCTGTTTTGAACAAAAGTTATTAAATATCCAGTAACTGAAGTAACAAAGCATGTTACAGTGTAGATGTTACCAAATTGCTGCAAACTGTTGAGTTTCTGTAACCAAGAAGCTTTTCAATATCCTCCAGTGTATACTGGTTTTCATTATGTCATGTAACCCAGCATAACTTGATGGTAGATTTTTAAAAAGCCATTTGGGGGAAGGTAACAGCAGTAAGAATACTAGAGAGCAGTGTAGCTTTAAGCATGCAACATTACTGAGGAGGCAGCAGGGAAAGAATTTCCGGGGACTGTAGATGTATAGCTTCAAATGTACATCTTGGAGCACATTAAAACGTATAAACTTGTACAGAGAGGAAAAAATTCTTTTCAGCTCAGCCAGCCAAAATGCAACAGACTGAACAGGAAAGCACTGAGATTTTTTAGAGGCATAATGTTCTTAAAAATGGCCCATGCTGTGCTAATAAAACTATTGTGACTGGGAGCTTTTGCAGTGGAAACTGA
Organism: Apteryx mantelli; assembly: GCF_036417845.1. Taxonomy (NCBI): domain Eukaryota; kingdom Metazoa; phylum Chordata; class Aves; order Apterygiformes; family Apterygidae; genus Apteryx; species Apteryx mantelli. Next base: position 56,129,031 of record NC_089981.1, read on the forward strand.
CAGATGAAGCAGAGTTAACTACTTTTTCAGACAAGCTACTACAGTAAATCATTAAAGCACACAAACAATCATCCTTCATCAGCCTGCAATTTGTTTTATAGCAATTGCAAATCGAAAACAATGTAAACAAACAAATCGACAACTAATGAACATTCCCCCACTGCTCACTGTAAATAGATCTACAACTTTAGAAGAACACTTTATCCAACACATTGTCAACTCATTGTAAACACATCTACAACTCATAAACAACTCATTACCCAGTATGTTGTCACCTCATTGCAATTAAAGTTGAATGCTAACTGTACTGTATTTTCCTGAACTGAATCAGTTCAGAAGCCTGGAAGAAAATGTCTAGATATATTAGTTCAGTAAGCTTTAGGATTTCTAAGAATATCTTCTCAATGTAATTGGAGTTTCTCTTGCAGTTTTTAATGTGAAAATTGCATCAAACCGTATCACCTTTTATTCTATTTTACATCTATGTTTATTTAGCTAGACTTCCCATTTACGTACAACAGTGTTTCTATGGAAATTTTTAAAATGTGCTAAGTACTCCCCAACAGGTTGTAAAACTCACAGGTTTCCTTGGAATTGTTTTGTTTGAACCACATTTGATAGTTCTATTTACTTAAAATTTTCTATGGCATTTGACATTTCTACTTTCTTTTTAAAGCATGATAGATACTAATTTGGCATGTTTGCTTATGAATGAACTTCAGCTGCTTTTAAAATAGCTTTGCTAATCAAAATCCATTTATCTTGAAAAACTTGAGTGAAAATTTGCTTTTTTTAGCTCACGTTTATTGCATTTCAATATTTCCATTGTAAAATTTACCCTATCTCTGTCTCTGTTTACAGTAAGAAAGCTGAGATCTAGCAATTCAGCCATGGAATCCAAAGGAATTAAAAAGCAGGAATTACATACCGTGGACAGATTACTCCATGACTTCTTCTGAGTTTAAGAGAGAATTTCACCTGCATTAGACTGCTGGTTAGAGTGCAGTTTATGAGAATTAGAAATATCTACCATTGTTTCCTTGAACTCCTCAGCAGGTCTGTATGTACACAGTCTGTTCTTTCTTCATAAAGAGTCCATAAATCCTTTGGGGCAATGACTATCTTTTTGCTCCATTTTTATATACTGCTTAGCATAGAATGATCTAATGTTCTTCAGGGCTCCAGTGGTACAAAAAATAATGAATGTAGTGGGCAAATGCATTCAGCATGGGATCACTGCATGATTATAATCACATTTTTAAGACCAAACTTTTGAGTTTGTCATAAGCACAATTCTGCTGAGCTTCTCAGCTCTCTTCAGAATCAGATATTGAATTCTGTGACAGAGTTTGGTATTAAGACTAGAGTCTGACTTATGACACTAATACACAGCAGATCACAAGCTTAAGCTTCTCCATAGTTTCACTAATTAAGATTTTTTAAAATGTCCTTTTGCAGAATGGATGTTAGCATTATCTTTTATGTTAGACTGAGATCTCTCCTTTATTTGCATTGCTCACATGTCACCTTGGCATCCAAATAACTTGCAACACATAAATTGTTCGACGAATGTAGAATACCAGAAACAAATTAAACTGCTGTGAGTGATAAGCAGAAAAGACACTGCACTCACATAACCTGGTATTTCTCACTACCCTTTTTCAGCACCTCTAGACAGTATGGGATGTTTCAGCCACTTTTGGAGTTGAGAGAAGTCCAGGACTTTTTTCCCTAAGAAAACCAGCACAGTTGCACCAGCTACTTACTAATAGCATCTGCTTATAGCAAGTCAGGCTGCTGGTATCTCAGTTTTCAATGTTGAGGTTTTCTCCTTGGAATGTCACTTGTCTCTGACAAAATACTTAAATACCAGTCTCTCAAACTTCCTCACTTTTGGGGAAAGAGGTCAGCTGGGATAGTAAAGCAAGTAGACATAAGCATCTTATATGTTCACAGCTCTGTGATATCCATCCAGTCTGATCTTAGTGTAAAAATGTTAGCTAGAACTATGTGATAGAACTATGGCAGGAGAAAGATCAGAAGTTAATAATTATATAGGTAGAGCTATCACTAATTAGAAAATACAGTCTTACTGTAATTAATAAAGTTAAAAAGGTGAAAAAGGTTGGTTGTTCTTCTTGTGCCTAAATGAGATAGGAATTTGGATGACTATAGAGTGACTGAGGCAAAATTCAGGGAAGTTAAGGATAATTTTGGATGGTCAAAGGATGACTTAGAAAGCTCTATTTATTACAGTTATGTCTTCATTCTTCAGCAGACTGAACCTGTCTATTCTGGAATTTCCAGATAGCACTGGGAGCTAAAAGGGCCTTCTCCGTCACTTTTTGGATGACTTTTTTCTGCTCAGATATGAACCATGCAAACGTAAATGTGTATTTTTTTCTTCCTAAATAGACCTAATGCTATCCTATATGAACTCTGAAGGTTATTTACTATATATGAATAGTCTGTTTGATAATACAATATGAAACTCTGAAAAAGAAAAAAAAATAGGCAAAGTATTCAATAAATATTTCTGTCCTGAATTTGGAAAGATGCTGCATGTTGTATTGGCATCTCAATATGCTAACTTAAGTACTTGTATTCCAACAGCCATGAGACATAACCCTGTCTGTTTTAGGACATCTCATGATTATAGTTTTCTGGCAAAATAGAAAGAAATGGAAACTTGCTTTTTGCAGTGAAAACTATATGCAGGGCACTATTTTTTAATCAAGTAGATCATAAAACATTGAAAATTTATCTAAGGATGTGATGTATTCTCCAAGACATAAGGTAGAGCAGGATTATATGTCTCTTTAAAATATATAATTTAACTCAGCCAGCAATTATGATCTGGATGAATGAATTCTGTAACTGTTTTTCAAAGGAGATAAGGCTAGATTTTCACAATGGTTATTTCTGGCTTGATGGCAGGTCAGACTACCCTTAGAAAATACCAAGAAACTTAGATCAGAATATAGCAAATAGCTTATGAAATTAAAAAAATAGGAGATTTGTTTTAGTCAGAAAATTGTCCAGAAATTGTGCTCTGAGATTCAAAAAGAGTTTTTCTTCTAGCAAATGTTATTTACTCATTTTATTTTTCATTTTTTTCATATATTTATTTATGTAGCAATGGATGTGTGCATTCTGTGCTTCTGGAAATCATCCCCACCAAAATATCATCACTTATCCTTTTCCAGGTTGTTCATTCTACAATAGCCTGAGGAAGGAGAGAAAGAAAACCAGAATTCTAAAATGTGTTTCTAAATGCAAAAGATTTAATAAATGCAGGGAAGTAACCTCTGGTATTCCTCTCAGAGAGGAGTTAAGTTACTGCTTTTTCATGACTCTGTCATTTTCTTTTCTCAGTAGGGTTGAACAACCCAGTGGAAGGAAATTAATCACTTATTTTAAAATTGTGCAACACTCTGAATGCATTTGTGTTTTAACTCTGCCAGTTCTATAAGCTCTGCAAATAAAGTACATTTTCTGAGGATTGCTCCACGACACTTCGGCAAAATTAACAGAAACATTATTCAACCACCAAAACATTTATACATCTACACCAAAATCCACATCAATGGAAAGTTACTCTTTGACTTCAGAAAACTTTTGATCCAGCCCCTAATATTTACCAAACTTTTACTACTATAAAAGTCTCCTTCTTGTTGCTTAAATTTGTTCTAAAGCTTTGAATTAACCGTAGTGCTTTCCTTTAGAAACAGGGTTCCTGTCTTTGGCACAGGCTTTTTCTTAATCATTTTAAGAAAAAAAGTCTCCTTGATTAAAACCTAGCTCCTTCACAATTTCTATTTGTCAAGTATGCCTATATCTCCTTTTTCTAACAGCACAGGAGGTCTAGAGCAAATCCAGAAACATTTAGGACAAATGACCTCTATTTTCCTTAACATGTCTCCAAACTGTCTCTATTGTGTCAGTTTCCTCTGAGACTTGATCTCATCAGAGACGCTGATTTATTGTGAATGTAATGTCTAAATTCTATTTTTAAGTCCCAGAATTCCAAGATTATACCAGCATTTAGCAGACAGATACTTCTTTTTTTTCCTCTAACTTATATGAAAAGGAAGACAAATATCTATGCATGTTCTTATATTGTTTTATTTATTTTAACAATTTAAAGTAACTTGTATTTTGCATAGAAAAAATATACCGATAATTTCATGAAGAACTAAGCTTATGCAGGGTCTTCATCAGCATATACAGACCTCTTGAAGGCAAAATAAATCTGCAGTAATAACTTAGTGAATACCTTATTGAGGTGGATTCTTAATGACACACATGATGCTGTGCGGCTATTAAGTCAAGGCTGAATATCTTCCTAAAATATTCCAAAAGAAATGTTAGATTTGATGCAGAAATTACTGTGTTATATGAGGGATACTGTTTCATATAAGAAATTACAGTAGATCATAGTGTTCCTTTTGATTAAAATCTTTGAGAACATGCAATTTTCATTCTCCCATACATCAGCAACAACACTGAATGTTATTGACCAAGAAGGCAGTACAAAGTAGCTGGAGTTTAGATATTCCCACTCAGCTTCTTCAGCATCTTAGGCAGAGACTGCAGATAGCCTGTTCATCAAAATGTGAAAGGAAAAGGTAGATGACAGCAATCACTATGTAATATCAGAATACAGATTTGCTAGACAGAATAAAAGGAAATCAGGCATAGAAGTCAGCCTTATTCCAGATCCAATGGACTTAAGTCATTTAGTGTGCTATCCATATAGTCACATTCTGAATGACCTTTATTTTAATTTGAAGTAAAACATTAAGGAAGAAAAAACAAGATCTCCTTAAGAGCAGAGCCTGTATCTTTCCTATTGATCTGTATCAGTTTTGTCTCACAAAATAGCTAGTGTTGTAGAGAACGGGGTGCACAGAAAAATATAATACTTAAATAGCTCCACGTTTCTATTTATCACAAATTTTGATTCATCATGTTTGCCACAGATTAGGCCCTGTCCTTGAAAAATCTCTGCTAGAGAACTGATTGTGGATAGCAAATAGAAACAGTCCAGCTGTGCTGGACATATTTTTAGCATTCATGCCAATGAAAATGAATAGATAACAACTCTGCATAGGTTGCATTGCCATACACACAGTAAATGAAGAAAAAGCTCAGGGGAATATCCCACTACTTCAGTCATCACTTCAACTTCCCATGAAATGTTTACTTCCTTCTTTCTTCCTAAAATTTCCATATTTTTCCCCTCCTTCTCCATTCTTTAAAGCTTCCATTACCTATACCTCACTTTTTGCCCTTCAGAAATTTCTACAGTGCATGTAGGAAGCAGTCTCCTCAGCTGAATGTTCACAAGCCTGGAAAACTTCTACACTGGATTTTTCTTGTTTACACAGGACATTATAGGCAGAATAGTGAGGTTTCGAGCCCCTGCTGGAGAGTTAAGTTCTTCTTCAGCATGTACATCATCTATGACATTTCCCTATCAAAAAGTCAGAGGAAAGAGTTAGTAAGACTTTCAAACATTAAAAGATAATTCTGCAAAAACTTTACATTGTCCTACAGATCCTATTTCAACATAGTGGAAATTTTTGAACTTCTTAGGAATATTCAAAAAAACAAGGATTAGGTTTGATTAGGACAATCAAAAAGACCACTTTCCTTTTGCTGCCACTGCCTTGCTCTAAGAGACAGATGCAAAAACCACAAAACAATTTCTAAAAATGCTTTAAGATTGCCTTCAAATGGGTCTGAAACAAAACTACAGATTCCAGTCCTCCCAAATCACTGAGATTTGGAATTGCAACCTGGCTTCAAACATTTATTATGAACTCCATTAGAAAAGCCAATCTTAAGTGTCACCAGTTTGATCATATTCCAATATGAATCCCAGCCATCTCATTTGTATATATTGTCCACAGGACCTGAATATCTCTCCTTTTCAGCACTGTCTGTCATGTGAGCACTTTGTACGTCAAATGTACAACACATATCCCAAGAAACTACCCAAAGAATTTGGTGATTAATTGGTGAGCAGCACAGCATTTAAAAAAAGGATTCCACCCGTTTTCTTGTCCCATTCAGACAAAGGAGAGCTGACGTTACAGATGTTGGAGTGGGTGAGGTGGGGAGGCTCGTCGTGAGTGTATAGCATTTGTAGCTAGTTGACATGTGAGCAAGTGTGTAGATAAGGATTCACTGAGATGACCAAGATGTTTAAATCAATTACATAGGCAGCACCAGTGTTGTGGTATACCCATGTTCCATATCCAATGAAGTGGTCATGGCTGGAGGACTTCCTCAGCTAAATTAGAGATGCATCCATGCCGATAGCAACCACTGGAGGATTCAAGAATAGATCAGTTGCTTGGAGAAGGGGGCCAGGAAAGAGCTAATAAGGAATGCAGGGATAATTTACATTTTCTTGCAACCAGAAGAGCTTGAAAATTTCATTGCTTATAAGTAAAACTAATACTGCAGAAAGACATTAAAATTTGCAAGAAAATTCTGATTCCAGGATTCTGGATGCTGTGGGTTCCAGGCTCTGAATATAAGCTGTTATTCATAGTACTGCTCTTTCCTTTTTAAAAGGAAAATTGGTTGTCCCTTCTCTTAATTTTATTTTGTGATGTTTTGCATTTTCCTGCTATGAATTTGGTTTTGCTCTCTCTCTGTTCTTACAATCTCATATTTATCCTTGAAAATATGTGACTTGTAATTCATCCGTTTTTGTTACAAATACTTGTAGCATCTGCCAGAAGGTAGTGAGGTTTCTTTCAGCTATGCTTTGTTTTAGCTTTACCATTTTGCCTGCAATGTCCTCTTGATCATACATTTGGCAAAGGTCTATACTTTAACCTCTTCTAAATTCTTATTTTCATTCGTCACTAAAATAATAATCCAGCCAAGAATCTAGCCATTTCCTGTAGGAGATTACAGAGATTTTTTACATTTTGTAAGAAATGCCCTGGGATTATAAGTATTTGTATTATCTCTGTTTAAAGATGAAATAAATAAGTACAGAGCATATGTCAATGCATTATCTTAAACAATAGACATATAGGCCAGCTCATAATTTCTTTTATTCCCCCAAAAAGCTTTTAGAGCCTTCTATCTATGCCAGGCTGGCTAAGTTTTTCCCTTTTAAATATTCCGGGTAAAATCCTGACCCTGCTGAAACCAATGGTTTAATTCCCAGAGTTAGAATTTCACATGTGTTTGCTCTATTTTATTTCACACTGAGAGGCTTTGAGCAATCTAAATTATGTCATAACATTGACTTTGCAACATCAGTCTTGAATTCCATATTAGGATATATGCCTTGTTTGCTTGCCATGGTCAGTAGAATTGAGTCCTGTTTTATACAGCTGGTTTAATTTAGATACTATGAGCTGACATTTTTCAGGTGTGTATCAACTGGGAGAGATATGCTGGTCTCTTGATTAGAAGAAAAGATTCAGGTGATAGAATTAGTCAGATGGTAAAATTCCTCTCAGGGCAGGTGGACAGAGTTGGTAGGTGCAGGGAGCCTATTAAAGACTAAACATTTTACCAATTTGTGAGTAAGATATCTACAATATATTTTAACTGTGGTTTGGGGGCAAAATAACAAAAGGTGAATACTGTGCTTGTATTGCCTGATTTTCATGTTACCTTGCATAAATATGAGAGTATTCCTTGCTCTTGTCTGAAACCTCATGATAAAAAAAATCATAAACATTGTGCTTTGAAATTTCAATTCAGGCACCTGGAACAAAAGGCAGAAAATTGCAGCGCTATGTGTAATAACTAAACCTCTTGTTATATGCTGCTGTATTAAATATAAAACATTTTCATTTCCTTTGTATAGGAAATTCAATAGGACCTGAAAAAGGGGTCAACCAAGTACTGTGACTTCCACTATAAAATGTGAGTGGTGCTAATATTCCTTTTTCAACTCTCATGTGACTGCAAATAACCAAACAGATAAAATATAGCTTTCATAAAACTGGAGGTTTGGTAGAGAATTAGCATGAGAGTTGTGCAGGCAACTTGTTAACGGAAGGCTGGCCAAGAGCTCAGATTTATGCTATGAAATTTAAATGGTTTTCTCTTGAGGTTATCTTGAAAATATCACTGCATGTGGTCATGTTGGTTTACTGGCATATTTTCCTGGGATTGTTTTCAAAGTGAAGGGGGGGGGGGGAAGGAGGAGGAGGAGGAGAAAGAGAAAGGAGCCTGTTCCTTTAAGAGACACATAACTATCAGAGCATTAGGAAAGCATATAAAAATGCATGTTATAAATAGCACAAATGGGAATTTTAAACATTCATGCATATCCAAGTTTGGACTAAGGAATATTTAAGAAAATACGGGGGGCATTGTCAGAGCAGGGTGGAAGATTTTATTTTATTTTAGTTGGAGTATTTATAGTGTTATATATTTTATCCCCATAGATTTCAGCCATAACGCACTAACACTAGAGAATTCTAAGGATCAAACTTTCAATTCAAATGTAAGTTTACAGAGATTTTTTGCCCACTGATCTGAGCTTCCAACCAAGTTCAGACACAGATATTTTAGTAGTCAAACTATGTTATTCATGGTATAACTAGTAGAATTTTAGTAACTCAAAAACAAGAGGTCACAGACTGAAATTAAGGAAGGAGCTTCTAAGCAGTACAAGCCTATAAGCAATTCAAGCAGAATTTAATTACACAAAGGGTGGCTGAATTATAGAACACATTGCTGAAGGCAGCAATAGATGCAAGAATTATAAATCAGTTCAAGAAAGAGCTCAGAGAAAGGAAATAAAAAAGTAAAACAAATCAGCCTTTTTAAAAACATCCCAGGGTTAAATGGGGCAGGCCACAGTGGACTCTACAGTCAAACCCTTATCCTTTAAATGTTCCTGTGTTTCCTAGGGAAGAAACTAAATAATCCTTCTATTGATTTCCATAATGGCTGTAGTTCACTACTAGAAATACATGAGTGTGTCCTTTGTGCATTACATGTGCTTACAAAATTTTGTTGCATTTCCTTTTATTTCAAACTTCATTTACACTAGCACTGTTTTACATGAGTCTGGCAGTATAAAGCAGCCATGAAGTAAGTGTAAATATGATTTATGCTCCCTTTACACTAGCAAAATGATGTATAGCATCCGTAGGGAATGTGGGAATCAAGCCCAATGTGTGTGAAGCAGACACATAAACACTGTTTAATTTTACTTAAGAAACACACTCCTATTTAATATTTTCGATATCATTTTAAGACTTATATTCATTTCTTCTCCTTAAAATAGACTGGCAGAATTGAATTCAGTATTCTCAGTGTAGTAATAGTTCATTAATCCTATGTATTTCAAAAGTGTCTGTTTATACCTACATGTCTAAACAGATCACTATTAACAGGTCTCTGTTAATTTCTCTTATCTCTAATATTTGCAGTCTCAAGTATATTAAATGTAAAGAGATGTAAGTGAAGTAATGATTACTCAAGATGACTACACTGGCATTATTTTGATATCAAAACTGAAGTATTTCAAGGTTGATTACTGTATAATTGCTCAAGTACCCCACCAAATCTTTCACATAATTGCAATGTTGATATTAAGGTTGATTAAATAGAAACAAAGCAATAAAATTCTCCTTTACATCAGAGAGAATTAACAAAAGAAACTCATGAAAAATATATATATCTGCATTTGCCTCATTTAAATATATAGTTACAATAATTTCATGGAAGAATTTGGTGAAAAATTAGATGTATGTATTATTCCGCAGATATATTCACACTTTTCTGAATGCTGGCTGTGAGAGAGATTGTGGCTGAAGCCCATATTAACTGATGCTTTGGGCCTTAGTAACATCTATTGTTCAGCTGTTTGAATGTCAGCATGGAAAGAAGCTGTTGTTGGTAATCACAGTAATATCGCCTCATGTCCCTTTTTAAACGCAGTACACTCTGATGCCTGAACTCTGATAGAAAAAATGGAGTCAAGTGCTTGAAGAAATTAAAACTGTAGGGTTTTTTTCTGATGATTTTAAAGTACGTCCATGAAGAATTAAGATGCTTGCACTACAATGATTTGAATATCCATTATGTGCTTAATAAGCTTGTACTCAGTACTGCCCATTCAGGACGTTGTTTTCATCAGTACTCATCCCTATAGTTCCTGCAGCATTCAGAAACTGGAGTGCTGTGTCTCGGAAAGCCAGGTCTTTAATTCTCTCCGTATACAGAATATGTCCATATATACAAGGTTGCAATATAACTGAAGTCAATGAAGTAAAAAGTGACATTAGGATCAGTTCTTCAGAAAAGGGGAGCACTGTCCTAGAAAGTATCAAACTGTAAAAGTTAGATTTAATTGTCCAGGTTTATTGAGTTTGAACAGCTATTTATTAGTATTTGATATTTAGTTTTAGTTTGACTGTATTGAAAAAAACATCTAGCAACCTTTTTTTTGCAGATGGCAGTTAATGGCTCCAAAATGGAAACTGTTTGATTGAAATAAATGAAAATCTAATTGGCATTACAGTTAGAATGGAAGACTAGATTTAAAATGGATGTTCATGGCAGCCATGCTTTATGCCTATGAATGGTTTCTTTCACAGCAAAAAGAGATAAAGGATTAAGAAAAACCCAGCAGAATAAATAAAAATGAAGAAACTGCTGATGCAGACATACATGAGAAATAACATTGCTTATTTTTAGATTTATGCATGGGAGACAAAGAAATCTATATGAGCTCCTGCCTGTATCTTCCCTCCCAGCCCTTATGTTAAAAGAAAATTAAATGTAATTGCTTTGACATTATTTTACAGAAACAGTTTTTCATTCTCTCCTATTGATTTACACCTTCTCACCCTTGTCAAAACTTCATGCATGCATCCTAAGCATGGGAACAGAAATCAGCATTGTCTTGTTTTGAGTGCCATTGCTATGCGATCTTAAAAGGTCCCTCAACCCTTTTGTCAATATTTATTGATGGGATCCACAGGCACTCTGAGTGATCCCACTCTTGAGGGGTGTAAACCAATGGCAAGCAGGGAAGGGAGGGGAAGGGGGGCCTGCTCCAGGCAAGAACTGGTTAGGAAGCATCAGAAATCTCCGGAGCCATTGACAAAATGTCAAACATCTCAGATCTTTGGTTGTCTCTCTGGCTAAAGTCATGCTAAATGGAAACATTAATCTACCCTTAAAGCAGAAACAGATACATAAACATATATGCACAACACATGCATGAATGCCCACCTACACACACACGCGCGCGCACAAACACACACACACACACACACACATACAAATAGTCTTCAGGGAAATCATGCAGTGCCAGTGAAAGCATGGACATAGAAAGTTCTTGGATAAATTAACAGTGCAATTACATTACATGACATGCCACAAGATGGATGAGGAAAACTTGGCTGGTATTATGTTCTGTTTTCAAATTGCAATTTATTTGAGGGTTTTAATGGATGCCTTATTAAAACATCTCTGCTTTGGTCAGGTTTCAACGTATGTCACAGTAGCCCATGATTGATGACACCCTCTGCTGCTTCCCTTGCACATTTGCAGGGAATTTAAGCAAAGAGGGAATGAACAGAGTCCCAGATTCGTATTGATCGTGTGAAGGTGCACTGCCTGAGAGCACAGTCTAATAACATTCTCTTAGCTGAACTGCCTCACATGAAGGCATTTATTACAAGAACTAAAATGTTATATTGCTCAAAAGAAAAGAACATTGTACAAACAAAAGAGTAAGCAATGAACAAGAGAGAGGGAGAGAAAAAGAAAAGGAAAGAAATACAAATGTATAGCTTTAAGCAATGAAGTGCTATTATCTCCTAAGACCGTATTTCGATAGCCAAAAGAATGATGAATTTAACTGTTTTCTATGTATATATACGAGAGTTTTCTGAGGAAAAACTGAAGACAGCTATTTCTTCTCTTTTATCCATTTCATTTAGATGAAATCCTGTAATTATACTGGCAGCAAAGAGGGTGGAGGTCAGAACTAAACACAATTAGGATTTCAAACATCAGAATGGATAGCTTGACATTAATCATTTGACTATCCAATGTCTTTCTTCATCACTTTAAGTACTATATACTGTAGTTAATCGACCTGACTGTCACCCATTTGATAGGTGAAAAACACTTGCACCTAACCTGTGTAAATCTTAAAGAATCCCCCCCCACACACACACTTTCATAGTGTAGCTTCTTGATACATTTGGATTACATAGTCATAATATAAGAAGCATTTTCTCTTCTGCTGTGAGATTTGCAACCTGTTTGAAATAAAGGAATTTTCCATGATCTCAAACTGCAAATGCTTTGTTGGCTTTTACCTCTCAAAACATTCTTTTAAAAAATTCACATAAGTAGTTCATCACATCAGCAATGTTTGGTTAACTGATACATTTCTTTTTCTTTGTAAATGGAGTCAAGATGAAGGTAAAATGAGATAATCAACTACAGATGAGGTAGAGTAGAAATAGCTTTGCCTCTAGGTACCTCAAAAACACAATACTGATTACAAATAAAAATTCAAGTTAGGCATTAGAGTCCAATTCTTTCAGACGCTGAGTCCCACTTTCCAGTTCCACTACTTTAGCTGTATTCCATTCACTTTGACTTTCTGTTGGCCTACAGAAAGCACTCAGTACCATCCGTGATCAGATCTTGAGCACATCCAAAACACTCCCCAAATATCTATGCTTGGGGCTTGGTTAAGTACTGTCTCATCTCTTTCATCGCTGCCTCTGGCTGTTTGCAACTCTGATACCATTCCAGTTTCAATTCCAGGCCTAAAAGATTATTTGTTTGACCTGCTTTGCTCGTCATTATCTGAGATGCTAATTTTATTATTCTGTTAGCACCCTGGGCTGCATGGTATAAAGCGGTACTATAAAAGTGTAGTTTGATTATATTGGAATCATTCAGCATCACAGGCTCAGCAAGCAAAATGCAACACTCCCACCCACACTGCTATGATAGAAAAGAAGAGGCAGTAAAGAAGAGGGGGAAGGCAGGGTAAAAGCTGTAATAAGGATAAATAGGAATAAAAAAGCCAGAGCAGTCAAGGAACTTTACAAATTTTCTCAGGTTAGGGTTTGCCAGATTTCCTATGAGGGTCTCTGAGAGACCCCATAGTCAAAACAACTTTTAAGAAATAACAGGAATAACAAAAAAAGATACTTGTAAAACCTTTTTTAACAACTGCAGAATCTGCAATCTGCAAAATTTTTGCTGACTAGAAGCAAAGTCAGAAGTCTTTAGTCTCTAGGTCTTAGAATTACTTATGGAAAGATGGCTAGGACAATTTAGAAACATTGGTCAGAGTATCAGTACTTGGGTTTAAACTTTTGGAGAACCTGCTCTGGTTTTACTGTTTTCTCTTCAGTGTTCTCAACTTCTTTCTGCCATTGTTTCACCATCCTTTTCCATCTGTTTTTAAATATCTTCATTTGGAGGAGCAACTTAAACAATCAAAACACAACTTAAGTTTATTTTAAATATAAGCAGGGTCTTTTAACATTCCCCAGATTTAGCAATCATTTCATCCTTTCAGATGTCTGATTTAAGGATAATTAGTGACCCCCCCCTCCTTTTCTTCTGAGCTTTTTGTCTTTCCTTCGTCCCCATCCTTTACTTTCTAAGTCAAAACAAGCTAACTTGAACTTCCAAAAGGAAAAAAGCTGAATTTTAATTTTTTAAGCTTATAGTCCCTACTATTCTTGATACTGCAGACCTGATGCTTGTTTTATTGTTGGATAAGCCCTAAAATGGCTGCCTTCTTGTTGCAGACATTTTATAGCATAGGAAAAATGGTTTCTGAAGCAGAAGGATTCATCTACTTAGACCAGAAGGCTTACCCTGGTGATAAGTCTCCTGTGACTGCTTCAGAATAATACACATATCACATGAGCAAGCCATGCAGAGGTAACCTAGCCAAACATGTAACCTGACCATGACCCTCTAAACAATTCCATATTCAGAACCATTGGTCTCAAATACTTTCTAGCTAACATAATTCAATTTCAACTATATGTATGTAGATGAAACATAATAGGGATTGAACGTTAATAAACATTGACTTTCTCATTAATAAGAATTGAAAATCTACTAAGTGTACCTTAGAAGCTGCAGCTCCAATAATTTCAGTTCTTGCAAGCCACATTCCTCTTAGCTTCTTGATTAAAAGTAGTAACTGTGTCTATTATAGCTAAGATAAATAAACAGATATTTTCTGGCAGTTTGGTGCACAAATGCAACCTCCTAACCCTTGGCATCAAGAGGTCAAAAGCTGCAAAACCTAGTCCATTAACCTCTGTAAATGATTGTGATATTAAAAACTGACTCTCAATATCCAAGGGTCATGATCTAGTGCAATAACCATCAGCAATAAAGAATTATGACTACAGTACATTATCCATCTATAAAATGGCCATTTATGACACCAGCACATTGGCTATCTGTAACAGGAATGGACCACCCATTTCCAAGAATCATTGCACACTTTCAGTTCTGGGGTTATGATACAAGTTGTAAAAACTTATTAAGTTTTTAAAACAGAGGACAGAACTGCTTACTGTATATTTAGCGAACTAGAGGAAAAACCCACGAGCTAATCCAGCTCCTGAAGGGTTTACCAAATACAAAAGCTCAGACAAAAATGTCAGTTTAAAAGATCATTCTGAGCCTGATCTTTCTTTTCAAGCCATGGTGGCTTGGTAGCAGTATTTTATGCTGCAACATATAAATTTGAGATTTCATTAGAAACACCTTGTTGCCAGAGATTCCTGGACAGGTAGAAGCGGATGGGCGCTTTTAAAATGGGGGTCGGTTACATTGTGCTTGTAGCAACCTCTCCTGGCTGTTAAACAGAGCTGTAGCTCTCCAAGCAAAGCAAGGTGTTTGAGAAAGTTGCTTTTTCCATAAAGATAGGTGGCTTTTAAAAGAAATAACAAGGAATATCTAGCAGTAAAAGTATTTTGTTACTTTTTGGTGATCGTAACTGTAAAAACTGCTCAAAAATAAATATTTTTGCTAAATGGTATGTATATATGTAAATATACATGTGTATGGATAGAAAATTTTTCATTTGCATGATTTCTGTTTAAATTGCTGTGATCTCTTAGCTGGAGAAACTTAGGCCAATGAGTTATTTAATCAGTCACTAAAACTTTGATGATACATTAGCTTGGAAGACCTGCAAAAATCCATCCCAGTCTCTCTTTTAGAGAGCAGCTGGTCTTACTAATTAAAATGAAAAAAACTCCATCCATCTTCATTTGCAGAGAAGTCACCCAGACACAGACATAACTTCAGCACCCTATTGTGGTTTCATAGGATGTCTGCAAGGGCTAAAGAGGAAGTAGAAAGTATCCATTATTGTAATTTTGACAAGAGATACATGGAAGCCTTTTATTTGTAATTAGATGTGAGAGGTTATCAAAGCTAAAAGCAAGTAACATGGTCACATACCAATTTTATTAATCTTTTTCCTCTACATTTAATGAATAATTTACCCAACCACTCTCAGGAATGAGATTATCTACACCTACATCATCTCTCCATTTTGTTCCATTCTCTGAAAAATAAGGAAATCACAGGGCATGAAAATATGATGCAGATGAGTCGGTATTCGCTTAAGTTTTTGCTAAAGACTATTTTTTCTGTAGTCTGTAGTAATAAAAATCTCTCCTAGGGTTATACTTTTGTTCTCTTTCCTACTTCTCTTCCATCAGTGATCTTTTCAATTGTTTTGTCATCTATAAAATTGAAGAAAAATGGAGAACAGAACAGATCTATTTATCTACAGATATACAAATCAATTCAGATGTGGCACTGAGACCCAGAAGTGTATCATCTACTCATGCTGCCACAAAGAACAGGGAAGCCACTAAGAGAGGGTGCCCTAGCAGTGCTCTGAAGATACTGAGACAATATAATACAAAATGGACCAAAAGTAGGCTACAGCCTTCCTCTTATGAAACCTCTGAGCAAATGGAAGTGCATGAACAATACTTACCTTCTTCTCTTCCAGGTCTTTCCTCAGTGTAGTCCCTGAAGACAGAAGTCACTGGAATGTGCATCTTCTTTATGTCAGTGGAGGCCAACATACCTTCTGTTCTTCAGTCCTTTGTGCTGAAAGGGAAAGAACAATTCATAGTACACTGAATTCAAACAATGGCCACAAAGAAACTATTTTAGTAATGAGATTCAATACTAGGCATTTTACCAGCTGAACACCTTGTTTTCAATGGGCCTAACAGCTGGCCATCTCTGGAGGATCCTTTAGAGCATCTTTTCCTTGCTCCCTATGCAATGGCTTTCTGCCAGGCTGGCCCAGCCTATGGTCAGTGTGCCAGGTCTCTTTCATTAAAGGATGTCAGAATCTGTCTTCTACTATTGTGGCTAATAAAAATGTTAAACGTTAGAAACTTTGTTTTATATGTTGTCATCTTCCCCAGAAATGGGTTTATTTTCACTCATAGCATCCCAACAGCTTTTGCCTTAATTCATGTGCACTAAGCAGGGCAGACATTTGTAAATAAACTGTGTCATGATGCAAGTGCAAGGAGTGCACAAAGAAGCTTCCTTTGTGCATCTTCTACATTTCATATGTTTGTCTTTTCAAACTTAATCCTTTTAAAATATATTTTCCTATGAAATATATGCTTCTTTTCCTTATTTACTTTGTCACTGCTTGATTTTATTAGGACAATTGAAATGTGCGAAAATAAAAATTCTCTTTCATTCTAAAATATCAAGGCCTAAAATAACATAAACTATATTTATGAATTTTTAAACTGGAAGAAACACAGATCTTTCTTGAATATTTTTTTATCACATAATTATAAATTTCAAAAAATTGTGACCAACTGAATGATTAGACATTATTGTTCCTTTACCAGTTTTATAGGCAAGAAAGAACATGAGGTCCTTTTTATGACCTGGAATCAGTTTCTGCTCCTCTGAGTTTATTCTATAATGAACACCTCTTCTTTTATTGCAACACTTCCTAGTCATATGTTTCTCTTCCTCTCCAAGATTATTCTCCAGGAAATCTAGCTAGCTCTTCATGACTATTATGGCATTTTTAGAGAATGCTGCAATGCAAGTCAAGTGCTACTGCCTAAAAGAGTAACTGTACAGTTGTTTAAGTTATATGAGATGCTTGAGTGTCTCATTAATGATAGACTGTATGGCTCCATAGGAGAAACTGAACCTCATTATGATAGAATAGATTGGGCAACTAGTACTAATATGAATCAGTTAAGAGTGACTCTAGTCCTTCCATATGAAAAAGTCCTGGCCAGTTAGTCAAGTTTTGTCAGTGGATATATTCAAGAGAAAGTAGTTACGGTGATTTTGTGTAATAAACACACTACAGATAAACAATTCAGTTGCAGCAATTGTGCACATAAGAATTTTTAAAGGCATGAACGAGTTCACAGTTTTGGTTCTTTCAAAAATATTTGCAGGAAAGCTTACTGAGTTTATTAAATTCTTCAAATAAGTCATGACCACCTAGAACATCCAACCTGTCATGTGAATTCTTTACTGAAAAGGTAGATGTTTGACTTTGTCCAGTTCATTCACATCATATTAATCTGTGCAGACATTCCTCTCAGCAGTACAGTTGTGAAAACTATAGATGGTAGCAGGTTATTTAGGAATTTGTCTTAACCTTTTCTTCTTTATTTAGGTTGAAAGAGATGATTTTTATGCTAGTATTGCAAATTAGAAGTAGTAATCCTTTAAACATCACTGAGAAAGGGGAAAGATATTAGAACAACACCACCAAAAACACACACACACTTAATAGTTATCTGAAATATGATTTGACAAGTGGAGCAACCACAATTGGCAAATGACTTATTGAATATATATTACTGCATAATGGACCTTCAGCTAGTTATAATAATTATAATAACCAGATATATTCCATGCCACACTCTGTCAAGAAAGCTCTTAAGAATATCTCCCAAAATGGCACAGTTAACCCTTTCTTCCAGGAAGCACAATTTCCTGAGACTTATGTATTCAGTCATGGGACGGGCAACAGAACTAACCACACCAAACGGTTAAACACAGGTCTGTGAGCTGCATAAATCTTGAGGGTTTAAACAAAAAGCCAAATTTCAAATTATGGCTATGAAATTATTTTCCTAATTGCTGAAAATGTTTAAATTAAGTATCACGCTTCAGATGAAATTTAAAAAATAAATTACAATTATTTCCACTGTAAAGAGCTGAGTGCATTAAAAGAAACCAAACACTCAAATATGAAATATGACTAAACAGAAAAAAAATCATCCTTTGATTCCAAAAAATGCATGTGCCTCCACAAAGCAATTATTGCAATTATAAATCCATTATATATTGTTAATGTTTATCATCAATAATTTAGGCTCTAATTTGGCAAGGTCAAAGCTTCATTGACATTCCTTAAGTTGCTTGCTGTATTTGGGGCATATTGCTAGTTCTTTATAACCCAAAGTGTAAAATACCGGTATATTCAGTGGAAATACTAATATCCTTACAAAGGAAACAAGGTCCGTTTTGCTCAAATCATATGAACTCTCTGTATTTTGATCTGTTTTTAATGTAGGAATAACCAAAACTCATGCCAAAGCCATATCCCATAAAACATCTTACCATAATAAGTAAGTAAAAAATTATAAAGATTTTTTATTACTGAACTCTGACTTTCATTTATGAGCAGGCACTTTCAAGCCTTTGATTAGTTTGTATACCATGTGGCTGACAGAAAGCATTTTTATACTGTTTAGAGCTGTATTAAACTGGAAGAAAAATCTGTTTTGTGACCTTATAGGAATTTGATATCTGATGAAGCAGGAATATATATTAAATAACATCACTGCTCATAGGTACTTGTACAAAGTAACTGTTTCAAGATTCTGCTTTCATCACACCAAGTCTAGATATGAAAGAAACCTTGGACAAAATGCTAGGGTCTTGCTCAGGGGAAAATTGCTAAAATATAGCACAAAAGATGCACTCAGGAAACTTAGTATATCCCTAACAGACTCTCTTCTCATCTCCCATCTTGTACTTCATAAGCTGAAACTTGTGCTTTCTATTCTATTTTATTTGGATGTACCAAGAGTATCTTGTGCTTTTATGTGTCTCTTTATTTTATTGATCCTCTCTGTACTCTTAAAAATAATGGGCTTTTAGAATCCCAGTGCTACTAAAATTTATCATTCTCACTTTCTTGCTTATTCCTTTTCAAAACACATACATTTAGTGGGTAACCTTTTACATGATCAGATGTGATCAGCCAATTACTAACACTAAAAAAAAACCAGTCCTGTCTGTTAGAGTTTACTTTGTTAGAGAAAAGGCATATACACAGTCACATACTGCTTGTTGTCTGCCTGCTACCATGCTACCTATTAACTATTTTTCTGAAATCTTTGTTGGCGTAACATTGTGTGATAGGCATGTATGTCCTCTTCTTGCTAGTGAATTAA